>NW_022196903.1:122997557-123035675 GCF_008632895.1 Mastomys coucha
GAGAGAGAGAGAGTGAGAGAGAGAGGAATACATATCAGTTTCATATAGACAGGTTGCAGAGAGAACAAACTAGACATAGGTGAAGACAGATCAAGCTAGAGAATAAGAAAGAACCAAAATATATTGCCAAAGCTGAAGTTAGTATGATGCCAGGCAGAGCAATTCATTCAGAAGCCAAGAGATGCTGGATTGGATCAGTCAGTTTAGAAGATTAGATTGTAAAGAGGCTTCCAGGCCTGGGTCTAGGGATGGTTAGAATAGAGAAAGAAATTCTCTGGGCTCAGCCAAAGCCATGTACTTCTACACCTTGGGTATGGCTCTCAACTCATCCCTTCATCTGAGGAAATAAAAGTGACATGTACAATCTTTTTAATTTGGCCTTAATATTGCATAATGTTCTACATATAGTAGTAAACTAAAGGGATGGCCTAAGTCACAAGGCTCTTCCCTTAGGCTATTAAATGTAAATAAGCTATTAATTAAGTATATGAAATAATAACTTACAAATCTGAAGAAAGTTTTGCATCTTTATGGTGTACCCACTGGAACTGACCTCCATTTTTACGTAATCCAACCCAATAGCTGTAATTCAATCGTGATTGTATAAAGTTCTGTGAAAAAAGTAGAATTTTGTATTCTTAGTAATATCACTAATATCATCTGAGATATACATCAGGTTCAAAATCAAGCTACTCTAAGTTTAGAATTTCTTAATATCAAAAGACACTTTAGAAACTGTTAAAAGAAGTCTCAGATTTGGAGATCCTTGTAGTTATTTAAAGGACAATAAAAATGCCTTGTAAGTCAGCATGAAGAAATTTGTTCAATATGAAAATATACTTGACATGTTTCAAGCATGTTTCAAGTAAACACAGGCATGCCTATGACAATCAAGACAGTCAAGTTAAAGTTGTAGTGTTATGTTGTCCAATTAATCACCTCAAGTGAGATAGAAACAACGACAAGAGAAGTTCCATGGTTGGTATGACCTGAGGAATATACTTACTAATGTTATTGATATCACACTGAAGAGTACTAGGAAATTGTTTAAAATTTTTATATACCCCATTATGTAATAATTCTACTCCTACAGTTATGTTAGACAAAGAGAAGACACTTAGAACAGTATTGCACAGAAGATAAGTTTGAGAATATTGACTGACATAAAAGCAAGTTACTATGACTAGATAAATGTAGGTGGAGGTATTACTTCCCTAATTGGTTCTTGATTGTGTCAGTAAAGATAGCAGAAGATAATTGCTGTGTGAAGGGAAAAAGGTAAGATTTCCATGTTCCAGGAGGAAGAACAGGGTTTGCAGGGGAGAGTGGCTTTTTGTTCAGGCTTTGGAAGGAGAAGTACAAATGACAAGTAGAACCAGTGGCAGCCTCCACCACCCTGCAGAATTTTGATAAAAGGTAGTTGATATGTTTAGGGCAATAGATGCTATGGCCAGCAATTGTGTTATCTGGCTAGTTTTAAAATATTAAAGCTGTCTAGTGTTTTCCATCTGCGGTGATAGGTTGGACAGGAGGAAAAGGGGAGAGCCAGGGTGGTGTTTGGTGGCTTGGTAGAGCTAGCCACCAGGGGTTGAGGAAATGATCTCAATTCCTGGTCAGGGAACCAGCTGGCTATTGGCTGACCTATGCTGGGAGTGAGACCAGCAGCACTGTGTTATCAGAGTTGAGCTGAGAGCACGGCCCTGGGAAGGCAATAGCATGGATATTTTAAAATTACCTGCAACAGATAAAGAACAGATAAACTGCATCTGTGTCATATGTAGTCTTATATAGTGTGAAACATAAAAACTATAGCAATTTTTAAACCAGTTAATATTTATAATCAGCAAATTAACTTGCACTTTCTATTTGTGTAGATCATACTATCTGTCTGAAGATTTTCTGTACTGAAGCAGTGAGTTTCAGTGTCCTAATCATTTGTAATCCTTTCTCTTAATGGTATGTATATATTGTTCACTCTAAACATTTCTTATACATGACAATGTATGACAATTAATTTTGTTGCTAAAAGTAATATAATTTTATTTATTCTCTTCTCTGAGCACCTTTCTCTCTTTCTTTCTTTCACACACCTGCTCCTTTCTGCTGTCAATCTTAGCGAGATGAGAACCCAGGTCTCTACAGGATTTCTCACTCTCATCCCATGTCTTTTCTTCTTTTGAAAAGTAGTAACACTTTTTTCCACAGCAAGACCATCCTCCTTGACATGTAGAGCAGCCGTTTCCTTAAAATAAAAGCAACCATTATCCTCAGACTCATTTCAAGACATGAATTTCTGGTGTTTCATTGTTTGCTCCATGTTCAGCTCCTCAGAATAATTGCTTTCACTGAGAACACCTCTTCTGTCAAATTTTAAGGCAAGAATATAGTGGATAAAGAAGCTGCCTCTTGACAGATCTGGGGACTTTGTTATGGTTTCACTGATAGATCTTAACTTTTCAAGGAGCAAGACCTCAGCACTACACATTCCTATCTACAAGAAGAGACCCATGAAAGTGAGTAATGTAGGTGTCACTGAGTTGAAGGGCTCTATGTTAGGTAAATGCACCCACAGTACACACTCCCAGTATAGAATGGTAGAGAATGATCAAGAAAATCAAGGTGAAAACCAGTAGCAGCTTTTACAGTGAAAGCAGTTTTAGCTGACTGTAACAAAAAAGGTGCATTCAGTAAGGAGAAGTAAATAAAGCTCAAGTCTTGCCAAAGTTCAACTTAAAGTTTTAAGGTCACGATTTGAAAGGGGTCAGAAATGTAAATGCCATTAAAGTACCCCACTTTTCAGTTCAAGTTTCAATGCATACCTGAAGGATCTACCATTTCCATTGAGGAGACAGCACTTCCACTTGCATCTTTTTCACTTTGAATTTTGAAGTTTGAAGTAGCCTGAAAATCTAAGTCCATACTATGAGATTAGAAAAACAAATAGTGATAACTGACTATTTCATTACAATTATTTCATTGTGATTATAAATAGTAGATGGCATTAAAGTACAGCAAGAAAAATACAAAATATTTTAAAGTTCTAGAATATTAAACAGATTTTTAAACTACAACTATAGATTGAAACATACCACTTTTAAAGTATTTATAACATATTAATAAAACAAAGGTCAACTGAAAAGAAAAAATGTACAAACTAATTTTAGTCCCTCTAGTTTATTATTCCATTTAACATTTACATGTGTAGTTTAATGGATCTGACTTTATATTAAATTTAAAATGGACTCAATGAATTGAGATAGAGAAAGACATACAGATACTTCTAATGTGCAAAAGAAAACAAAAAATCTCTGTAAGAAATCAAAATCACAATCTTGGGGATTTTGAGATAGAACAGTGATTAAGAATGTATATTACTCTCATAGATGACCTAATTCTGCTTCCCAGTATTCACAACAGATAGCTTACAACTGACTGAAACCACAGTTTTAGCATCTTTGAAGCTCTCTGTTGGCCTCTAGACATTCATTTGCAGGCATTTATACATACACATATACATATGTGCATACACGTAATTTAAAAATGATAGAAGTTTTAAGGAATGAATCAATATGTCTTCCAAATCTATTTGGGATTTCTCACACAGCAGTTTTCTCAGTTATAATTCTTTTCTTTTCATAGTTATCCAGAAAAACTCATTGACTGGAATTTCTTGCATATAGGGTGCTTATGAATGCTCCATGAACTTTTCTTTGTTTACTTAGTTTTATTTAGATATTTCTCTTAAAGATGTAGATGTGCCAGATAGCATCTTAATCATTTCTTGTATCTATTTACATATTATTCCCCTGATTCAGTTTACAGCTACTTTTAGAGTCTATTATTTCTTAAAATTCCTCTTACTTTGTTATTTTAAGGTCATGATCTTATAAAGATGCATCATGATATACAAAAATCTGGTCACTTTTTTATTTCACATTATCATGCTAATATTATCCACATTGTAATATATCCCTGCAGTTTAGTTTTTGACTACTGCAAACATTCTATTTTCCAAGCCCATTCAATAGACCATGCTAATCAACATACTTTCAGCACTTGTTAAACCTTAACTTAAATAATACAGTTTTTCATGCTCACTGATTTCTAACCTTAACATATTTCACCCATTACAATCTGGTTTCATTCATACCAAATCTACACCAGCAACAAACATTAGTGGCTTTCATCTTCATCAAAGACCAATCTGTATAGACTGTCAGATTATTTCTGCCATTGGCTGTCCTTAGCATGCCCTACCTGATGTTAGATAGCTGCATTTCCAACTAGTCAAGTTTTCATTTTTTCTACCTGTTCTTTTTTTTTCCTGTTCATTTTTCCTAAGGATCATTATCCTGACCTCTGATCTTCTAATATGGCACCAGTTCCCCTTGGTTTTGAAATTGTTTTTCATGACCTGCCTTCCATCTCCTTTTATCATGGTTTCATGAATTTGCTGTATTAATTGAACACAATTCAACACAATTGATATTTCTAATCTAGATATTTATCTTAATCTCATATGTGTGTTGATTCTCTGAACCTATTGACAATAGCTTACTATGAAAAAATAACTTAAAGCTAAGATTTGTGGGTATGTTCACTGATGTGCCATATGCCCCTGAATCTTTTTTAATCTTTACCACTCTTCCACTACTCTCTCTCTCTCTCTCTCTCTCTCTCTCTCTCTATCTATCTATCTATCTATCTATCTATCTATCTATCTATCTATCTATATTTATACACACACACACATATACACACACACACATATATATATATATATCACATGATAGATTAGTGCTCTCATGTTTTCTCTAATATTTAATACTTTGCCTGTACACATACATGAGCCTGACATGAAATGAGATCGCTGATTTCATCTTGTTCCTCCCTTACTTGACCAAGTACACTTTAGTTGTTCTATAGCTCACCCATTCCTCCTATATTTCCTTGTATGACTTAATGTCTTCTATCATGATGCTGGCGTGGACAATCATGGTTACTGCATATGTCTCCTGAAACAGTCTCCTTCACATTCCTACTCATTTCCAGTCTACTGAGCCTGTCCTTTCCTAAGGCCTTACTAGCCCATATAATTTTTTATTTTATCTGGTTTCCAGATGAACTCTAAAGTTCCTTGTCCTGGCACAAATAAACCTTAATTAGCAATTTTCATGTTCAAGCTTATGTTTAGCTTATTCTTCCACTACCTTGGAACTATCCATGAGTCTCTAAATCTGTTCCATTTTCATGCTGCTCACTCAACTTAGATGGGTTTTCTCTGTCGTCCTAATTCTTGTCTCTTATTTAACATAAATTACTGTCTTTGTCAGGAAGCTTTCTTAACATTGACATGTTATGAGCCTCTCATATAACATATCTCATGCCCTTATAGTTGTAGTCATTTTATTTTAAAAACTGATTGGTGATACACATAGTATTTGACCTAGGAGAGATAAACAAAGTTGCTTATTAAATGTATAAACCAAATAATTTATAGCAAAATGTTTTTAAACAGGAAAAGAATACTGAAAGAAATTAAAGAGTACAATTTTTAAAATCTATTAGAGCCAGATGTGTTGGTGTAGCCCTGTAATCTCTGCACTGGGAGACAAAGACAAGAGGATGAGGAGTTAATAAACAACTTCAGCCAGGTAAGACAGCTGAGCTTTTATTCCTAGCAAAGGGGATAGGAAGGGCCTAAGGCAAGTGGATCTCAGTGAGTTCCAAGTCAGCCAGGGCAACCTGAAAGGATGCTGCCTTAAACAACAAAATCAACTAAATAAGCTATTAACCTAACTGATTAGAGAAGTATCAGTATTTATAAATGGTGCTGTGCTCATGGAGCAAAGTGGTCAGGTTTATTCTCCCTTGTGATTCCAGTGGTTCTGCAGGAAGCTGAGAACTTGAACTACACATGCATACCATGTTTTATTAAATGACTTGCTCCTTTTCCCCGACATATATCCTGCTTAATGGAGTCTTTTGTTAAACATTTGTATGACTTTAAAAATTGTATTTATTTATTCTATTTTATGTGTGTGATCATTATGCCTGAATGTATGTATGTTCACCAATTCAATTCAGTGTCCTTGAGTGCCAGAAGTTAAAAATCCCCTTGAAATCAGAGTTATGGATAGTTGTGAGCCACCATGTAGGTGCTATGAACTGAACCAAGGTCCTGCTGAGCTTTGTCCTTAATCTCTGGAAGAATTGCAAGAACAAGTGTTCTTAGCCACAGAGCCATCTGTGTAGACTATTGTGTGACTCTTGAGTGACTGGAAGTCAATCTAAAATATGCCTAAATTATAAACACACAAAAGAACAATCTACCCAATTTAAGAAGCACACTGAAATTTTAAACATTGAGACTGTATATAAATTTCATATATATACACATTATACTTACTCATGACATTTCTGTGTAATACAGCAGTATATTCTTTTATATATCATAAAAGCAGAAATATAAGATGCTACTGAAATCTTTATCACCATCACCAATATCACCAATACCCATAATTGCTAGGATGTCTACAGGTTTCAAAACTACATAGGTTAGCAATTGCAATTCTGTTTCTTATCTCATAGTTCCCGGAAAATATTTATATATCATACTTACACAGATATCCCAAGACCATGCTTGACAACAGAAGACAAAGACATACTGTTCCCAGGATCACAACACTTATGCGCCATGGATATTCTGCATGAGACCAACAGGCAGGATACATAAAAAACAAGAAAACCTTGTAATTAGAGCAGAATACATGTTTTTGAATGAGGTTTTTGATTTGATCTCTTAATGGCTATTCAGCCATAAATATCTTTTTCAATAAGAGAAAGGACATGTAACAGACATGTAACATTAAATATATGTGAACATGACTAATATGAATTTATCTTCTTCATATTTGGTACTATGTTTTCTACTCACACACACACACACACACACACACACACACACAGACACACACACACAAATACACACACACACACACAGATGCAGCCAGGTAGAAAAATGTTACCTCTCTTTTTCTGAGTTGACTGGTTTTTGTCCTTCTTACTCTTCAGGGATAATTTCAGCTCTGCATATGTTAGTCTTTCTTCATTCATTTCTGATAGCTGATACAACAAGGAGTACAGCAAACATCTTTACAAGTATATGAATCTAGGTATCTGGAGATAGTGTATATTTATTTCTACATTTTAGCAACCAAAAGAATTATTTCAAAAATTGGTTAATAGCTTAAGATAGTATATTTAATAAAATCATGTTCCACAAATCACACATCCAATAATTGACATTCCTTAGTTTGTGTGGATATACATAAGTTCAAACTCTTCCAAGCAAGTCTAAAACTTGCTCCCTTCCCCCGAAATAAGCTCCCTTCCCAAAAATCAAAGGAAGAGTCTAAATCAATAGAAAACCATTTCTTTTGAGCTAATTACTACCACTAAGGAAAATGAAATATATTCTTTCTTCCAAGATAGGAGCAGGCATTCAAAGAAAATAGTGATGGACCTCACTAAAACCAGGTTAGCAGCACACTAGAAGTACATGCCTGAAACATCAGAACTCTAGAGGCAGAGCAGAAATGTTACTAGAAAACAAAATCGATCAAGAGAAACAGAGATGTCCCAATCTTGTGAACTTTAATTTCTTTATCTACTAAAGCAATAAGATCAAATGAGACATAGATTTTTCCTAAACAAGATTATAGGTTACAAAAAAAAATAGGTGCTTGGTGGTACACATCTTGCCTAGTATTTGAAAGCTGGATTTGATCCCCAGATCTGGCAAAAGGAAATCATTGAAAAATTCTTAGTCTCAGAAGAAGTACTTAAAATCTTATTATATTCATATTTTTCATTGCTTATTTATTTACTTTACATTGATGCTTCATTTCCCTCCTCTCCTCCAAGCCCCCCTTCTCACCTCCCTGCCCTATCTACCACTCCACCTCTTTTCCCTAGAAAAATGGAGGCCTCCTGTGGATATCAACCAGCCTTGGCACATCAAGTTGCAGTAAGACTAAGTGCATCTTCTACTGAGGCTGGACAAGGTAGCCCAGTTACATTTGTATTTTAATGCAGCTCATAAAAGCCATATTTAGAATACCATTTGGATAAATTTAAAGTAAATTACTGGTGAAATATGGTTTATTTAGTGATTTAAGTGGACAAAGCAGCTTTGCTAAATCCAAAGTTTCTGGTAATTCAGAGAACTCAATCAGGTTAATATTTATGAGAAAGCACGATTCTTAAATTATTAAAAACACATTACTAGCTAACCATGTGCTTCTTCTGGAAGTCGAAGAAATTAGATTCACAGTGGAGGAAATAATGCTTATTTAGAATGTCTACAAAAGTAATAAGCATTTTCCAAATTATCTGATTAAGTTCAAAATCTTCTGCACATTACATGGTGAATAATTTTTAAATACATGCTCTTTTTGAGCCAATCTTATCCTCACCTCTGGGATGAAGTTAACACTGGACATGAGTGTGCAGGCTCAGTTCAGTTCTCTCTGACAACAATTCAAAGCCCTCCAGACTTTCTACCTAGCTTCCTATGGCATTCCACTTTATCCCTTTGTTCCAGATAGCGTGAGAGCACAGACCCCATCCCACACTCACAGTCTCTTATGTTTCCTGGGTCTGTTTTTGGTTTTCACCAGCTGGAGGGCAGGGATGGTCTGGAAGCTAGCTGAGACCTATGATGAGCTAGCTCTGCTAGCCTTTTACCTGCACAGTGACATTGGGAGGGGCTTATTTGTCTCTGGGTAATGATAGTATAGGACAGTTTATGTCGTCACTCTGCATTCCTATATCAAAAGTCTCACTGAAGTCAGGATTACCTTTTCCAATTTGGTGTCAATTAAGATTAAGAGACAAAACCTGTGTCAGGATACATTTGTTTCCTGAAATCTTGATGTTAGTGAGTCGGAGGAAGGTATACTTTCAGAATTTGACAAATATGAGAACTAATTAGCAACTAAGTTTTATAAATGATCAAAAGTAGAAGGAGAGGTATATGTCTATATATTCTGTCTGGATTAATTTTTACATTTTTATAGAATTGAAAAAAAAAAACCCTGCAAGAGCTTTTCATTTTTGTAAAAGCAGAAACGTCAAAGAGTGCGTAAGTTCCAGCCAATAATTTCAACCACTCCAAGCAGGTTCAGACAATCTAATTAATTATAATAAATAACAATGCAGACTATAATGAGCTAACATTGAATTCTAATTAACTCAGAAGAAATATTTTAGAAATTTCTAGCTTTGACTTAATTTATTTTCTTTTCTTCTCCTTATAAGAATTAAGGGATTCTTTCTAGCAGTCAGTTTTCAACCTAAGTAATAATAAAGAAGTACTGTAGAATTCTCAAGGCAGGATCTCTTAAAGCCAGGCACAGGTCTTTAGACACCATCCTGAGACATGCTCTGAGCTTATAAGTATTGATTACTGTGTTGAATGATGCTCAGCTCAGTCTGTGACTACCAATATGTATCATTTAACAAATGGATATTTAACAGCACATCTTTTTATTAGAATTAATTTTATGTGTATGTGCATGTATCTGTGCACGAGTATGTGTATGTGCATGTGGATGTCTGTGAGAATGTATGCCACATGCATGCACCTACTCAAGGAGGCCAGAGAAAACATTGGTTCCTCAGAGCTAGAGTTATGGAAGGTTTTGAGCCCTTTGACTTCATTACTGAAAACCAAACTTGAGTTCTGCAAAAACACAAAGCTCTCTTACCACCTCTCCAGCCCCTTAACAGCAAATAGAAAATTGTTTTTAAATTTAGCATGTAAATACTTGCAGTAATACATTGCTTCTGTGTTTTTAAAATTATCTATCCTTACATTTATAATTTTTAGTATTATCAAATAATCTGATATGTAGAAAATATACCTTGTACATGTTAAATAAATGATATGTATAAATTATATGCATATAAATTATATATAAATGCCTTAAAATATAAAGCAAACAGTCAAAGAAAGGAACTTATATTTTAGCTCTTGCTGTTTTAATAATAAATTATCAGCCTTATTAAATTAAAATAAATGTAAAGTATTCTAAAACATCTAATAAATTATGGAGCTAATCATTTGACTAATAATGTTTACTATGGTAAAATCATAATATTATTGTCATAATATATATTGATTATAAAAACATGTTCTCTGAAACTATTTCCTGTCATCAAAATGCATACACACATATATACACACACAAACATACACACACTCAGACACACACATTCACACACAGACACATACACACACAGAGATACATACACACTCATATACCCATACACATACAGGCACACACACACTCACATGCACACATGCAGACATACTCATACATACATACTTGTACCCTAAATATCAGTGCATTTCAGTGCTTCTTAGAATGCTTCCATTACTAAACTCTTCTCTATATCAACTTTCTTTTTTCTTTTAAAGACAGTTGTGTTTAACCATTTTATGTCTAACTAGCCTGATCAGTCTGATAGTGCAAATGATATTGGATGCAATAATGCTAAAGGCTGTTAAAGTCATCTTCTAGATGAAAAACCAATGAATAGATAAAATGGGAATGACTAAGTAATGAAGGAGTAGAGACTTATGGTAGAATTTGTAATCAGAACATGGACAAATGGCAGCAGGATACAGCTAAATCAATGTGAATGGTATGATTAGCAGAGCCAAGGCAAATAGTGGCTATAAGAGAGGGAGATTCAGACCAAGTGGTTCTCAAAGAGGCAGTTCAAAAATTTCAGATGCTAAGAGTCAGGCAATTCTAAAACATCTTAGTTCAAGATGAACCAGAACAGTAGTTTGGGGCCCTGAACGGCCCACTAAGCTGACTTTTATATTAATACCAGTAAATGAAATTAGTTGTGCCTTCTTGGACCCCAGCAAACAAAAGCTGCAGGGGTACTTGCGGTAACAAATGTGGTTGGCTACACAGAATAGCCTTCAACTGACTTCTGAGTCAAACCAAGATGATGGAAAGTGGTTAATTGTTTATTTCTCCATCAGCTCAAGGAAGTAGGGGGTCAGTCTTCACATGCATGATTCATATGATCTTGGGCAGAAGAGTTTCCATGCTCACCTCAGTAAAAACCCCAGAAGAACAAGACTCAGACACCCAGTTCCTTGTTCCCTCCGGTGTGTCAGACAAATCTCCAGCACATCCCTGAGTCTGTTTCCAGGAAAGTTCAACAACAGATAGAAGACGTATCTGGAGTGTGGGCATCATTACTCTCTCCATTGAAGTCCTGCACTGAATGAAAATGACAAAGAGAGCTGAGTTCCAGTGTTCATGTCTTTATGCTTCCTGACTGTGTGTGCAATGTGACCAGCCACCTTTCTCTCCTTTCATCAGGCCTTCTTAACTTCTCAATCTGTAAGCCAGGATAAATCCTAAACTGAGCCAGGATAAATCATCCTTGCTGAAGTTGCTGTCTCAGATAATTTTTTCATAGCTATGAGAAAAGTACAAATACAGTTGTTATCCAACATTTTCTGATATTTACAAACTTGAAATTCTGAAGTTCATCAGTACGAATTTATTAGATTAAAAGATAAAACTCTAAGATCTCATTTTTGTTTTCCAAATGAAGAAAATGCATTACCAAAGACAATGAATAGGTAATTTTTTCACAGTTTTAATGTTTAAAAACTACATGCTTATGGTTCTGTCTAACCCTTAAATGGGCATAATACTACTTTTACCACCACCACTACCACCACCACCACCACCACCACCATCATCATATTCATCTTCATCATCATCATCATCATCATCTCTCTCTCTCTCTCTGAATATATATGTATATATTCATATGGATATGAATATACATATATATATATATATACATATGGATATGATTCTACAACTATAGTGTTAATTTAGATAGTTTTGGGCTTACTTTGGTTCCAACAAGAAGATAAATTTGGACTAAATTATTTTACAGATACTTGCAGATTTTTTTAAAAAATGTTTTTATGTACATATGCAGTGATTTATGATGGTATTTATTCCTAATTTCTTCCTCTAGTTCCTCCCAGCCTGTGGGGTAGTGGTCTGTTCTGGCAACTTGGTCCTGATCAAGAAACATGTCTGGAACTTCAGAGATCTGGTGGGTGCTAGTTTCTACCTGCATGGGATGGAAGGTATTCTGCCATGCCTCCTGGGTCCCTGGCTCCTGTTTAGTCACAACCCCCCACATCCCCCCCAAGGAGAGGAGTGTGCTATCACATAGACAGTGCCCCAAGCTCCCAGAATTCTAGCTGGACCCTACCCCCAGTCATTTGACCACAGCCAGGTATGTTCCTCCCTACAGACAGATAGCACAGCCCCACCATAAAAGGGGCGCTTTGTACCCTCCTCTTCTCTTGCCTTCTCTGTCTCTCTTCTGCCTCTTTTCCTCTCTTCCCCTCTTCCTCTCTTCCCTTCTTCTTTTCTCTTCTTTCTCCCTTCTCCTCTCCTCTCTTTCTTCTCCTTTCTCTCTCTCTTCATGTGGCCATGGCCAGCCTCTATTTCCCTATCTTCTCTCTCTTCTACAATAAAACATCTTACGACTATGCCTTGTCTCCTTTTAACTAACACATCATGCAGCCCCAGCATCTATAGCAGTGAGATCCGGACCAGAGACTCTCTTGCCCCACACTAGCACAGGACAGGATAGAAAGAAGTGGGCTGCCATTTCTTTCCCCACCCTCTTCTCCCCTCGTTCTCATCCTCTCTGTGACATCCAGCATCATCTGCAATGTCCAGAGACAGGAACCTACATCCCTGGCTTTCGGGAGGCCAAGAGACCCCTTGCAACTGTCTCGTTATCTCTGCCCCTCCACAGACTGGGACCCAGATGGCTCCCCAGCAGAGCAGAGTGTGGAGGCATACACCATTTCTTGCACTACCCAGAGCACAGAAACTCTGGCCGGGTATAGGTTATTCTACTCCCCCTCCCCCCATTTTGTCCCCTTTTTACTAGGTACCCAGTGCCCATCATGGTGGTCGTGAGGTGACCAAGCACGACCTTGGCAGCAGGGTGGGTGCTACGCCCGACATCAGCCCCTACCCCATCACTTGCCCAACCCCCTGTCTTACTTTTGTCTTTCTTTTAAATAAACCAGTGACTCTATTCCACCTTACATTCTTAGATAGGGTCTGTACTATTCTAAAGTCTCCTGGATTTTCTGAAGAGTATTTTCTTGCCCAGATGATTAAAAGGCCCATTAGACTGGGTTTGAAAGGAGGAGAAACTGATGTCTCTGTCATTTACCAGAAAACTCCATGCTAAACAGTAATCTTGTAATAGCCCTGGTAGTTCAGAAAGTCAAGTTTCTACTCAGGGCCAGACATTGTTCTCAGAGTAGTACTTTTTTGATAATGGGAAAAAAAACTCATAACAGAACAAAAAACTCAGAACAGCTTGAAAGGAGCTAAGAAGGCCTGGAGAGTTAGTTAAGTGAGTTTGTGGTTTCCAGAACCCACATGGTGGCTTAAGTGTCTGTGATTATAGTTCTAGGTATCTGGTACTTCTTTCTTGCCTCTGAGGATAATCGGCATACATGTAGTACACATAATGAACATGCAGAAAAATATTCATATCTATAGACTAAAAATAAGTGAATCTTTAAAAAAAAAGAACTTTTTTCTACTCCCACTTTCATACATGCCATAAACTCATTTTGTCTCAGTTCCAATTCTGTCTGAGGATTGAGATTGGTCCTTGGCTAGGGATGGTAAGATTTACTGCAGCCCTACTCCTCTGAGTAGACTAGGCTGGATCTGAGTGTTCAGATTTCTAAACCTGGAGATCGATAGCCTCAGTAGTTGGCATTTTTTTTCCTACATCACTAAAAGGTTTAGCAGTTCTGAATAAGGAGGCTGTTGTGGACCCTGCAAGCCAATCAGAATTAGAATAGAATAATGACTTTAAGAAGGAGAACAAAATACTCACAGGAGCAAATATGGAGACAAAATGTAGAGCAGAGTGAAGGAAAGGCCACCAGAGATGACCCCTCCTGGGGATTAATCCCATATAGAGTTACCAAACCCAGACACTATTGGGGATGCCAAAAAGTGCTTGCTGAAAGGAGCCTGATATGACTGTCTCCTGGGAGATCCTGCCAGAGCCTGATAAATACAGACGCGGATGTTAGCAGCCAACTGTTGGACTGAGCACAAGTTCCCCAATGGAGGAGTTAGAGAAAGGACTGCAGGGGTTGAAAGGGTTTGCAACCCCATAGGAAGAACAACAATATCAACCAGCCAGTCTTCCCAGAGTTTCCAGGGACTAAACCACCAACTAAAGAGTACACATGGCTTCAGCTGCATATGTAGCAAGGAATGGACTTGTCATGCATCAATGGGATGAGTGGTCCGTGGTCCTATGAAGTCTTGACAGATGCCCCTGTGTAGGGGAATTGAGGGCAGGGAGGTGGGAGTGGGTGGGTGGAGGAACACCCCCACAGAGCAGGAGAAGGGAGGATGTGATAGGGTGTTTCCATGAGGAAGGGAAACGAGGAAAGGGGTTAACATTTGAAATGTAAATAAAGAAAATAGCCATTTAAAAAATGATATCTGAGCAGTATTTCTCCATTTCTTTTATCTACAAAAGAAGAAACTAACTTGGAATGAAGTAAAATCTTATTTTGAAGAAAATATTTCTTGTATTAAAATTGTTATAGGCTACTGTTTTCAACAAGAGCCTTCTGAGACTATATACTTGTTTCATTTTAGGCAGCATGTATATGGTAGAGGATTGCAAAGTCGATCATCAATAGAAGAGGACCTCGGCCCTTTTAAGGTTCTGAGCCCCAGTGTAGGGGAATGCCAGGGCCAGAAAGTGGGAGAGGGCGGGGTGGCAGGCATGGGAAAGGGGGAGGCAACAGGGGTTTGGTTTTGTTGTTTTTGTTTGTTTCTTTGTTTTTTGGAGGGGAAACTGGGAATGGAGAAATTCACATGTAAATAAAGAAAATATCTAAAATAAAAAAAAATAAAAATGGAAGTAAGGGAACTATGCTCATATATAAAATTTGCAAAAATTAATCATAATAAAAATATATTTTTTTGTCTGGGAATTGTGTTACATGCCTTTAATCCTAGCACTAGGGAGGCAGAGAAAGGCAGATCTCTGTGAATTTGATGCCAGTCTGGTCTCCATAGTAATATCTAGGACAGACAGAGCTGCATAGAAAGACTCTATCTCAAAAATTTTATGTGATTGAATGTAAACCATGGTCTTTTTTATATTTTATATTTTTTATTAGACATTTTCTTTATTTACATTTTAAATGTTTTCCCCTTTCAATGTCTCTGCGTTGGAAATTCCCTATCCCATGCCCCCTCCCCCTGCCTCTATGAGGGTGTTCTTCCATCCACACACCCACTCCTGTCTTCCCCGCCCCCGGCATTCCCCTACACTGGGGCATCAAACACCCTTAGGCCCAAGGGCCTTTCCTCCCACTGATGTCCAACAAGGCCATCCTCTGCCACATATGTGGCCAGCACTATATGTCTATGTGTATTCTTTGGTTGGTGGTCCAGTTCTTGGGAGCTCTAGGGTGTGTGTGTGTGTGGCCTGTTGACACTGTTGCTCCCTCCATGGTGCTGCACAACCCCTCAGCTCCCTCAGTCCCTTCTCCAACTCTTCCATTGGGGATCCTTGCTCTCAGTCCAATGGTTGGTTGTAAGCATCCACCTCTGTATTTGTCAGGCTCTGGCAAAGCCTCTAAGGAGACATCCATATCAGGCTTCATCAGCAAGCACTTCCCACCATTCCCATGTTTTGAGGCTGTATATGGGATGGATACCCAGGTGGGGTAGTTACTGGATGGGCTTTTCTACAGTCTCTGCTTCACGCTTTGTCTGAATATTTCCTCCCATGAGTATTTTGCTCCCCCTTCCAAGAAGCACTGAAGAATCTACATTTTGGTCTTCCTTCTTCTTAGGCTTCATATGGTCTGTGAATTGAATCTTGGGTATTCTGGACTTTTGGGCTAATATGCACTTGTTAGTGAGTACATATGGTGTGCATTTATTTGTGACTGAGTTACCTCACTTAGGATATTTTCAAGTTCCAAACATTTGCCTGCCAATTTAATGAAGTCATTGTTTTTAAAGCTGACTAGTATTCCATTGTATAAATGTAACACATTTTCTGTATCCATTCCTCTGTTGAAGGACATCTGGGTTTGTTTCCAGTTTCTGGCTATTATAAATATGGCTGCTGTGAACGTATTGGAGCATGTGTCCTTATTACATGTTGGAGCATCTTCTGGGTATATGCCCAGGAGTGGTATAGCTGGGAACTCAGGTATTGGTACAGTGACAGGCAGGTAGATCAATGGAATAGAATTGAAGACCCAGAAATGAACCCACACACCTATGGTCACTTGTTTTTTCACAAAGGAGCTAAAACCATCCAGTGGAAAAAAGACAGCATTTTCAGCAAAGGGTGCTGGTACAACTGGAGGTGAACATGTAGAAGAATGAAAATTGATCCATTGTTATCTCCCTGTACAAAGTCCACTGGATCAAGGACCTCTACATAAAACCTGATACATTGAATCTAATAAAAAAGAAAGTCGGGAAAGGTCTTGAACACATGGGCACAGGGGAAAAGTTCCTGAACAGAGCACCAATGGCTTATGTTCTAGGATCAAGAATTGACAAATGGGACCTCATAAAATCAAAAATCTCTGTAAGGCAAAGAACACTGTCAATAGGACAAAACAGAAACCAACAGATTGGGAAAAGATCTTTATCAATCTCACATCTGATAGAGGGCTAATATCCATTATATACAAATAACTCAAGAAGTTAGGCTCAGTTCATTAGAAAATTGGACATAGTAAATCATGATTTTAAAGGTGGAGTTATAGAAATAGCATATGGACTGAAATACGGGAAAACAGAAGAAAAGTATAGCCCTTCGTGAGAAGTCTATAGAACCCTTCATCATGAATGTAATCTGAATAAATAAAATCTAGGTATAAACTGAATTAACCCATCACTTAGAGCTATCTACCCAATATTGTGGCTTTTGTTTTTGTTTTTGTTTTTTATTGTGGTTGTTGTTTTACTTTTTTTGAGGCAGTGTTTCTCTGTATAGCCCCAGCTGTCCTGGAACTCACTCTGTAGACCAGGCTGGACTTGAATTCAGAAAACAGCCTGCCTTTGCTTCCCAAAGGGATTAAAGGCATGTGCCACCACTGCTTAGCTCTGGTCACTCATTTTTTTGAGTACTTGGGATGTGTTTGGTCTGGATTCAAACATGCAATAAATGTGTAATACAAACTAAACTTGAAGATTTGATTTCAAAAAACATGCAAATGATTTCAACAATTTTTGCAGTGATTGTATGTTGAATAATAATATTTTAGTATTTGGAATAATGTTCAGTAATAATTTTTTAAAGAAAGTAAGGGAACTTTTGAAAAGAAATGAGACAATTATACCTCACTACCAAACTCCTCTATATCATGATATAGTCTTTAATGTGGTAGCACCAACAATTTCACAGATCATGGCCAACACCTATCAAGAGTGGTAAATTTCCTATAAACAAAATACCCACTTATCCTGAGCTGGTTTTGGCATTTATCTAATAGCAATGCTATTCATTATGAAGTTTCATTTTTAATCTATGCCCTCCTATGAGTCACAACTTATCATATAACACCTCTTTAAGAGCTTTCAAAACCTTTCCTTTAATTGACACATTCTCTTGAGCAGGGGTTCCTCCTTGTCTGCTGGGTGTATTTCTGCAAGGATTCTAAGAATTTTCCACTCTGTTCTTTTGACAATGTCAAGATGCCACTAAATGGAAGTGCTCTATAGAAATTTCACACTTTGGTCTTCCTTCTTGAGTTTCTTATGGTTTGTGGTTTGTACTTTGTGTATTTCTTCTTAAAATGGGGGACAAAATACCCATGGAAGGAGTTGTAGAGATTAACTATGGAGCAGAGACTAAAGGAAAGACAATTTAGAGACTGCTCCGCCTGGGAATCCTTCCCATATTCAATCATCAAATCTAGACACTATTGTAGATGCCAGCAAGTGCTGGATGACAGGATCCTGATATAGCTGTCTCCTGAGGGGCTCTGACAGTACCCGACTAATACAGAAGTACAGGCTCACAGTCATCCATTGGACTGAGTACAGGGTCCCCAATGAAGGAGCCAGAGAAAGGACCCAAGGAGCTGAAGGGTTTGCAGCCCCTTAGGACAAACAACAATATGAGCTAACTAGTACCCTCAGAGCTCCCAGGAACTAAAACTCCAACCAAAGAGTACACATGGGGGAATCATGTCTCAAGCAACATGCATATAGTAGAGGATGGCCAAGTTGGTCATCAATGGGAGGAGAGGACCTTGGCCCTGTGAAGGTTCGATGCCCCAGTATAGGAGAATGCCAGGGCCAGTAAGCAGGAGTGGGTGGGATGGTGAGCAGGAGGAGAGGGGAGGAAACAAGGGATTGTTTTAGTTTTTGTTTATTTTATTTTATTTTGGAGGAGAACCTGGGAAAATTGGTATTGTAAATAAAAAAAACATCTAATAAAAAAAATAATAAAAAAAGAAATTTCTTTCCTGCTGTGCGGTAGTGGCACAGGCCTTTAATTCCAGCACTTGGAAGGCAGAGGTAGGCAGATTTCTGAGTTCAAGTCCAGCCTGGTCTACAGAGTGAGTTCCAGGACAGCCAGGGCTACACAGAGAAACCCTTTCTCTAAAAAGCAAAAAACAAAAACAAAAACAAAAACAAAACAAAACAAAACAAAACAAAACAAAAAAGAAATTCTATTCCTTCACAAAAGGTAGGAGGGCTCAGCCTGAAAGGTAGGAGGGTTTTCAACCTGTGGGTCACTACCTCCTTAAGGGTCACAAATTGGATATCCTGCATATGAGATATTTATGTTGATATTCTTAACAGTATTGAAATAACAATAATGAAGTAGCAATGAAATAATTTTATGGTTGGGAGTTACTATAACATAAGGTATGGGTTATAATATAGCTGTATTAATGAGTAGCAACGTTAGGAACATTGAGAACCACTGGCCTAAAGACTTGACGTTGATACTTGGACCCCATTTGTCATAGGAGGAAACTGATTATTTTTATTAATTAATTAATTAATTGACATCCCAAATGCTGCCATACCTGTTGACTATCAAGGAGTTCCTCCTTCCATCCCTCCTCCCCTTCACCTCTGAGAAGATATTCCCCCTGGATATTCCCCCACCTTGGTACATCAGGTATCTGCAAGATTATGCACATCTTCTCCCAGTGAGGTCAGACAAGACAGCCAACTGATACAAATGTTCTGGGGGTGTTTTTGGGGAGGAGCCTCAGACAGGCCAGTGTATGCCCAGGCTAGTTGAGACTGTTGGTCTTCTTGTGGGCTTGCCATCCCTTTCAGAGCTTTCAGTCTTTCCCCTAACTGTTATATTAAACTCCCCAATTATCTGTCCAATGTTTGGCTGTGGGTATCTGCATCTGTCTCAGTCAGATGGGTAGAGCCTCTCAAAGGACAGCTAGGCTAGGCTCCTGTCTGAAAGCATAATATAGAATAGAATTGAAGAATACCTTAGAAGATGGAAAGATCTCCCATACTCATGGATTGGTAGAGTTAACATAGTGAAAACGACCATTTTACCAAAAGCCATCTACATATTCAATGCAATTCCCATTAAAATTCCACCACAAGTTTTTACAGACCTTGAAAAAGCAATGCTCAACTTCATATGGAAAAACAGAAAACCTAGGATAGCCAAAACAATCCTAAACACCTAAAGAACTTCTAGAGGAATCACCCACCATCCCTGACCTCAAGCTATATTACAGAGCAGTAGTGATTAAAAACTTCATGGTATTGATATAGAAATAGACAGGTTGATCAACTGAATAGAATCAAAGACCCAGAAATAAAGTCACACACCTATGGACAATTGATTTTTTTGACAAAGAAGTCAAAACCATACCATGGGAAAAAGACGCCATCTTCAAAAAATGGTGCTGGTCTAACTGGCTGACTAATTGCCTGTTTCTAACCTACACCCTATCTTATTTGAGATCACAATGACTATGGCAATAAGCAAAGCTTGGAATGAGAACCCAGCCACAATTGGACAGCTGCTTTCCCAAAGTATACTCAAACTAATAGGAGAAATATTATATCAGCTAAATAACGGACAGGTTCTAGACAGTTTATGGCTAGTCTATGCCATCTTCCTACCATCACATGAATTAATTGGACACTTTAAAGCATTGTACATATTGGTTATATAAAAATTAAATATGAAGACAGAGCAGCTATTTTCTGAGAAGTTAGCCCAACAGAGGAAAGGAAGTGTCTGCAGGACTTAAGACGTTTGTACTAAACCACACAGGAAACCACAGACTTAGGAGTTCATACTCTTGTAGACTACAAGCCCAGGGTAGAGAACTTTTCACACAAGGGGCAAGATGACCCTTACAATAATGTCTCTTTTCTTCTTTTCATCCATACACTAGTAAAAGTTTAAAATTTGAGAAGTGATATATAATATATGAATAATATTTATTCAAATATTATATTAAATCCTTGAAATGATTCAAATTTGTATTCTTGGGTGTAGATTCCCACAAATGTTATCTATGAAATTCATGAAAGAATATGGTATTGCACTAAAATGTCTGATTATTAAAAATATAGTGCATGTTTGGAGAGGAGGGCTGGAGGGACACTTTCACAGTTTTCTCACTTTTCTATTGCTTTGACATGATATCATAACTAGAGGATATTGAAGAGAACATTTAAATTGATGATTTATGGTTTCAGAAAGAGTCCATGACATGCATGGCAGGGAGTATGGCAGCAGACATGGGGCTAGAGAAGTAACTGAGAACTTATATCTGATCCACTAGCATGAGACAGAGAAAGCTAAGTGGAAATAACATGGGCTTTTGAAAGCTCAAAGTCCACCACTAGTGATTCACTTCCTTCAACAAAACCACACTTCCTAATTCTTACCAAACAATTCCAGCCCCTGGGGACCAAGCAGTCAAATAAGTGAGTCTTTAGAGCCATCCCCATTCAAATCACCACAGCAGTTATGAGCACTGGCTACTATGCTAGAGGACCTGGGCTGGGTTACCAGTACCCACATGACAGATCATAACTCCAGTTCTAGGGGTCTGATGCCCTGTTCTGGCTTCCACATTCAGTGAGCACATGTAATACACAGACACATATTAAGACAAAATATCTCTACACATAAAAGTAATTAATTAATATAAAATATATAGTGCATAGGTCCAAGAGTTGTTGAGTTTTTAAAAAATAACTTCAAAGGGGCTCTTCAGTATTTAAAAATTTTTTTCTCACAAGTGCTTTACTTCATACTATGTATTATGTGTTAGTAATCTGATTATCTGATTTACTGAAAGTAAATGACTGATTTCTTTCATCGTTATCAGCTTTTCAGATACTAGCCTTGAGTCATTCTTCATGCTGCTCCTCACATTTCATCTTCTGCAAACTGAGCCAAACCAATCTGTACTGACTTCACAGTCCAAATAGTTTGAGGGAGGGTTGGATTGTTTTAGTTTTTTTCTATCACTGCCATTTGACATTAATCACTCTCATGATCCTCTATAAACCGGAGAGTAAATGTGTTATGATCATTTCATAGGGAGACAAATCTGAAATTTAGAAATATTCAGTGACTCCCAAAAGTATCCTCAGTGGAGAACTATGCATCTATACACTTGTGTATTATACTGCTTTGTGGATTATTTTGTAGATAAGGAGTGAAGGCCATCAGAGGCCCAACTAGGCAGTCCAGGTAGGGTAAGGGGTTCCAATAGCAGGCAACAGAGGCAGAGACAGGCCCTGCTGCACATCTGCTACAAATGTGTAGGAGGTCTAGGTCCTGTCCCTGCCTGCTCTTTGGTTGGTGGTTCAGTCTCAGTGAGCCCCTGTGTGTCCAGGTTAGTTAGTTGATTCTGTAGGTCTTCTTGTGGTGTCCTCATTCAGTCGTATTCCCTGTTCTTCCACAAGACTTCCCATGCTCTGCCTCATGTTTGCCTGTGGGTTTCTGCATCCACTTCCTTTGGCCACTAGATGAAGCCTCTTGGGAGACAACAATGTTAGATTTCTGTCTGCAAGAACAGCAGAGTATCTTATTAGTGTCAGGGATTGACTCTCTCACATAGGATGGGTTTCAAGTTGGGGCAGTCATTGGTTGGCCATTCCCAAAGTCTCTGCTCCATCCCTTCCTGTACATCTTGTATGCAGGAAAAAGTTTTGGTTGAATGTTTTGTGGATGGGTTAATGTCCCTCTCTATCCACTGGAAGGGGAGCTTCTGTCTGGATGTAAACTGAATGATCAACTAAATTATTGAAAAATACATACTAGTAAAAGAAAAAAATTAAGAGAAAAGAAAATAGAAGCAATGGAGGAAATGATAAAAAATTCTTTGGAAATTTGTTATAAAATTGTACCAATAACTTTGTAATAATAATCTTCTTTCTTTCTTCTACAGAACACTGTAAGAGCCTCATATTGCTTTATGACCATTTTTCTTAATTAGCAATGTATCAGAAGCTTTTCTGAAAGCATTGGATACTTATTTTAAATTTACATCCTTAGCAATTATATAAGCATATCAAGTATTTTTTTGTTAGTGTAGTTGGTTGTTGTGGGAAATATTAAAAAATGAATCCACTCAGCAAACTCTCTTTCCCTCCAGACCATGTTTTAGTGCCGGTACTGTCCAGCCACAACACTATGTCTCTGTGGGCTCTTACTATTTTCTCCCAGCTAGCAGTAACATCTTACTCACATGCAATGCTTTGCACACCCCCACAATCATCTAGTGACTAATACCCAATAAAGCATGACTCTTAAGGCTTAATTATCTAATCAGGTTTATATAAAAATAAGGTCACAATTACAAGATGCCAATACAATAATTTCAGTGCCAAATGATAAAGACAATGTTTTGACCCAATTAATCTAACCGTGTAAAAACCTTAGCTTGGTTGTTATAACCACGCGGGGTCTGAATCATCATCTTCCTCTACCTCCAAGAAGATCTTCCACTCCTTCTTTTCTCTGCCCCTGTTCCCCCTCAACTTTTAGCTCCACCTCTCTATTCCTGTCCAGGCACCGGCTTGTCACTGCCCTAGTGTGACTGATTGGATAGAGAAAATGCTGCAACAGTTGGTTGGTTTTTAATTTTTTTATTCTCCTTTTGTTGCTATTGTTATTGTTATTGTTGTTTTCTTGAGGTTGGCTTTCATTTGTTTCTTTGATTGTTTGCTTTTCAGCACAGGATTTCTCTGTGTAGCCCTAAAACTTGCTCTGTAGAACAGGCTGGCTTCAAACTCCAGAATGTGCATGTCTTTGCCTCCCAATGCCAGGATTAAAAAGATGTGTTCTGCCACACCTGGTTTGGCTTTGTATTTTTGAGTTAGAATCTCACTCTGTAGCACAAGTGGGTCTCAAACTCACATTGATCCTCTTGCTTCAGTTTCCCAAATGCAGGGGTTATGGGCATAAACACTGTGATTGGCTCTATTGAATGAATACTCAACCTATACAGTTGGGCACAGGTTTTATTTGATATTTGGCAATAAAACAAATGTTGGGGGGAAAGTGTGGGCATTTTGTCATACATATTATATTCTGAAGATATATTTCATGGATAACCATACTTATTTACATATTATTTTTTAAAGTTCCAATATATTTTGTTAAGTTTACATGCACTAATGTTCTACTAAAAATCTCAATTGAAGCACCTGGGAATATATTTAGTAATTCTCACCAAGGAGACTTGTTTCCAAATTTCTGAGGCTTGAGTTTATTGTGGATTATTGGCAGTGCCCTCTAGTGGCCAGTGTACAAAAGTCATAAAATCTGTTCAGCTCTAGAACAAATTTAATTCAAAAGTGACAAATAGTACAGATGTCGATGCTTCAAAAGACATACTTCTTATTTGACTTTAAAAAATTTGAAGATGGACAGGGGGTGGTGCTTCATGCCTTTAACCCCAGCACTTGGGAGGCAGAATCAGGAAGATTTCTGAGTTCAAGGCCAGCCTGGTCTACAGAGTAAGTTCCAGGATAGCCAGGGCGACACGGAGCAACCCTGTCTTGAAAAACCAAAAAAAAAAAAAAAAAAAAAAAAAAAAAAAAAAGAAAAAAAAAGAAAAGCCATTTCAAACCACGTTACAAACTGTCACATGGTGATCATTAAGTCATCGACTCTACCTGGATTGCTGAAGCACCTTCTACATGTACTCAGTGACTTTCCAGTTTACTGAGGGTATCTATAAGTGAATGTGTCATTAAAAGATAGTGTCCTTTCATTTGGAATGTTGAACTCAGCTTAAAAAATCACTATGGATGTCCTATATATCACTTTTACACCACTATAGCTTTAAGTTCCATTTGTGTGTATCACATGCAGGAGAAGCACAGGTAAGCTGGGGAGAGAAATTCACAGATTTCTTGGGTCGTTGGGCATGTGTTCCAAGCTAATGATCCTGCTAACAAGATGTTTGTCAGAACAGGAATAGCAGCAAGTCTCAGAATTTGGGGTTTGTATTAGCTTCTTCCTTTTGCGATTGGGAAAACACCCTCCTCTGTTATGTCTGGAGAGGAAAGAAAGGCAGTGAGATAAGAAAATGGGAGGGGAGTTTCCTCCACGGAAGGACAGGAAAATCAGCACAGCACGTATGTGTCACATAGAGTACCTAATAGAGGTCATAGCTCACACATCCACACTGTGTGCCACATAATGTGGCTAGTAAACATTGTAGCACACACATCCTCACAGTGTCACAGCAAGTGGCTAATAAAAGCTGTTCTTCCATAGAATTTCTTCTCCATACAAAGAATTCCTCTGAGGGGCCTTCTTAAGTAAAATTTGCATTAGTTCCCTACACTCTATGCCTTTAGGTTTGAGCAATGCTGTCTGTTGGTGATAGATGGAAAATATTTTGTAATAAAAAAAACCCAAAATTTTAAGATGTTATTGCTTTGAAAAATTCTCCTCCTTCTGTGGGTAGGAAAAAATAAAATAGTACAGGTCCATAAAAGCAGAGATGTGAGGAAGAGGCCAGAGGTCTGCAGCTTTGATGGCCTGAGGTATTGATAATTCTCCAGTCATAAATCACAAGTATTTCCTTTGGGTTTTTTTTTTTGTTTACATCATCTTATTTTGCAGTGTGGAAATTTCTCTATATACTCTACTGCCAGGTTGTAAGAAAAAATGTATAGTTACCAAGATAATAAATCTTGAATTGTTATAATGGGTCTGTATGTTTGTCTTGTATTTGAAGGCATTCCTTCCTTTAGAAACTGCATATATTGTTAAATTCTTCTATGTAATGAGTCCATTGAATTTTATATCAACTATAAGTATATAGTCCTTCAGCATATATTTGCACATACATATGAAAAGTCTAGTTCACTTAGTTGCTTGAAACTGTTTTGAGATCACTGGTTCTCTGAATATCTCTAATCTTTGGCCCTTTTCTTGTCACAATATTGAAGTTATAGCATGCCTGACATAGTTCAGGTCAAGATAGCTGAAAGATAGAGAGATATGGGGCATCCAGAAAGCCTCCAGCCAACTTTATCTTAGGTTTTCTTTGAAGAGATAATTAATGGCTATGAGAGCAACCAGACAGCTAGAGCAGTAACTGGTAGGGATGGCAAAATGAAATATCATTTGTATTGCTGTGACTAACAGTTGTTACCACCTTAGGCTAATGATTATGTGAGATTCAATTAAATACCATGAAATTTTTGAGGACCTACCAGAACACACACATACACACATACACACACACACACACACACACACACACACACACACACATACACAAAGTGAAAACCTATACTGTAGTAATTGGGTAAGATTTCTCTCCTCTATTCTGTTTCTGGTAGCAAGTATCAATTACAAGGGAAACAAAGTAATTACATGAGACAAGTGCAAACAGAATTAGAAAAGTCCTATCTTAGGTGCGTCAATATGAGATTCCTTGGGGTCTGATAGCTTCATGTGGGGATAAGGGAGTGCTCAGTGTCTGGGACATGAATCAAGAGATCATAAACAGCTTGGACTATGTAGAATACTTAGGGTTGTTGTTATTTGTTTGTTTGCCTTTCAATGTTTCCATAGAATTCAGTTGTACAGCTATTATTTAAGTCACTCACTTCCCACTGCAGTTGAACACAGTGCTGGCTCTTCCTATTCTCAGCTCCTCCAGCAATGCCCAAATCCTTCCTCCAGGAGATCGTGCAAGCTGTACCTCTGTGTGATAATAAATCTAAGTAAAATTTCATTGTTTTGTTCATATGACCAAATGTACATTGTTTCTTCAATCCCAATCAAGTGGATTTCTTAAAGAGTCTTCCCTGGCAATGTCCTATGTCTTAGTAGAGTTAACTCCTTCTTTTTTTTTCAGTTCTCCAGGCACCTTAATCATGACCCAAGTCCTTACATATTCACCTTACCATATAATTATTAGGGATTTTGTTTTAGTTTTCATGAATCTCAGGCAAGCACTGTACCAACTGAAATATATTCTAGGCTTGCCATTCCAAAGACTTTTGTTCCTTGAGTTTTAAGCCTCTAAGGAAAGATTTATGGTTTACTTTCCAGTATGACTTCAGTACTTTAGTAGAATGTTTTGCAAATAGTAATAATTAAACAATTATGCAAAAACAAATGAATGTTATTTTGTAGATAATAAGAAATGAAAACTGAGTCAGGAATATTGCCTCAAACTAAGAAAGAATAATTTGATTTACATGAATGGTTTTGTTCCCAAAGTAAAAATTTAGACATTTAAAAAAACAGAATAGTTTATCTGTATACTTTCAGTAGAAAACAAATTCTTTCCAAGGTTATTATATGTTGTTTCACTTTTCTTTGGGACACAAGAACAAACTTCTCTTCACTCCTGATAGAGCAATGGTTATTGGCTAAAAAAAAAAAAGCATTCCAGTGAGGTTATTGGGGTAACTTACAGGAATATGAGTAGAGTGTTACTTATAGTAAAGCAGGTATCTCAAATACAGCTGCATAATCAGAAAGCTCATCCTAGTATTGATGATGAACTCCTGAAACCTGATCATGGAGCTCCATATATAACCTACAGGCAGCTCAGTTGATAAGAGAGTTACCTCTCCCAGCAATTATTACTGCCTATATAAATTTGTAGAGGGTCCTTGTGCATCTTGTAAATTTCATGAACCTTTTGAGACTTGTGAGTTTTATTAACTTCCTGGGTTTTCAAGAGATTCCCTACAGAAGAGGCTGTTTTAGTGCAGAGGAAATACTTTACTTGACACTGTAATTCTTAAGCTTGAATAAAAACCAATTAGGACAAAACACTCAACAAACAATATAATTTCAAAAAAAAAACGTTTTGGAAAATGCAACATATCCATCCTGGTAGGTGATGCTCATCTGGTGTGAGATATGAGAGATGCTCATGCCTTTCTATTTGGTTCTGGAGCTATTGAAACAAGTTCTAAAACAATCCTGAAGACTATCCTGAAGTTGTTAGACTATCCTGAAGAAGAGACTGAAGCAAATACTGAGGTGATAATTGGAAATACACCACAAACAGTATTTCTTATTTTTGCATATCTCTTGAGCTCTATTTTAAACCTAAGGCTTCACTGTTTTTGTTTTTTGTTTGTTTTTCTGGTTTTTTTTGATAGAATGTATCTCTTTTCTCTGCTTTTCTTTAATAAGCCCCCAAGAAATTCATTTTCCTAAGCTTCCAAAATCTCAGCTCAACAAAAAGGATACAGCATAAGTTTCAGGCATTTGAATACTTCTTGGTCCTCAGCTGGTGGCTGTTTAAGGAAGTTAAGGAGTTGTGGTCTTGCGGAAGGAAGCATGTCACTGAAGGCAGGCTTTGAAGTTTTAAAAGACTTCACTGTATTTGGAGTTAGCTTTCTCTGCTTCCTGTTTGTGATTTGAGATGTGAGATTTCATTTATTCTACTATGTCCTTCTCCTCAATCATGGAAGGTTAGACATTTCTGGCACCCTTAGCCTAAAATAAATACTTGCTTCTATAAGTTACTTTGGTCAATGAATTTTAACAAACATTAGAAAGTAATCTTTAAAAGAACTTAGGAGGGCTGTCGGGCCGGTAAGGTACCGGAATGCGCTCTAAGGGTATCCCTGGGCCTTGGTGCGTGGGCGAGGTGGACCGCCTGCGAAAACGCACTTCTGAATGGAGGCAAGGCAGGAGGGTCCGAGAACAGTGGGGATCGGCCAGCTTCAGGCCTGCCCTGGAGCCCCTCGCCTGCCTCGGTCGCCCACCCTGGCTTTCCTGTGCTGGCTGCCTTCTGCTCCGAAGCAGTGACCCACAACACAAGGGAGAAGAGAATCCCTTGTTCGGACACATTGAATAAGTCCCAGACTGCTTTTCCTTCAGACATATTTACTCCCTTTACAGTACATCTGAACAGAGTTACAATTTTGTAAAAAATATCTGTCCGTCCATTTTCCTTATTAAAGTGTTCTTTAAAATTGAAAAAAAAAAAAAGAACTTAGGAGGAAAAGATTGAAAAACAAAAACAAACAGATATTCCAAGCAAACAGAACTAAGAAACAAACAGCTATAGCTATTCTGCCAAAATAAACTTCAAACTGATACCTTTTGGGAATATTAATCTGACAAAATAAACTTCAAGTAGAAACTTCTGAGAAGCAGCAGGAAAAGTCATTTCACATTCATTAAAGGAAAATTCCATTAGAGGATATCCAATTTTAAACCTCTGAAAAAAAAAAGTACTTGGAAGTGATTTTAACTCTGTGCTTAGGTCACTTGGGTCAAATAAATATTTGTAAGATATATATTTATGACTCCTGGAGTTTCCTCAGTGCCTGTTGTAATGTCTCTCTTTTCATATCTGATTACATTAACTTGCATCCTCTATGTTCAGTTGATTAATTTTGCCAAAGGTTTGTAAATTGTGTTAACATTTTCAATGAACCAATTCCAGGACTTGCTCCATACCTAAAAGCATCTGAACAACAGGACTTGACTTGATGAATTGTGAAACACAAAAGAGAAGAGTGAAGAGAGAGAGAGTTGAGTGGGTAGGGAGCTAGGAGTGAAGTGGGTATAGTTAGAGGAAGAGAAATGAATATGATTGAAATACATAGTATGAAATTATCAAAGACAATGAAATATTTTAAGAAAGAAGTTATAGATTAATGTTAAAAAATTGCTGAGCAAAAGAAGGGAGATACAAAGCTGTAGTGGAATCAAATTAATTTACAGTGTAAGAAAAGAGAGCTGGGACACGAAAGGACTTTGAGAAGAGCTGGAAATGCTCTGTTTGGATTCGATGGAGGGTAAGAAGTGTACTTACTTATTAAAGCCCATCTTTCTCAGCTAAGTACTTTTAATCTCAGCACTTGAGAGGCAAAGTCATGTCTCTATGAGTTTGCTGGCAGTCTTGTCTACATAGGAAGAGCCAAGGCTAGTGTGTGTGTGTTGTATGTGTGTGTGTGTGTGTGTGTTTGTGTATGTGTGTGGGGGTAGGTGGGTGGGTGGGTGTATGTGTGTGTGTGTATGTATGTTTGTGTGTGTGTGTGTGTGTGTATGTGTGTATGTATGCCCATATTTCTCATGGCATGAAGTGGGTATATGATTTATGTATACAGGCTCACTCCAGAAGCTGATTTACAAAATATCAAGGTAATAAAACAAAACCATAAGCATGCCTTTAATCTTAGTACTCAGGAAGCAGAAGTAAATGACTCTCCGAGTTTCAAATCAGGCTGTTCTACAGAGAGTACCAGGACAGCTAGGGTAGCAGAGAGAAAAGCTGTCTCATAGCAAACAAGAACCAACCAAACAAAACCACCACAAAAAACAAATGAACAGAAAGAATAAAAACACCTTCATGACAGAAGGACACAAAAATGACACAATCACTGAATTCCTGGGAACCTGGATATGGAGGAAATGCCTAGAGTGACATTATCCAGTCAGTGGATTGGTACACTGCTGCTAGACTAGAACAAGTTACTGTATTAATACTAACTGTCCTGAGATTGATAATTTGTGTACAGTTGTATAATATAAAGTATTGTCTATGGAAAATATTGAGAAACACACATGTCTTGATTTTACTTAGTTTGCTTGGTTCTATGACGTAGGCCCTCACTGTATACATTTCTCAGCAATCATGTCTTAGCCTCCTACTTGCCAGTATCACAGTGTAAGCCACTACATCTCGCCAACTTCAATTATTGCCACCATTTCTTTAAGGCCTCAACTCATCCTAAATGGATCAAAGTGTGTCAGTAGGACAACTGATGCCTTGGATAAAAGATAATCAGCATTTCCTTGAACTATGCTTGCAACTGTTCACAAAACTTGAAATTATATTTTATGGCCAAAAGAAATGTTTGTAATACCAAAAAAAAAAACTTCTACATGAAACAAAAACCAAAACAAACGAAACCTGCTCAACTAACATGAGAAATCAAAACCTACAACAACATTCTATCTCTTAATCGTGCTTTCAATTAAGAGGATTATTCTAATCATAATGAAATACTCAGGCTGTTTATTTGGGTTCTTTATTTAGGTATATAAGAGTTTAAGAAAGCTGAAAAAGCAAAGTCCTGGAAGCTTTGGAGTGAGGTGTCTCCAAGCCCCAGAGGAGATGTGTCCTGTCTCCACCAGTAAGGAAGAAGATTACTCTGTCACATAAGACTCCAGACATCATTCCCAGCCTCTTCCAGCTCATCTCTCTGTATGCACAGTAGACTAAATCCTGTGAACAAAACTTTTGTTTGTAAGCAGTCACAAATTATTACAGGAAACAAATGAGGATGGGCATATTTCATTTTTACTTTTAACTCTTTTTTGGTGAATGTTATTTCTTTGTTTTTTATTCTTTTTTCATTTTAATGGGTTATTTTATTTATTTACATTTCAAATGTTATTCTCCTTCACAGTTTCACCTCCACAAACCCTATATGCCCTCCCCTCCCCCTTCCTCTATGAGGGAGCTCACCCACCTACCCACTCCCACCTCAGTGCCATAGCATTCCCCTACACTGGGTCCTTGAGCCTCCGCAGGACCAGGGGCTACCCTCCCATTGATGCCAGATACAGGAATCCTCTGTGATATGTGCAGTTAGATCCATGGGTCCCTCCATGTATACTCTTTGGTTGGTGGTTTAATTCCTGGGGACTTTGAGGGATCTGGTTGGTTGATATTCTTGTTCTTCCTATGGGGTTGCAAACCCCTTCAGTTCCTTTAGTCCTTGCTTTAACTCCTTCACTGGGATCCCTGCACTCAGTCTGATGGTTGGATGCTTGAATCCACATCTGTATTGGTCATGCTCTGGCAGAGCCTCTCATTAGACAGCTATCAGCAAGCGCTTCTTTGCATTAGCAATAGTTTCTGAGTTTGGTGTCTGCATATGGGATAGATTTCTAAGTGAGGCAATCTCTTGATGGCCTTTCCTTCAGTGTCTGCTCTACTCTTTTTCTCTGCATTTCCTTTTCACAGGAGCAAATCTGGATCATTATTTTTGAGATGGGTGGGTGGCATCTTCCCTCAACTGGGGCCATGCCTATCCACTGAATATGCTCTATACAGGTTCCATCTCCTCTTTGTTGGGTATTTCAGCTAATACCATGTAGGGTCCAGGGAACCTTTTGGGTTCCTAGCATCTGGGACTTTCTAGTGGCTACCCCCGATCCTTATCCCCTACTGCTCCACATCTCTGTTCAAACTCCTGAACCTCTGTACTTCTACCCTTTTTCCTCTCCAATTTCATCCTGCCTTCCTTTTTCCCTCCTCCTCCTCTCTCCCTCCCAGATTTCTCCTTCTCTCTACCTCCTCTTATTATTTTCTTCCCCTTTCTGAATAAGACTGAAGCATCCACACTTTGGTCTTCCTTCTTCTTGGGTTATATTGTGGGTATTCTGAGCTTTTTGGCTAATATCCACTTATCAGGGAATACATACCATGTGCGTTCTTTTGTGACTTGGAGTTACCTCACTCTGGATGATGTTTTCTATTTCCATCCATTTGCTTGCAAATTTCATGAAATCATTGTTTTTTTGTATCTGATTAGTACTCCACTGTTTAAATGTAGTACATTTTTTGTATCCATTCCTCTGTTGAGGGACATCTGGGTTGTTTCTAGCTTCTGGCTATTATAAGTAAGGCTGCTATGAACATGGTGGAGCATGTGTCCTTGTTATATGTTGGATCATCTTTTGGATATATGCTCAGGAGTGATATAGTTGGTCTTCAGGCAGAACTATTTCCAGTTTTCTGAGGATCTGCCAAACTGATTTCCAGATTGGTTGTACCAGCTTGCAATCCCAGCAATAATAGAGGAGTGTTCCTCTTTCTCCACATCCTAGCCAGCATCTGCTGCCACCTTAGTTTTTGATCTTCCTCATTCTGTCTTGTGTGAGGTGAAATCTCAGGGTTGTTTTGATTTGCATTTTCTTGAAGACTAAGAATGTTAAACATTTCTTTAAGTGCCTCCCAACCATTCAATATTCCTCAGTTGAATATTATTTGTTTATATCTGTACCCCATTTTTAATAGGGTTATTTGGTACTCTGGAGTTTACCTTCTTGAGTTCTTTGTATATTTTCAATATCAGCACTCTATCAGATGGAGGGTTGGTAAAGATCTTTTCCTAATTAGTGGGTTTCTTTTATAGTAAAAATAGCCATCTTTCCAAAAGCAATCTACAGATTCAATATAATCCACATCCAAATCCTAACACAATTCTTTACAGAAATAGAATAAATTTCAACATCACATGCAATAACAAAACACCAAAGATAGAGAAAATCATTCTCAACAATAAAAGAACTTCTGGGGAATTACTATCCTTGACCTCAAGATGTACTACATAGCAATAGTGATAAGAACTTCCACAGGCAGGTTGATCAATGAAATAGAATTGAAGAACCAGAAATAAACCCACACACCTATGGTCACTTGATCTTTGACAAAGAATCCAAAACTGTCCAGTAGAAAAAAGACAGCATTTTCAACAAATGATGCTGGTTCAATTGGTGGTCAGTATGTGGAAGAATACAATTTGATCCATTCTTTTCTCCTTGCACAAAGCTCATGTCCAAGTGGACCAAGGACCTCTACATAAACCAGTTATACTTAATCTTATAGAAGAGAAAGTGGGAAAGAACCTTGAACAAATTGTCACAGGGGAATATTTTTTGAACAGAACACCATTGGCTCATGCTCTAAGATCTACAATTGACAAATTGGACCTCATAAAATTGAAAAGCTTCTGTAAGGCAAAGGACATTGTTAATAGGACAAAACAGCAACTTGCCTTTAACTCTTGTTGGCGAGTCAATCAGGAAACATCCAGTCTCTTCTCACAAATACAGGGGTGGACTCTGTCACATTTGCTATTTTCTAGTCTTGTTTTAGATAAGAATATATCCAGTCTCTTCTCACAAATACAGGGGTGGACTCTGTCACAGTTGCTATTTTCTAGTCTTGTTTTAGATAAGAACATACATCCTCCATCGTTTGCATTGTATTTCTTTATGTCCAAGGCACTGAATAATAAAAACCATAATGGATAACTGTTTAACTTTGAATTTTCACTGAAATAAGTCAGGATTTTAAAATTTTCATTAGACATAGTGTACAGAATATAGAACTATTAATCATAAGTGCAAAACCCAAATGTTTTCTTTTCTCTAAGCTCATAAAAAGAAATGGTCTCTAGATCACACAAAAAGTCTCCATCTTATTTCACACTCACAATTTTTTGATCAGCAGGTAAAATGCATTTTCAATATTTTGAAAGAATTATTTTAGCTAAACATGCTTTCACATTGATATTTTGTCAATAAAAATGCTAGGATAATAGCAAATCAGATGTGTGTGGCACATAGAACAAGGTCTTATATGTTTATGTTTTAAAGAGAAAGGAGAGATTTGAAATACATTCACACATGGGGGCTCGTAACTAATGTTTTAGATGTTCCCCTTTGTTCCTGCTCACTTCATAATGAAGCCAAAACTTCATGCTAATCTATTGAATTTCCTGTATGTGGCACAACTCTGATTTCTGCAGAATGTTATATTAGAGGCCACAACTACCTTTCTGTTAAAAAAATATAAATAAATAAATAAATAAATAAATAAATAAATAAATAAATAAATAAATAAATTAGAACACAGAGCAAATTACCACACAAACAGAAGGATTATGAGTTCCAGCACAGCCTGGGCTACATAGCACTGCACTAAGTAAACAAGTAATTATTTAATAGTTAATAATTAAGGTCCCCTTGTACAAACTAACAGAAATCAGATTATACTTTGGGGTGAGATGTTAGCAGCAATTGTAATGAACTTCAGGTGGTTAGGGAAGCACTCTAGCCAGTTTTTACCCTAATAGAGGAAGCTGACTAAAGAATGCACTCAAAATGGAGGTCCTCAATAATAAATCTAGCCAGGCCTAGTGGGACTCTTAGTCCTGTTTTGTGGGGGGTAAAAATAGGAGGATCACAGTTCAAGGCTAACTTTCAACATATAGGGAGTTTGAGGCTAGTTTGGGTTAATGAGAGTCTGTCAAAGACTGAGAGAAAGAGAATGAAATTCACCCTAACTTCATAGGAGTGAGACTTCAAGGGATTAGCCTTTAGAAAAATATGTCAATATCTTTCAATCTCTGATTTAAGATGAGGAGAAATGGAACATTCAAATTTACCAAATTTAGGAATGTAAAACATCAAAAACAACAACAACAACAACAATCCCTCAAAACCATGCAAGATAAATGAAGCTAAACTAATCGACTTATGGAACATAGACATAACAGGTAACATTCGTTAGGAATGAATATGTACATTAATTAGCAATGAGATATGTTCATGAGTACAGTCAGAAAATCATGTGGATATGTCAAACATGGGCAAAAGGAATAACCCAGCATATACAAGGTGTTCACAAAAGATAACTAATAAAAAATAAAATTTATGTTCACCAAGTGACTTGCACTTGAGTTGACATGACAGCTTTTTCAATTGTCAAAAATTCATAATTGTCAAATTTAGAAACACATGTTTACATGTGAATGAAGAAATATTGTGGAATGTTTTGTGCAGTACAAAAGTGCTATGATACTTCAATCTAAGAAAACAGCTTGAATTAGCTAAAACATAGTAGTGACAACAAGATGCAGAGAAATACAGAGCCAATCACAAATCTGTGCATAGTATATGATACTCTACACTAGGTCACACTCATTTATAGTACAAGAGAACAGATGTCTGCTTGCCCAGGGGCATGTGTGGGGCCAGGGGCAGGAAAGAACTTTGGAAGGTAACAAAATTGTCTGGTATTAGTTTGATGGTTTCTACTACTATGTTAAAACACCATGACCAAAACAACTTGGGAAAGGAAAGGATTTGTTTTGCTTAAACTTCCACATCATTGTCCATCATTGGAGAAATTCAGAGCAAGAATCACATTGGGCATGAACTTGAAAGCATATCTGATGGAGAATTCAGCTTTTGCTACCCAACATTTGATTGTCATACTTTCTTAGCATACCCAACACTACCATCCCAGAAGTGATACCCAGAATAGTTTGCACCCTCCCACCTCAGTTACTAATTAAGAAAATGCCCTACAGGCTTGCTTACAACCAAATCTTATTGAGGCACTTTCTCAATTGAGATTCCCTCCTCTCAGATGACAATGCTTTTGACATCAAACCAGTTTGCAGAATGGTGCTTGAAAGGATATACATATTTATTAAAACTTATATTTTTAAAGACTTACACTGAGTGAATTTTATTACATGTAAACTATAACATCAAGACTTGAATTATTAAATTTAATTGTCAAACAAACAATAAACTGTTTCAGAACTAAAGGATATTACAAATGAATATACTATATGATCCCCAATATAAAGAAATATTGACAGACATGATCTAAAAAACTAATAATTATGAGTATGGATTATGGATTAAACCATATTACTAGATCCATACTGAATTTTCAAATGTTAATTGTGGTGCTCAAAGAAATTGCTTCACCCTAGGAAGTATTTCTGGATAGCTTTATATTATTATCATTATCATTATTATTGTTAGGCTTCATAAGACAGAGTCTCACTCTGTAACACACAGTGATTTCAACCATAGTGTGAAGCCTGGGCTGCCACCAGACCCCATGTACCTACAAGATTGTAAGTCTTGAGCTATCTTAAGCAGCTGGCTTAAGATATGAATATTACTATATCTGTGAGATTCATCAAATGGATCCAAGAGATATAGAGAGTGAATGAGGACATGTATAGATTATGGAAGTTTGAATGAGTGTCTTGAACTACTCAGGCAACTGTTCATCAACTCTAAACATTTACAGCTAATAAATGCGTTCTGAAAGTATAAATTATCCTATGTGCAAAAAGTAACAAACACTAACCAACCAACTAACAAATAGAAACTCACAGCGACATCCTAATTCTTAATTGTGCTATCAGAGCCATGTGTGGGATATTGAAATGGTTGATACTAGTGATGACGAAATGTGTGCTATTTGTTGGGATTGTGCATTTGCTTCTGTGTCATTTGGGAAACAGAGAGGAATTTGTCAGGATTTGGAGCAAAGGCATCCATTCTACAGACAAAGCTGCTCTATGTACCAGGAAGACAGATATGTTCTGCTGTGTTAAGACAGAAGATTTCAGAAGAGTATTTCTTCCCTTTTCAGCTCATCACCATATTTGTACATTTGTACATTGTACACAGAGACCTGTGCTTAAAACATTATGCCTTATGATCACTAGAGTCACAAATCATCACAGGAAATTAACAAAATGACAAAATGTTCCACTTTTATCTTTCCTTCACTTATCACAACAAATCAGGGAATTTATCTACTCTCTTTACACAGTCCCAGGAGCAGGCTTTACCACAGTCATAATTATATATGTGTAACTAAAAAACAAGCACTTCTTCTGTCTTATGTAGTGATGCTTCCTTGGGGGTTAGAAGGTGGGGAGATCCTCTAGAAAGTAGCAGAGACCTGGGATAGAGAGAGTCTCTCAGGACTCAATGGGGGTGACCTTAGCCAAAATATCCAACAATTGGGAGAGAAAACTCAAGTAGCCCACATCCAGTGCGTAGACAGGACATAAGTGGAGGGACATGGTTACCCATAGTCAAAATTTCATACCCAGAGTTGTTCCTGTCTAAAAGAACTGTAGGGACAAAAATGAGGAAGAGACTGAAGGAAAGGTGGTCTAGTGACCAGCCTAACTGGGGATCCACCTCATGGGGAGACACCAAATCCTGACACTATTACTGATGCTATGATGTGCTTACAGACAGAAGTCTAGCATGGCTGTCCTCTGAGAGACCTTACCCACCACTAACTGAGACAGATGTAGATGCTTACACCCAACCATTGGACTGAAATTGGGCACCTCTTTGGTTGAATTAGGTAAAGGATTAAAGAAGCTGAATGGGTGGGTGACCCCTTAGGAAGACCAGTAGTCTCAACTAACCTGGATCCCAGAGACTGAGCCACCAGCCAGGAAACACACATAGGCTGGTCTGAGGATCATGACACATACATAGCAGAGGAATGACTGCTCTGGCCTAAGTGGGAGATGACACCTGAGGCCCCAGGGAGGGAAGAGTCCTGTTTGGGGGTGTAGAGCCCTCTCAGAGGCAAGGGGGAGTAGGAATTGGAAGAGGAACTGTGCGAGTATTACCAGGAGGTGGGCAACGACTGGAACGTAAATAAATAAAATAATTTTAAAATGCTTGCGGTGGCCAGAGAAGCCTTCTACCTACTAGATATCATTACTGAAGTCTCAGGTCTGGCCCTAGCAAAGGCATCATCACCAGGGAACAGTTCTGTAGCATTAGTCAAGCTCCTCAAAGATGTTTTAACCTGGATGCACGCATCCTCTCAGTTGCTGGCACCTCACTCTAAATATTACCACTGGCTGATCTCTGTCTCTGCATGCTGCCGTAGGCTATAAACAAATTCATCAACTGTGTGGT
>NW_022196903.1:123042221-123042620 GCF_008632895.1 Mastomys coucha
TCTCCTGAGAGAGGGGGTATGCACAGACCACCCAAAGTCTGCGATCTTCACCTCACACCTGAGGCCCAACAGGAGATTCTCTGGCTTGATGTCTCTGTGAATCACCTTGTTCTCATGGCAGTAGGTCAGGGCATCTGACAAGTCCTCTATTATTGTGGCTATACGCTGCTGGTCCAACTTCTGGTTTCTCTGAAGCTCCTTATAGAGCTCACCTCCTGAAGCATACTCCAGAATTGAGTACACCCAAGTGTCATCGTCAAAGTAGTTGTACAGGCGAAGGATATTTGTGTGTTATAGGTGTGTCCACTTCCCTGCGAAGTTGGTGCTCCAATCCCTCCTTCTCTATCTCAGATTTGAAAAGAACCTTCAGGGCCACGATGAAATGATTTTTCTTGAGCC
>NW_022196903.1:123044014-123045554 GCF_008632895.1 Mastomys coucha
AGTAAATTTTGAACAATTCCAAGAGGTTGTCCAGGACAAGCAGGAGAATCCATCTTAATTTTTAGAACGCCTTACAAAGGCTTTATTACAGCATACCAAATTGGACCCTGAAAAACCAGAGGTAAGCAACTTCTGATGACCTACTTCTTTTTCCCAGAGGTACCCTGACATAAGAGATAAACTTTAAAAACTGGAGAGAGGACCCTTAATTCCACAGGCAAAGTCTTAGTGCTGGCCTTCTAAGTGTACCATGGGAGAGATGATAAAGTCCACAAACTAAAATACCATATGCTGGCAAAGGCTGTCCCTCTAGCCCTAGCCACTACCCCGGACTTTTCCCTCTCAATTAAACCTCTTACATGTGGAACTGTTTGGGCCTAGTATGTAGTGTGTTCTGAAGTGACCTGCTCAATGGGAGGAAATAGAGAAATAGGGGGCAGTAGCAGAGAGAGAGCAGTAAGAGAGAGAGAGGGAGAGGGAGAAAGACACACACACACACACACACACACACACAGAGAGAGAGAGAGAGAGAGAGAGAGAGAGAGAGAGAGATGGAGGAATGCTCCCAGTATAAATATGGGTTCTGATGTAGTAGCCACAAGTAAAGGTGGAAGGCAAGCCCAATGGATTCTGGGAATATGGCAGCTGTTGCTCTGGCAACAGGTCTCTGAGGCTCGCCCATGCAATGTCACAGGGTTTGGAGGCCCTGATGCTAACAGACCTGCCTGGGGTCTGTCAGGGAGGGCATGTGGTAGAAAAAAACTTTGGGAAGTAGAATGTTTCCCTGTTAGGGCTCAATGGCTGGTTTAGTCTGGCTTTCTATTGTTGTGATGAAACACCATGGTAACAGTAACTTGGAGCAAAGAGGGATTGTTTTGTTTACATTTCCACATTACAGTCTATCACTGAAAGAAACCAAGTCAGAAAGGCAAACTTGACAGGAACCATGAGGCAGAAGCTGATGCACAGGTCAAGGAAGGGTGCTAATCATTAGTTTACTCCCCATGGCTTATTCAACCTTTTTTTCTTTTTTTTCTTTTTTTGTTTTTTGTTTTAGAAAGGCAGAGCTCCTCTGTAAACTTACATGGGATCCTTGTGAAAGCATTCATATTTAACTTTGGCTATTTTTTTAATTTTTATTTTTACTAGATATTTTATTTTCATTTTAAATGTTATCCAATTACCTGGTTTCCCCTCGGAAAATCCCTATCCAATCCCCCTCCCTCTCCTTTTATAAGGTTGTTCCTTGACCAACCCACTCACTTCCCTCTCTTTGGCATGTCATTCCCCTACAATGGGGCATCCAACCTTCAAAGGATCAAGGACCTCTCCTCTCTTTGTTGTCCTAGAAACAAGGCCATCCTCTGCTATATATGCAGCTGGAGCCGTTGGCCCTCCATGTATACTCTAGTCTAGTGCCCGGGAACTCATAGGCCTCTAGTTGATTGATATTGTTGTTACTTCTATGGTGCTTCAAATCACTTCAACTCCTTCAGTCTTTTCTCTAACTCCTCCATTCGGGACCCAATGCTCAGTCCAA
>NW_022196903.1:123047214-123049003 GCF_008632895.1 Mastomys coucha
ATGGTGATTCCCCCAGAAATTCTTTCATTGTTGAGAATTCACTATCCTGGGTTTTTGTTATTCCCAATAAATTTGCATGTCGCTCTTTCTAACTCTATTAAGAATTGAGATGAAGTATTGATGGGGATTGCATTGTATCTGCAGATTGATTTTGGCAAGAGGGCCATTTTTAATATATTAATCCTACCAATCCACGAGTATGGGAGATCTTTTCATCATCTGAGATCTTTTTTGATTTCTTTCTTCAAACACTTGAAGTTCTTGTCATAAAAATCTTTCACTTGCTTGGTTAGAGTCACACCAAGGTATTTTATATGACTTGTGACTATTGTGAAGGGTGTCATTTCCCTAATTTCTTTCTCAGCCTGTTTATCCTTTGAGTAGAGGAAGGCTACTGATTTGTTTGAATTAATTTTATATCCAACCAGTTTATTGAAGTTGTTTCTCAGGTTTAGTAGTTCTCTTGTGGAATTTTTGGAGTCACTTAACTATACTATCATATCATCTGCAAATAGTGATAGTTTGACTTCTTCCTTTCCAATTTGTATCCCTTTGACCTCCTTTTGTTGTATAATTGCTCTGGCTAGGACTTCAAGTACTATATTGAATAGGTAGGGGGAGAGTGGACAGCCTTGTCTAGTCCCTGATTTTAGTGGGATTGCTTCAAGTTTCTCTCCCCTTCTTTTGATGTTGGCTAGTGGTTTGCTGTATATTGTTTTTACTATGTTTATATGTGAGCCTTGAATTCCTGATCTTTCCAAGACTTTTATCAAGAAAGGGTGTTGGAATTTGTCAAATTCTTTCTCTGCATCTAATAAAATGATCATGTGGGTTTTTTTTCTTTGAGTTTGTTTATGTAGTGAATTATGTTGATGAATTTCAATATATTGAACCATCCTTGCATTCCTGAAATGAAGCCTCGTTGATTATGATGGATTATCCTTTTGCTGTGTTCTTGGATTCAATTTCAAGAATTTTATTGAGTATTTTTGCATCGATATTCATAAAGGAAATTGGTCTGGAGATAAGTGTAATTGGGGCTTCATAAAATGAATTGGGTAGTGTTTCTTCTGTTTCTACTTTTTTGAATAGTTTGAAGAGTATGGAGAATTGATATTGGGTATTCTTTGAAGGTCTGATAGAATTCTGCACTAAACCCATCTGGTCCTGGGCTTTTTTTTAGTGTATAGACTACTAATGAATGCTTCTAGTACTTTAGAGGTTATGTTACTGTTTAGATGGTTCAATAGATCCTGATTTAACTTTAGGTACCATATTTATCTAGGAAATTGTCAATTTCATCCAGATTTTCCAGTTTTGTTGACTATAGGCTTTTGTAGTAGGATATGATGAATTATTTAATTTCCTCAGCTTCTGTTGTTATATCTCCCTTCTCAGTTATGATTTTATTAATATGGATAAAATATCAGTGTCCACTGGTTAATCTGGCTAAGGGTTTATCTATCTTGTTGATTTTCTCAAAGAACCAGCTCCTGGTTTGGTTGATTCTTTGTGTAGTTCTTTTTGTTTCTACTTGCTTGATTTTAGCCCTGAGTTTGATTATTTCCTGCCATCTACTCTTCTTGGGGATATCTGTTTCTTTTTGTTCTAGAACTTTCAGGTGTGCTGTAAAAATGCTAGGATATAGTCTCTCCACATTCTTTGGGGGTGCAATCAGAGGTATGAGTTTTTCTCTTAGCCCTGCTTTGTATCCCATTATATTTGGTTTGTTGTGGCTTCATTTTCATTAAATTCTTAGAAGTCTTTCATTTCTTACTTTATTTCCTCT
>NW_022196903.1:123050721-123051996 GCF_008632895.1 Mastomys coucha
ATTACATGGATGTTAGGAGCTTTTTGTTTTTTGTGTTTTCTTTGACTGTTGTGTCAATGTTTTCTATGGTGTCTTCTGCACCTCAAATTCTCTCTTCTATTGCTTGTATTTTTTTTAGTGATGCTTGCATCTATGACACCTGATCTCTTTCAAGGTTTTCTATCACCAGAGATGTCGCCCTTTGTGATTTCTTTATTGTTTCAATTTCCAATTTTAGATCCTGGATAGTTTGTTCAATTCCTTCACCTGTTTGTTTGTGTTTTCCTGTAATTCTTTAAGGGATTTTTGTGTTTCCTCTTTAAGGGCTTCTACCTGTTCACCTCTGTTCTCTTGTACTTCTTTAAGGGAGTTATTCATGACCTTCTTAAAGTCTTCTATCAGCATCATGGAATGTGATTTTAAATAAAAATCTTGCCTTCCAGTGTGTTGGGGTATCCAGGACTTGCTGTAGTGGGAGAACTGGATTCTGAAGATGACAAATAGCCTTGGTTTCTGTTGATAAAGTTCTTGTACTTGCCTTTCACCATTTGGTTATCACTAGTGTTAGTTGGTCAAGCTGTCTCTGACTGGAGCTTGTCCCTCCTGTTGGCCAGTAAGCCTGTGATCTTAGATGTGTCAGCACTCCTGAGGAGCCAACCTTTCTCCTGGGTAGGGTTTGGGTCCCTAGGGTTTTGGGACAGCCTTAACTACCTGGAGCAGATGGCGAGCAGAAGGATACTGTCCTCAGCCACTCCAACGTTCCTGTGCCCTGTGTGCTCTTAGCCAGTCCTACTTTCAACAGTTATTGGCGTGAAATTGGTGATCACATCTCTGAGCTTAGAAGTGAGAGCACTCCTGGAAGACCAGGTCTCTCCTGGTGGGATTTGTGTGCAGATGGCTGTGAAACCTGTTCAGCCTTCTTTATTTGAGTAACCAAGACCACTTATCCAAAGTTGACACCCACAATCTGACTGGCCCTCACTCATAAATCACTAGTTAAGAAAATATCTAAAGACTTTCATACAGCAAGATATTATTAAAGCACTTTCAGAACTGATGTTCACTCCTACAATATGATTCTATCTTTTGTAAAATTGACATAACACTACTGAGCACAGCAGTGATTGAAGAGGTGAGCATATTTGATACAACTCTTATTTATTATGACGTATTGTAGACCCGTATTGTTGTATACACACTCCAACTTTAAAATTAGGTCTTTTTTTACTGTAAGGATAAATGCAACAAAGAAATTACAAGTAAGTAAGCAATTCAGAAACAAAGTTCATGAGGATA
>NW_022196903.1:123053113-123066409 GCF_008632895.1 Mastomys coucha
CAACAGTCATTATCATGTAGACCCCTCACACTAAAATATGTACAGTATTCTGTTTTCTTCACTGATTTAATTACCACCAAATCAATATAAAACAAAATATGATAGTTATTAATATTTGAAGCTTATATAGTAGAACGTCATGATATTTGAAACAAAGTTTATTGACTAAAATTTATAGAATATAAAATTAAGTAAATATGTATCACTAAAATATTTTTATTTTCCCTAAACTCCTAAAATATTGTCTTGAGCCAGTGACTTGAGTGGGATAATACTGTTGACACCAAACCTGACCATTGGAGTTTAGCATACAAATGTCTCATAACTAAAGGAAAGGCCTAACTCCTTTCAGCTGACCACTAAATGCTCTTTTGCTGTGATCTGTGCATATACATGCACAATTAATTGACACAAAAATGCATAAACATAATAACAACAAAAATATGGTTTTAAAATAACAACACATTTAAAAATAACAACACATTATGGTTTCAATACCATTAACTATGCTCATCAAGCAGAATTTTTTTTTTTAGCATTCCTGAAACAATAAGTGATTAATTTATACTGAAGTTGAAGTTCTATGATATTGTATGCAGTGATGACAGATTAAAAAGGAGAAATAAATGTATGTGTCACCCAGTACAAGGTTTCATGTCCGTAGTTTATAAAGAAAAAAAGGAGATGTGTAATAAGCCTACAAATGATGGTTTTAGGATACAACTTGGTTGTTTTCCTTTTGATTTCTGCACCTCAGAGCTAAGTGGTCTTCATTGAAACATAGTGAATGACAGACTTCCCTGTATTCAACACAGGGCAATCTTTACTGTTTGGTTTATTAAGTGCCACAATTACTTTCCTGTGAAAATTATTTTTAAAAAGTTGAATAGAAAATAAAACAAAGAAAAGATGATACATACCTGTAAAACTCATCATCTGGGAGTAAACAAGGGGATAAGGTTTTGGATGACTGAGTGAGTAGGATTACAAACCAGGTCAGACTCGCATTTTCAACAAGAACTTGATCAAATATTACCTAATAATTAAAACTGCCTTCAATACATTTGAGAAATGGAATGAAGCCAATTATTTTATAAAAAAGGGTTCAGTAGAGGTAATATTCTCAAAGGATTAGCAGAGCGTGACAGCCAGTCTTTCTCCTAATAAACAGGGCAAGATGGATAGTGAATCCATGGACAATGATCATTCAAATCCTTAAATAATTAATGTGGACAGACGCACGGGTACACAATTGTAGCTTCAGCATTTGCAAGGCAAGGCAGGAGGATCAGGAGTTCATGACTGGCTTGGTCAAGTGATTTTTAACCAAGCTAGCATAATTATAATATGTATCAAAGAAGATGAAGCAGGGGTGAAATCGACAGTACTCGGATGGCAAAGGGGGAAATCTTCAACAGAAGGCAATTTTATTGAGTCCTAGATATAAGTCAAGAGAAATGGACTATTTAGATTTATCATAGGAGAGGGAAAAAAAGATAAATGGCCAAGTGGGCGATGAATCATAGACAGAACAGGTAAAATACAATAGGATTGAGTATACACATTAGCGAGCCATGCGATATGATGGAGTTGATAAAGCATTGTGATGATCATGGGCAAAGACAAAAAGGATCACTAACTATTCGCAAATACACAGGAATCACATCATCTGAGTCATGACCTCTTGACTTTACCTTACATAGTGATGCCCACCTACACCTCTACCCAAGAACCACAAGTCAGACTTATAGCTGCTCACTAGGTTCTTCAGCAGCTACCATTGTAACAAATATAGAAGTTATTGCATTCTCCCACTTAAGAAAATGCTTGAGGAAGCCACAGAAATCTTCAGACCACCATGTTTCCTTACTGAAGAGTCAGGTCTGGTTTTAACTACAAGACCACCACCTGAGAATAGTTCTGTAGCATAGTCAAGGTCTATGAAGATCTCTTAACCTAGATGAAGGTATGATCTCAGCTTCTGATGCCTCACTCCAAATGTTATCTGCTGCCCAAATCTCACTCTGTATGTTGCTGTAGACTATAAACAATTTTGTTAACTCTGTGTTCCATCATTTCAGCAGTACTGGCAACACTGGCCATTGTAAGGTATAAGCAAGAGGATCAGGGCTAGCCTCTTAGTAATAACACTTCAGAAAAAGACTATGTATACTTTTCTACTTTTATATAGAAAAATAAGTTAATAACAACAATAATAATTTGTATGATATGAACATATTAATACATCTGAAAAAGTATAATCTATTCCTTCACCACCAGCTTTCTTGAGCTTATGATTTGAGAGGAGAGGAACTTATATTCGCTTTGATTTGAAATCTTGCTGTCCACTCTGACAGGGCCACATTTACATTAGAAGTGAGCCAGACCTGCCATATTCCCTGGCACTGAATGGAAGAAAGTTTCCTGAGAAACATACTACTGTGGATGCAATAACTCAGATAGTTTCTGTACCAGTGAAAAGAAGCTCAGTGAATACCACCATGAGCAAAGGCAGCAGCAACAGTATAGTAAACGTGTAAGGCTTCACACACTAGGATTACCAAATAACATATTTAAAATAAGTGTGCTTGGTATCTTTCAAGAACAAAAGAAAAGGACAGTCTCACATGCCTGATGTGCCAGCCATTGAGAGATGGAGACAGGAGAATCAGGAGTTCAAGTGTAGCCTGGCTGAGAAGAATACCTATCTCAAAACAACAACAAAAACTAAAAGTTTAAAATATTTTGAAAGATATAAAGGACAACTCAGCATATAACTAACTATGAACACTATTAAAGACAAACACAGAATCATTTGGGAAAATCAGTATTTATTGTTTTCAAAACCATCAATATACAGGGGAATTTATAAGTGTATTATATCAAAGCTGAGGAGTTGAATCTGAGCATTAAAGGATCAAATGGAGGTATGAAATGAAAGATAAATCACAGGAAAGAATAAAACATGGATTAATCAATACAAAAGGTCTATGAAAAAAGCCTTATGGAAATGTAATAATTAGTTCATAGTTGATAACACAAAACAGACTGTTTCTTTAAGAGATTGTTTTGTTTCTGTTTCTTGAATGTTTTTCCCTATTTTTCATTTTGTTAATTTATTTTTTTACTTGTTTGATTTTTGTGTTTTTTGTGTTCATCAAGAGAGACAAAGAGGATGAAACTTGGTGGATAGGAAAGTTGGGGAGGCTTTGGGAGGATGTGGAGTTAGAAAACCTGATCACAATATATTCTATGAAAAAATGATAACATCAGAGTAGAGCTGGTTGTGGGGTGCTGCACAGCTTTTATCTTAGCACTCAGGATTAGAGTCACGTAGATCTCTGAGACTTAGATCAACCTGGTCTAGAGAGTAAGTTCCAGCACACTCAGGACAACACAACAGCTCTCTATTCAAAATCCTAAAAAATAAAAAAGATAATATGACTGTAAAGAAAAATAAAACCACAGCAACATTAGTAATTAAATGAAAATTGAAATGTATGGCAGGGCTCACAGAGGCCTCTAACACAGCACTGTCACCTCTACATTTGCTTATTCACCACAACTACATGATAACACCCTATAGCTGAAGACACAACACACTGTGACACCAGGACTTAGAGATTTAATCACAAATCAGTCAGGAAACATTTGCCCTTTGACTAGCTTTCAGAAGGTCAGAAGGTGCATTGCAGTCTTCTGGGAGGAGAAAAGTTAGCAAGGTCATTACTCCTACCATGCCCAGCTACATACATGCTACGCAAGATATTTCTAGTACTACCATTGTTAGGGGATAACTAATTATTTTCTTACTGGATTTGAAGCATCTACCACACCAGGGATGTCATGTTTTAAATTTTAATTAAATCAAAAGCTCATGACTAGAGAGATCTTGAACCCTAGGGAGGAATTGTCTCTAAACCTTCTGTTACATGGTCATGTGGGAAAATTGCATTATTAGTAATTTATGTTTATTATCTAGACCTAGTTAGGATTTCAGTGCTGTAAGGATAGCCTTATCAAACACCTCTTATAAGGGACAACATTTAATTTGGATTGGCTTACAGGATCAGAGGCTCAGTACCTTATCAAGGAGGGAGGATAGCAGCATCCAGCAGATGGGGGCTGGAAGAAGAACCAAAAGTTCTATATCTTGATCCATAGGCACCCAGGTGAAGATTGGCTTCCACATTGTTAGGAGAAGGGTCTTAAGGTCCAGCCACACAATGACAAACTTTCTCCAACAAGGCCACATGTACTCCAACATGGCCACACTTCCTAATAGTGCCACTCTCTAGGCCAAGCATATTCAAACCACTATATTCCACTCCCTATCCTTCATAGTCTTGCTTAAATTCGTGAGTTTATGGGAGACATATGTAAACATAGCATAATGCAAAATGCATTTAGTCCCAACTTCAAAAGTCCCTATAGTCTACAGCAGTGGCAGCAAGGCAAAAAGTACAAAGTTCAAAGTCTTTTCTGAGATTCAACCACTTGAATATACAGCTTACATACCTCTGCCATCACTGGACGGTTAATATCTTTCCAAAATTCCATATGGAGGAAATATAAGAATAAAACAAGACAGAAAACCAGATAGGCAACTCCAAACTCTGCATCTCCATGTCTGATATCAAACAAGTCCAGATGTCTGACTCCTTTTACATTTTTGTTGACTACAACAAACTTCTTTAACTTCTCTGGTTCCATGCTCTGTTAGCAGCTTTCCTCAGATCGCAGCTCCTTATCCACTATCTTGGGTAGACTCATGAACATCTGTGTTCCCCCAAAGGGCTTGCATCACTTCTGCAGCTCTGTCCTTTGAAGCTTTCTAGGTTGTGGTTGACTCCATTTCACTGCTTCTGCTGTTTGGTGGTCATCCCATGATACTGGCATCTCCAATATGCTGGAGACTTCTGCTGTATAACTGGGTTTCAACAATAGCCTCTTGTATTCTTTCTTTATGGTGTCAAACCCCAATTTCATTGTACGAACCTCTAAGTTCTGGGCCATCAACTGCAACTGAGGCTACACCTTTACCAATGGCCTTGCCAGGCCTCTCACAGTGCCAAGTCACAGCTGCTTTTCATGATTCTTTCATACGTTCAAAACCAGTACTAAGAGATATGGAGAAGAAAACATTTTCTTTCTTGTTTTGGTGAGAAACTCTATAGATGTCTGTTAGTTCCATTTCATGCATATTGTCTATTAGTTTCATTATTTCTCTGCTTAGTTTTTGTCTGAATGACCTGTCAATTAGTGAGAGTCAGGTGTTGAATTATCTACTATTAATACATGGGATTTGGTGTGGGATTTAAACTGTAACAGTGTTTCCCTTTCAAATAAGGATGCCCTTGTGTTTGTGTATAGTTGTTCATAATTGAGATATCACCACAGTAGAATTTATCTTTGATGAGTAGGAAGTGTTGTTCTCTGTCTATTTTGATTAATCTTGGCTGAGAGTCTACTTTATTAGGTATTAGGATGGCTAATGCATCTTGCTTCTTGGGTCCATTTGCTTGGAATACTTTTTTTCCAGCTGTTTGCTCAGAGGTAATGCTTATATTTTTTCTGAGGTGTCTTTCTTGTATGCAGTAGAATGATGAGTCATTTTTTTCTATCCATCCTGTCTCCCTGTGTCATTTTATGGGAATTGAGTCCATTGATATTGAGAGATATTAATGACCAGTGATTGTTATCTTCTTATTTTGATGGTGGTGGCAGTAGTGTGTGTGTGTGTGTGTGTGTGTGTGTGTGTGTGTGTGTGTGTGTGTGTGTTTGTGTGTATGAGTCCTTTCCTTGTTTTTGCAGGTATCGAGTTACTTATTTCCTATCTTTTCTTGGATGGAGTTATCCACTTTGGTTTAGAGTTTTCCTTCTAGTACTTTGTATAGGTCATGATTTGTGGATAGATACTCTTTGAATTTATATTTGCATTGAAATATCTTGTTTTTTCCACCTATGGTGATTAAGAGTTTTACTGGGTATTTTAGTGTAGGCGGGAGTCTTTGAATTTTTAGAGGTTGCTACATATTCAGGCCCTTCTAGCTTTTAGAGTCTTTGTTCAGAATTTGGTTGTAATTATGGAAAGACTACCATTCTATGTTATCTGCCCATTTCCCCTTGCTTCTTTTTATATTCCTTCTTGGTACTGTAGGTTTGTGTTCAGATTATTAAGTGGGGAGAGGGTTTTATTTTCTGGTCCAGACTAATTCGTGTTCTTTAGGATCTTGTATTTATATAGGTATATTTTATTCAGGTTGTGATTTTTATTTTTTATTTTGTCAAAAACAAATATCAGTAAAAAATGGGGTACAGAGCTAAACAAAGAGTTCTCAACTGAGGAATTCCAAATAGCTAAGGAACACCTAATGTTCAACATCTTTAGTCATCAGGGAAACGCAAATCAAAACAACCTTGAGATCCCAACTCACACCAGTCAGAATGGCTAAGATAAAAAACTCAGGTGACAGCAGATTCTGGAAATGCTGAAGAGAAAGAGGAACTCTTCTTCATGAATGGTGGTATTGCAAGCTGGTACAACCACTCTGGAAATCAGTTTTGCAATTACTCAAAAAATTGGACATAGTACTACCTGAGTACCTAGCAATACTACTCCTGGGCATATACCCAAAAGATGCTCCAACATGTAATAAGGATATATGTTCCACTATATTCATAATAGCCAGAATCTACAAAAAAACCCAGATGTCCCTCAACAGAGGAATTGATATAGAAAATGTGGTACATCTACACAATGGAGTACTACTCAGCTATTAAAAACAATGAATTTATGAATTTCTTAGTGAAATGGATGGATCTGGAGAATATCATCCTGTGTGAGGTAACTCAATCACAAAAGAACAAACATTGTATGCACTCACTGATAATTGAATATTAGCCCAGAAGTTCGGAATACCTAAGATACGATCCACAAACCATAACAAACTCAAGAAGAAGGAAGGCCAATGTGTGGATACTTTGATCATGCTTAGAAGGGGGAACAAAATAACCATGGAAGGAGTTGCAGAGACAAAGTGTAGAACAGAGACTGAAGGAAGGACAATCCAAAGACTCTTCCACCTAGGAATCCTTCCCGTATTCAATCACCAAACTCAGGCACTATTGTGGATGTCAGCAAGTGCTGGCTGACAGGAGCCTGATAATAGCTGTCTCCTGAGAGGTTCTGCAAGTGCCCAACAAATACAGAAGTGGAGGCTCACAGCCATCAATTGAACTGAGCACAGACCCAATTAATGAGCTAGAAAAAGGACCCAAGAAGCTGAAGGGGTTTGCAGCCCCACAGGAGGAACAACAATATGAACTAACCAGTACCCCCAGAGCTCCAAGGGACTACACAACCAACCAAAGTACACATGATCAGACTCATGGCTTCAGCTGCATATGTAGCAAAGGTTAGTCTAGTTGGTCATAAATGGGAGGAGAGGCCCTTGGTACTCTATGACACAGTGTAGATGAATGTCAGATACAGGAAGAGGGAAAGAGTGGGTCGTTGAGCAGGGGGAGGGAGGAAGGGAACAGGGTTTTGTTTCAAAGGGGAAAACAGGAAAGGTGATAACATTGAAATGTAAATAAAGAAAATATCAAATAAATAATATTTTCTGGGCCTCAGAGCTGGACATATAACCTTCTTCTTTTCCTTTCATTTTCAGATTAGTTCATTCTATAGTATATTCCACATTTCCTGGATATTTTGTGTCAGGAATTTTTTAGAGTTAACGTCTTCTTTGATTGATGTATCAATATCTTCTTTGTATTTTCTAAACCTGAGATTCTCTCATCCATCTTCTGTATTCTGTTGGTGATGCTTGTATCTTTTGTTCCTGTTCTCTTCCCTAGGTTTTCCATCTCCAGGATTCACTGTTTGTTTTCTTTACAGCTTCTATTTCTATCTCTCTTAGGAGATATAAAGAGAAATCCATCACTTTCCATCTGGAAAATTTTTTTCTTGGTGTGGCAAGGCTTCTGATAGGTGTCCTTGGGATGTATAATTCTGAATCTACAGTTCTGTGTGTTTCAGGATGTGCAGGTCTGTTCTATAATCATAGATCTGATTAAATTGGGCAGACCAATGGAAAGAGAATGTAGGTCCCCCAGGTAGACTAGTGCAGCTAGGTTTGCTACAAATGACACAGCAAGCAGGGAAGATGGGTGGATGAAGTGCTGTATTCTAGCTCTTATTGGTGCTTTCAATAAAGATGATTTATTCTACTCATAATGAAGTACTCAGGCTGTTTATTAGGGTTCTTTATTTAGTTCTATGGGATTTTATACAAATAGAACAGATTCCTCCAGGCTTTGGGCAAAGCCTGTCCATATATCATAGAAGATCTGTCTTGTCTCCAGCAAGAAGGAAGGTTTCCTCTGCTCTGTCAAGTGAGGTTCCTGAGCACATTCCCCAAATCATTCAGATGGTCTCTCTGTTTGTACTGCAGACTAAGTCTATGATGAAAACACTTGTTTGTAAAGAGTCATGAATTACTACAGTAAAGAAATGATAATCAGAACATTTCAGTTTTTACCTTTAAGACATATTGGCGAGTCACTGAGGGAATTTTTCCAGTCTCTTCCCACAAATACAGCTGTATGAATTACTACAGGCAATATTGTTTAGTCTTGTTTTAGATAAGAAGACACATCGTCCATCCTTTACATTGAATTTCCTTATGTTCAAGTCAATGAAAAACAAGAAAACAATGTGCAAGTAGTGAAATCTGTATATTCACAGAAATAAGTCACGACTTCAAAAATTCTATTCACTAAAGTAGACAAAATATGTAACTACTAATCATGAGTTGATCACTAGAGTGTGTTCTTTTGTCTAAGCTCATTAATAAAAAAAAAAAAGTCTCTCTGTCACAAGAAAATCTACATCTTATTTCAAGTTGGAATTTTTGACAGTAGGGAAAACTGATTTTCAGTATTTCCAAGGAGTTATTTTATCCTTAACCTGCTCTCCCATTTATATCTTGTGGATAAAATGCTCGTATAAAAGTACAAACAGGATGAGCAGTGTTGGCGCATTCCTTTAATCCCAGCACCTGGTAGATTTCTGTGTTTGAGGCCAGTCTGGTTTTTTTTGAAACCCTGTCTCAAAAAAAAAAAAAAAAAAAAAAAAAAAAAACAAAAAAAACAAAAGAACAAAACAAACCAGAACAAAAAAAAAGGAAAAAATATATTTGTGACACAAAGAACACAGTCTTATATGCTCATGTTATAAGGAGAAAGGGAAGATTTGAAATACAATCACAGATAAAGGTTTATAACTAATATTTTGGACTGAGATCTTCTCTTCCTTCCCCATATTCTAGTTAATGGGCCTTCACAGAAACATGGTACTCTGCAGGATAGTATGTTAAAGGCCTTAAATACCCTTCTTCAAAAAGAAAAATAATTACACACTGCAAAATAAAAAATAAATTAGATACACTGACACTAATAGAGGAGAAGGTGAAGAGCCTCTAACACATGGGCACTGAGGAAATTTTCCTGAACAGAACACCAGGGCTTATGCTCTAAAATCAACAATAGATAAATGGGACCTCATAAAATTGCAAAGCTTCTGTAAGACAAAATACACTGTCAATAGGACAAAACTGCAACCAACAGATTGGGAAAAGATCTTTAACAATCCTCCATTTGAGAGAGGGCTAATAACCTATATATACAAAGAACTTAAGAAGTTAGACTCCAGAGAATCAAATAACCCTATTAAAAAACAGGATACAAAGCTAGGCAGGAGTGGGTGAGTGGGTGGGGTAGCACCTTCATAGAAGCAGCGGGAGGGGAGATGGAAAAGAAGTTTCTAGAGGAGAAACCAGGAAAGGGGATAACATTTGACATGTAAATAAAGAAAATATCCAATAAAGGAAAAAATAAATAAATTAGATCACAGAGCAAATTAGCACATAGGCTGAAATAGAAGTAATTAAGTATTTAAGTGCCACAACTACATTATTGGAGAAATGTACTTTATAATGTAGACAAAACTATAAGGCACTAGGAAAAGTGATGCAGGCTGAATTAAGAAGATATAACCAGGTCAGATTCGGCTATAGAGGGAGGCCCTAATCAAACACTATCTAATAATTAAAACCTCACTTGATGCACTTATGATCACTCAGTAAGGAGATTCCTATGCAGACTTAGGCTTCAGCAGAGCTGAAACTTCAGAAGGTCATCATAACCTGGCAGTCATTCTCCTAAATCTCAGGGCAAACAGAACAGTGGATCTATGTGAAATGGTCATTTACATACTAAATACTGAATCCACAAAATTCAAGAGTTCAAAGCATATTTGGAAAATACAGTGAATTTGAACCAGGCTAGCCTAGTAAAAATCTATGTCAAAGAATACCAGACAGAGAAAGACATCCACCAACCTCCTTGGAGCTGAAAGCAAATGGATAAAACTTTAACAAATGATTACCTTTCTATCACTTTGAATTAAAACCAAGGAGAAATAGAGTATTTTGATTTACCATACCAACAGAAAAGGAAGATAAATGAAACTCATGTGGCTATGAATAATAGACAGGGAGGGGAGATACAGTAGGAATGAGTGGACACATTAGCTAGCCATGAGATAATTTGATCAGGACAATCAGTGAAGGATGTATGCTGATTATGGGCAAAGACAAAGGGATCTAATAGACTATTCAAAGATACACATGACATATGCTGCATCATGAGCTCTTAAATTTACTCTCATACTGAGGCACACCTAGATCTATACACAAGAATCACAAGTTAGGCTCACAGCTGTTCACTGGGTTCATTAGAAGATGGCATTGTAACAGGTGGGCAAGCTTCTGTGTGTTCTCTCAGGAGAAAGTTCTTGTGGTTATTGCATGAACCTTCTGACCACTGGACTCCCTTACTCACACTTCAGTTCTGGTCCTATACCAATATCATCATCACAGAACAGTTGTGTAGCATACTCAAGGTCCACAAAAAACTCTTAACCTTGATGCAGGCACCTCCATCTAAATGTTACCACCTGCCCTATTCTGACACTCTATGCTGCTAGAGGTAATAAAGAAATCCATTAACTCTGTGGACAATCATAATATCAAAGCCTATAAATCCCACTCCTTGGGAGATAGAAACAGGAAGAATTAGGCTAGTCTGTGTAAAATGATGAGTCATAGAGAAAAAACAAAATTAATAACAGTACTAATAATCACTGTGATTAGAACATATTAATACATCTTGTAAGGCTGTCTGTCCTGGGGCCACTTATGTGACAGCCTTCTTAGGAAAGTTTTGGAGGAAAAAGAGGAAGATATTTCTGGAATGTTTGGAACCTAGCTGTCCACACTGACAAGGCCACAAATTTGAATAGAAGTGCACTAGACCTGCCATGTTCCCAGGCACTGAATGAAGGATTCCTAAGAAAGTTATGACTGTGGGTACCATGCCTCAGACAGTTTATGTAGCTGCTGAAGAAGAAATCCAATGAATGTCACAAAGAAAATGACATTATAAACAAAAGACAACAGAAACAGTACATTAAACTTACAAAAGTATAGACAATGAGATTACCAGCTAGCATGAGTAAAACAAGTATAACTGACATCTTTCAAGAGATAGAAGAACCACAAGGTATGCCTACCCATAGTCCCAACAGCTGAGCTATTGAGACAGGAGGATCACGAGTTCAAGGACAGCCTGAGTGAGGTAAATCCCTATCTCAAAATATTAACAAAATAATAAAAATTAAATTTATTTTTAAATTATAAAAAGAAAAACTTAACATATCACTACATGGCAAAGTTATTAAAGAGCAAATAATTATGAGGTGATACATGTACATGCACACATATATACACACAAATGAGTAGATGAGCACATATAGATGCAGACACAACACAAATAAATGAGTAGGTGAGCACATGTATATGCACACATGTAAATAGACATAGATAAGCACATGTGCATGCACACATTTATGCACACAAATGAGTAGCTGAGTACATGCCCAAAGATGGAATAAGAAAATGCTTATAGTTTAAATTTTATGGTGTTCAGGGTTTTTTTTTAAATCTACCTAGAACAGTTTTGTGGGGGATCAAAATTTTATTCAATATGACTTCATATTAAAAACAAGAGGGCATTTTATTCATGTGTTTTTCAGTAAGAGCATTTTACCTCAATTCTGGTTGAATATAGACATAAAAAAGACTAGACAACTATATCCAATTCATAAAAAATTCAATGCCAGCCTTTGTTTCTATTGGATAGATCAATTTAAACAAGAATATGCTATTTCTACTGGATTGTTTTCTGATTTTGTTAAAAATGGGAAATATGCAAAGATTCGTGAACACTAGAAACATCTATAAAAACATTACTCTCAAATCAAGATTCTGATCCTAATAGTTAATCTTAAGCTTTATCCAAAGGAACCATCTTTGTAGAAACCTTCAATGTTCACATAAAGTAAAATAATAGAACATTTTAAAAAAACAAAGAAAGAAAAAAACAAAGTGCAAGGCAAAGAATAACTCCAGAGGAATTACTGACTTGTTAGGGAGATGACAGAGGTCTCCCACACAGCACAGGTCATTGCTAATGTACATCCTTACTATAACTACATGATAAGACCCTATCGGTGAAGATACTCGTGCTTCGACATTAGCACATAGAGAAGTCTATAGCAAACCAATATGGAAATATCTTCCCCTGAGCTGCTTTCAGAGGGTTAAATAGGTGCTTTGCAGGTTGCAAGGGAGATATGAGTAGTCCTATCCTGCACTGGACCCTGAATGCTACAATGCTGACCTGGTAGGCCAGATATGTTTTAGGATAAATGTTTTCTTATTGGAACTGAGGGCTTTACCATATGAGAAAATAACATTTGGAATTTCAGTCCAAATCAAAAGTGCAAGATTGAGGGCCTTCACAGGTCCTAGGTTAGAACTTGCTACATTGCTCTGCTAAGTGGTCTGTGGTTAGAATGTATCCTTAACATTTATAGTTATAGCCTAGATTTGTGCTGCTCTCAACCTCCATCAAAGATGCTTCTTTATATAGTGGGCCATAGTCCATACAGTGAGATATAATTGGTCAAATTGCTTAGGAGAAGTATGTATGTGCTCAGCCCTTAAGGAGACATCTTCATCAACTTCTCTACCTCCATACTACCATCAAGACTCAGAATACAGCAAGGAGAGGACATGGAAAGAATATAAGAACTCAAAATGAAAAAACTCTGTGAAATGCAGTTTTCTGGAAAAGATGAGAATTCTGCATTATTTCTTTTTATAAAAT
>NW_022196903.1:123066722-123067284 GCF_008632895.1 Mastomys coucha
ATCATTCAGTCACTTCAGTCAATATTAAGTTGTTGACTTTCTAGACACCAAACCCAGACACAATTGTGGATGCCAGGAAATGCTTGCTGATAGGAGCCTGATATAGCTGTCTCCTGAGAGGCTATGCCAGAGCCTGACAAATACAGAGACTGAAGCTCTAGCGAACTATTGGACTGGACATGGAGTCCTCAATGAAGGAGTTAGAGAAAGGACTGAAGGAGCTCAAGGGGTTTGCAAGCCCATAGGAAGAACAATATCAACCAATCAGACAACCCAGAGCTGTCTAGGACTAAACCACCAACCAAAGAGTACACATGGAGGGACTTATGGCTACCACTGTATATGTAGCAAAGGATGGCCATGTTTAGTGTCAATGTTTGAAAAGCCCTTGGTTGGTCCTGTGAAGGCTTGATGCCCCAGAGTATGGGAATGTCAGGGCAGGGAAGCAGGAGTGAGTGGGTGGGTGGGGGCAAGAGGTAGAGGGAGGGGGATAGAATTTGGAGTTTCTGGAGTGGAAACTGGAAAAGGGGATGACACTTGAAATGTTAATAAATAAAATATC
>NW_022196903.1:123068194-123076158 GCF_008632895.1 Mastomys coucha
GCAAGGATGTGGAGCAAGGGAAACACTCTCCATTGCTGGTAGGAGTGCATAGTTGTACAATCACTTTGGAAATCAATTTTTTTTATTTCACAGAAGACTAAAAATAGTTCTACATTAAGAACCAGCAATACCACTCCTGGGAATATAACCAAAAGTTTCTCCATCATCCCACAAAGACACTTGAATATTCATAGTAGTTTTCTTCATAATATCAAGAAAGTGGAAACAACTTAGGTGTCCCTCAACTGAAGAATGGATTAAGAATGTGGTGCATCTACACAATGGAATATTATTCAGCTGTAAAAAACAAAGGCATTGTGCATTTTGCAGGCAAAGGATGGAACTTGAGAATATCATTCAGTGTGAGGTAACCAAGTCCCAAAAGTATACTCATGGCATGTGTTCACTTATAAATAGACATTAGCTATAAAATACAGGATGTCCATGCTACACTCCACAGACCCATGTGGCTAGACAGGAAGAAGGGCATAAGCAAGGATGCTTGAATCTCACTTGGAAGCAGTAATGAATTGGTCATAGAAAGCTGGTGGAATGAACTGAGTGGGAGAGGGGATCATGAGGAGTTGTGGGGGGTTCAGATTCAGGTGTGAGGATGGGTGGGGAGAGAGCCTGATGGGATGAGAATGAATAGAATTCTGTAACTAATGTGGGGGGTTAGGAAAGATCTCCAGGAAGAGATGGAAACAGGTGATAGGGAAAGCACACAAGAATCAATGGGGGTATCCTTAGCTGTGACACTTTCTAGCCTGGGGAGGCTGCCTCCTATGACCAGGATAGAATCCATGGGGAGTGATAGAGACAACAACTCACCCACAATACTTTTAATCCTAAACTTATCATGTGTACAAGAAATGCAGGAATGGGAATGGAGCAAAGACTGAGGAATCAGTCAAACAATAAACAGCTCAACTTTTGTGTTTGTTTGTTTGTTCGTTTTTTAAGACAAAGTTTCTCTGTGTAGCCCTGGCTGTCCTGAAACTCACTCTGTAAACCAGGCTGGCCTCAAACTCAGAAATCTGCCAGCCTCTACCTCCCAAGTGCTAGGATTAAAGGCATGCGCCACCACTGCCCAGCAGCCAGCCCACCTTGATACCCATCCCATGGAAAAACATTAATCCCTGACCCTATTAATGATACTCTGTTATGCTTGCATTCAGGAGTCTATCTTGGCTGTCCTCTGTGAGGCTTCTTCCAGCAGCTGGCTCATACATACACTGACACACACAACCAAAGATTGGATGGAGCTTGGATACTCTTGGAGAAGAATACTTGGAAAGATGGTGGGCTCTGAAGCAGATAGGAACTCCACAGGAAGACCACAGAAATAACTTTCCAGGACCCCTGTGGATCTCAGAGTCAGAAAGACTAAACAAAGAACATTCATGGGGCTGGACCTAGGCTTCCATGCACATGTATAGTGTGGTGTTCGTGTGGGTACAGAACAACTAGAGCTGGCACTATCCCAAAAGCTGTAGCATGTACATGGTTATGTTCTTGTAACTGGGCTGCCTTGTCTGGCCTCAGTGTGAAAGGATGCAGTCAGCCTCATGGAGACTTGATGTTCCAGGGTAAGGAAATACCTTGGGAACCAGCACCCTATCATAGGAGAAAGAAGGATGGGGTAGGGATTATGGGAGTTAATGAACAGGAGGAGGTCAGTGAGAAATGAATAGTTAAATTCTACTACTACTACTACTACTACTACTACTACTAATAATATTGAAAATTTTAAAAATTGGTTATGGTTACTGTAGTTAGTGGGAAATAAAAGATTTATTTGACATTAAAATCCCTTTATGTTGTTGTATAGCCATGTACTAAATTGTTGTATAAATAATGATCCATGTTATATATACCAAGGTATCAAAGTGATCATGAAATCATCCCTCTAGAAATATATACTCTTCATTTTTGAAGAGATTTCATTAGTAATAATTTAAACAGGAATGTCAAAATGTTGAAAACTTTGTTTTTTTTAGAGTCATTTTTAAAGATGGATGGTTTTTTTTTTTTCAAAATATAAGAATACTGTGCAGTAAAGATAAGTACAGATTCAATGAAAATCAACATGGGACTAGTCAAACCATTTAAATTCCACATTTATCATATCATCTCACTGTGCAGACAGTACCAGAACTCAGCTACTTTTCCTCTTATCATCTTATTACTCATCTTAGGCAGATTAGCTTCAGGGTTCCAAAGAGCAAATTCTAGACAGAAGGTGTTTACTTAGCACTCTGTGGAGATAAACAGAATGTGCTGTACCAAAGGGTTACACTTCATCAGGGAAAGACATGCTTTCTGAGGGACTATATTGTAGACTCCTGTGAAAGGGAGGAGACTGGAAGACACAAGTGTCTCTGTAGGAACTAGACTCCTTTTAACAGACCTGTGTCCCAAGTTTTGTTCACATTACAGGAAAACCATATACAAATGAGAAAAAACTGAATTGAATATCTCATTAGTCAGGGTTAGAGACAGAGTCTAAAGGAATAAAGGAGCAAGTAAGTGACTACAGTACCAGTTCATCCTCATAATCTATCTTCAGAAGGGATAAGTTGGAATCCTGGCAGGTCTGTTTACATCCACTCCATGTTTTTTTGTCCATGATGAAATAATAACATTTTATACCATAGCAGAACCAGTGTATTTCAACTCCTCTGCCTACAACAGAGAAGGTAAATGGTTAAACTTATTTTCTGGTATTCTGTTAACAGAATAGTGTATTATTTAAGCATGTGTAAAAGTAAACAGAGGAAAATCTCGCAGGCTTCAGAAACTGAGATTTTATAATGACTAGAGACACATACGCACCAATGATCTATGCAACACTGTTTGTTACAGTAGAGATACAAGAAAATATTTTATGTGTCAATCATAGATGAATCAGTAGAGAAAATGTATCACATACACACAAAAGTATACTTAAAGGGAAATGAATCAGCCCAGCATGATGACTTTATGCCTATAACCTGAGCACTCCAAAGAGGGAGGCTGTAGGATCACCACCAGTTTAAAGACAGACTATGCTATGGGATGAATTTCAGTCCAGCCTTGGTTATACAGCGAGTTCTAAGTCACCCTGGACTGGAGAATGCTATTATGTCTCACAGTAAAACCCAAAAGAGAGATGCTGACCTATGTGATGGACATGGATGAACTTGAGAATGGTGTGCAAAGTGAACACACCAGGTCTAGGAACAACTTTGTGATTCCAGGCAGAACAGTTTTCTAAAGCAGCACAACTCTATGAAGCAGAAATTTGTAAGATACCAGGGGCTGGGGAAGAGATGATGAACAATTGCTACTCAAGGGGGCTAAGCTGATGTCAGAAATCTAGATCTGCAGTAATGCATTGCACCCACACTGGCTCACACACTGCTGTGCGTATTGCATTGTGCCATGGGCTGTGTTACATGCTCTTACCTTAAGAGAAATAAGAGACATATAAAGGAGGTTTTGTTGTTTATAGCCTGTTCTCCTGATCATGTTGATGCCTTCAATGATATGCTCACCTTCACTAAAGTTTCAAGTTGAATACATTAAAATGTGTACAGTTTTTGTAGCAAGATCCCCTCAATATGAGTATTGTGTTTAGTGAGGTGCTGGGAATGGCCCTGCTCTATTAACAAACTTTATCTTCAACCTTCCATTTTCTGGGAAGAGATATCCTTGTGAAGCTCATGCTGGCCTGGAATTTCCTGGGATGTCCAGATTGTCCTGAAAGTTATAATCCTCTTCATAATCTTAGGCATTACAGCATTATGCTATACTTTTCAGATAATGAAGTTATTTTAAAATTTTTCATGGGTCTGCAATACTTCCAAGACATTTTTGGAATTTTTTTTACCTGTCACAAATTTTATAATGTAAAAGTTTTAAATATATTAATCCTGACATAATGAGAATCATGACATTTTACTATCACAGAGAAGTAAGATTATATACATCTCCAAGTCTTGAAAAAATAATTAATGGTGATTGATAAACTGTGTCAGTTAAAATGACCCATCACATTGAAGGCTAAGAAAAGTTTCTATGACACTTGATCTTTTTTATCTTGCTAGCTTCATTCACTCTGTATAACAAAGGCCCCCTCCCTGGAGCAGACCTGGGAACTACACTATGGTTGCAGCTCTGTGTGCACACCATGGGGAAGTTCCCATGTCTGCTCCAGGGAGAGTCCCTTTGTTACAAAGAGGCCAACTCTCTCAAGACAAGTCAGATGGAATTCAGGCACACACATTCACTCACACACACACACATATACTCATATACACACACACTCTCACATATACACACACACATACACTTACACACACATACACAATCACATACACACACATACACATACACACACATACACATACACACACATACACAAACATATACAAACACATGCACATACACACACATACACACACATACATACACACATACACTCACACACACTCACATACATGCACATACACACACATACACACACATACAAACACACACATACACTCACACACACTCACATACACACACATACACAGACTTATACACACACATACACACACATTTACACACACACATGTACACACATACACTCACACATGTCGCCGCCCCTCCGTCCAGCGGAAATAAGGAGGCAACAACGAACCCTTCTCCATGTAGTTTATTTAGAATCCTTGTACTACAGAATCATTCGTTCATTTTTTCTTCTTTCTTAGCTATCTTCCTCTCTTACTCTGTCTTCTTCTATATTCTTCTATATTCTCCTATCCCCTACATCTTACTTGTTCCTATTCTTACATACATCTTACTTGTATATCCTACATCTTACTTCTACCTTTTCAGCCCCCAGCCCTTGTGGGTTAAATACTTTCCCTGGTCCCAATCAGCATTGGCTAGGTGGCAAAGCATAAAAGGCTAGGAGAAATCATGCCAGCTTGCATCACAAACTGGAGGCACTCAGCTTTTCCAACTAAGGGTTTGTTTATCAATGCTCTCTGCTCTGGCTGGAGACCAGGTGTTCCAAATATATAGGGTGGCAGCTGCGGCTCCCCCCACACACACACAATCATATACACACACATACACATACACACACATGCACACACAATACCTATACACATACACACATATACACACACATACACACATATATACAAACATATATACACACACACATAAACACACACATGCACATACATACACACATACACACACATACACACATACACATACACACACAAACATACACACACACAAATATGCACAAAATTACTTTTATAATTGCATCCATGTAAATGCTCTAAACCATTTTAGCATAAGGAATTGATAAATACACTCTTACTAAAAATTCCAATGTTCTGTCAGCAACAAACCTGGAGACTCAGATTTTCCCATAGACCAAAACAATCAAAATTCTCAGGGTTACTGATTTGTAATTCCATCCTCAGGGAGCAGTCCGAGTGCCAAACAGACACTGACAACTAGAAACTATAAGATTCTCCTAATCCAAACATAGAGTTCTAGGTTTCCAGGTCCCTACATGAAATAAGGAACCCCCAAATGATTAACCCAGTGATCGCCAGCATCTTAAGCAGCTGGTTGTATTTCAAAGATTCAGGAGAAGAAATAATAAATAATGCAGTTCTGCATTCATGGTCCTCCCCTGCTCCTTACCTGTCTGCTGCAAAGGAGCTGAAACAGCCTTGGTTTCACTGTACCATCTGTTCTGTTCCCTGTTGAGGGATTCCAGAAGAGCATTGCCTGCACCACACTCTATAGACTTATTTCTCCGCATTTCTTCCTTTAAGTCGATGTCACTTTGCATGGTGCTGCAGTTATGGGGGTGGTTTACAGTTTCCTGTAGGTCATGGTTTTCTTGACTATACTGAAAAACTAAATTATTCACAGATATAATATCAAAAATGCTCATAAGGAATACATATTAAAATTTAAGCTTCATGTTGACAGCTAAAACAAATCTTTATTTTCCTTTTTCTTTTTTATTACTAAGAAAAACGTTACCTTTCTTTATTTTCCTTTTCCCAGTGGTCTTTTCTATGCCTTATGAAATTCATGTTTATTCATTTTATATATTAATATCATTTTTTAACACTTGTTCAATGTTATTACTTTTATTAGATATTTTATTTATTTACATATCAAATGTTATTCCCTTTCTCGGTTTACCCTCCAGAAATGCCTAATTCCATCCTTCCTCCCCCTGCTTCTGTGAGGGTGCTCTTTGCCTGCCCACCCACTCCCGCCTCCCTGCACTGGCCTTCCCCTTCAAATCATTATTTGCATTGGGACTTTAACATTTATAAATTAGCACTTCAATTAACTCACTATAGAAACAGATACATCAATTTTTTTCTAAGGTAAGTTAACTGTAAAAAAAATAATGCAACTGAATAAATTTATGGTGGAAGTAATTTCCAATCACTTCATTTTTAGATGCACAAATCTATAAACAATAACCTAAGTTAAATATTCAGCAAGCATTTAACACACCATAAAAATAAAGTTAAAATAACTTTATGAAATAGCACAGTTCTCATTGGAAAATATGGGATGCAATATATCCACATACATAGTTGTTTTAGCACAGCCTGGAAGTGATTTTCTCTGTAAATGTGGAGGAATCCAATAAACTTTAGCCTTTAATGTCTCTGTATGGATGAAATCTTTTTACTTAAGCATGACCTCAACATACATTGAAGAAATAGAAGAATGTCATCAACTCTTTGCATAGCTGTTTATCACAAAATGTTCATGTAATATTAACAATCACCTGAGATCAGAAAGCAGATTATCACCAAGACCTCAGAAGGAACATAACCAAAAATGAGATAGAACAGGGCAACACCCAAAAGCTCCAGAGATAACACATTAGGTATGAAAGAGAACAGGTACTGCAGTGTGTCAGAAAAAAGTACTAATGTCCAGAAATCCTGGCTCATCACCTAATTATAGGCAGCACAATGGATAGAGTATGTAACTGTATAGTTCATGTCTAAAGCTATTCTTTAGACAGAATGTCAAACAAGATGTATCTCAATTACTCACTGTGTATCACCAACACTGCAACAGTTACAAGGAGAAGGGTACAGAGGATTCCAAGAGCTATCCCAATGAGCTGCCAGGGGACAGAGCACTCTTAAATCAACAAAACAAAGCAAGAAAATCATCACCATGAACAGAGCACTTCTCAATACTAATTACAGTTTCTGTAGCATGGAAACAAGGACAAATTTTGCACAAGTCGAGGATACAAACTTACTGAAATTTGATGTCAAAGTTGTCGATTTCTACCTAAAATGCACCCACTATACAAATTCTATGTGTATGAATTTTCAAAAAATTTCGAAATTCTTTCTGCCTTGACCTAGGAGCTGAATGACAGGAATGTGTACATTCTAGAGAAGGCACTGGAGGCATAGATACAATCTAAATATAATATCCCAAACTGGAGCATGCAGTCCACCAGGAAAGATAACTGAGGATGAAGAAGAAGAAAGAGGGATGGATGTTCTTGAGAACTGGTAGGAACCACAGCTGTTCTGGACCTGATCTGTATGCATCCTCGTCCTTGAAAGGGCCTATAAGTCAACTATCTCTTTTTCTCTTTTAAGTTTGATTTTCTCTTTTGTAATACTGAGCATTTTGGTCTATCTAAGATATTTGTAATCTGAAACTCATGTCTCTGATTATCACTACATCAAAGAAGAAAACTATCTTAGCTTGAAGTATAGATGTAACAGTATGTGCAGAGTAAAAATGAGAATAAAAAGTAACATTTCTGCTTTTTAATTAATAACAAAAATATTCTTTGATGTTTTCAGGAACTCACACTGGAGTTTACTCATTCCACACACACCCCAACCTGTCATCCCTTCTTTCTTCAGCTGCAAATTTATTTCCAGTAGGAGACTTAACACTTCTGA
>NW_022196903.1:123077440-123078106 GCF_008632895.1 Mastomys coucha
CTCTGAGATTTCCAGACACTACCTTCAAAGGAATATTTGAAGGTTAATACTGCAGGTGATCTAAGACATATAAATATCTTTTGGGATGAAATCTCAATCAGCTGATATATTCAACTTTCCACCCAGCCATAGTCTATATACTCCTCTCCAGGGTTGGACCTGGTAAGTAGATTCAACTGGAAAAGTTCCTACTAAGTGAACTAATCCAGTCTCAGAAAGACAATATTAAATATTCTATCTCATATAAAGTGCCTGACTCAAAGTCTTCACTTTAGTGAGTTCAGCAACCAGGAAAATAGAAAGGGACCTTACTGGGTGGAGTGTGGGAACATGATACTGAGGAATAGAGGATACAACATATGATGTACTCGTACATGATATAACAAGAGGAGGATATATGAAAATGAATTTTGTCACTATGCAGCATAAATGAGCTAATGCCCATGATGGATACAATGTGATAATAAATATCCATGTATCAGTAAATAGTATGTATTTGTAAGTGTCCTTACACTTACATTATTACCTAAGTGGAGAGCCAGCAGATAATAAGGATAAAAAGCTAGACATCATTCTTCTATAGTTTTTTTGTTTTTTGTTTTGTTTTTTGTTTGTTTTTTTCTTTTTTTTTTTACTTCATGAAGTTTTCTATAGTGACTTACTTTT
>NW_022196903.1:123078912-123082068 GCF_008632895.1 Mastomys coucha
AGGAGAGAAGTAACACATTGTGCCAGATGCTGCAAAAGAAATGTCCTTCTTTGATATTGGAAGACTGAAGATGAACACTCTTGCAGAGAGAGTAAAACCAGTGTCCTTAGCAAAACAACTAAAATGTCAGGGACTGAAGTTCCTCAGCTTCAGTTTTGTAATTGGTTGCTGGAAATTTTCTCTCATGTTACTATTGTATAAATTACTCCTTGATTTTGAATTGTACTAATTGCAGCTAAGTATGTATTAGGAATGCCTTAAAGCACTCATTTCCATTGGGAAAGTTTTCCTTTATACTCTTCTAGGGTTTTTTTTAACTTTATTTCTTTCTTTTATTGTTTATTTTGTTTATTTACATGTCAAAAGTTATCCCCTTCCCAGTTTCTTTGTCACAAACTCCCTATCTCACCCCCCTTCCCTGCTTTTATGAGGGTGTTCCACCCACACAACCAGTCCTACCTCACCACCCAAGCATTCACCTATGCTGGGACATCTAGTCTCCACAGGACCAAGGGCCTCTCCTCACATTGATTCCAAATAAGATAATCCTCTGCTACATAAACAGCTGGAGTCATAGGTCCCTTCCACTTTGGTTGGTAGTTTAGTGTCTGGGAGCTCAGGGAATCTGGGTGGCTGATATTGTTGTTCTTCCCATGAGGTTGCAAATTCCTTCAGCTCCTTTAGACCGTCTCCTAACTCCTCCATTGGGGTCCCCATGCTTAGTATGATGGTTGCCTGTGAGCATCATCACCTGTATTGATCAGACTCTAGCAGAGCCTCTCAGGAGACAGTCATACCAGGTTCCTGTCAGCAAGCACTTCTTGACATCAGCAACTGTGTCTTAGTTTGGTAGCTGCATATGGGATGGATCCCTACCTAGGTGGGGCAGTCTCTGGATGGCCTTTTCTTCAGTCTCCAGTCCAGTCTTTGTCCCTGCATTTCCTTTAAACAGGAGCAATTCTGTGTTAAAAATTTTGAGATGGGTGGGTGGCCCCATCCCTCAACTGGTGCACTACTTAAGAGTTGAATATGGTTCTACAGGCTCTCCCCTTTGTAGAGTATTTCTGCTAATGTCAAACCCATTGGGTCCTGTTGTCATTCTATATGGAGTGGTTTACTGCTCATATTTTCATGGGGCTGGGATATTGATTCTAAGAAAATAAGCATGCTCAGAAAATCTGTTCAACTGAACTAAGGACTCAGGCCTTGGTTTTGTTTTGTTCTGGTGTTTTATTTTGACTTGTATATGGTTATTGTTGTTGTTGTTGTTTGAGATAATTGTTGTATCTTACTATATGGAATAGGCTGACCACATAAAGTTCTCTGGCCTCATTCTTTTCTTTCTTAAAATTATAGCTGTACACCACTTTACCAATGTAGTCCATTTTCCTGATAGTAATTTTTCTAATAAAAAATAAGCAAACATTTCTTCATTTTATATATCTAGATCTCAAGATATTTAAAGCCGTTCATATTTATTAAACACTTATATACAGCATAAATTAATTAGATAATTCTCCACTGATGATCCTTCCAGGTGTTTTATAGTGTTTTGTTGTTGTTAGTTTAAAAAATACATGAGATATACTAAGTATATTAGAACATACTAAGAAAGTCATTTTATGAATGAAGTCATGGAATTCAAGGAAACATACATTTAAGGAATTCTGATATAGATTATTACATAACAACTTGTTAACTTACAGGCTATCAGCTGACATGAAAATATTTGCAATTGGATTTTTAGAGATGAGCTGGGGTGATTTTTCTTTTATGAATTTTGACCATGGATTTGTGATAAGAATTCCTGGAAAGGCACTGTTTCAGCAAAGACTGGTTTAAACAACAGAGAAGTGGGGACATTGTAATGGTGGTATCTAGGAGTAATTATCTTACCAAAGCCTTATCTAGCCTTCTAAATAACCAGTGTCAGAACTAACATCCAGTAACTAATAGATAAAAACTTCATGAAATCTATGAACATAGCAGACCACTAAGTTCTGCCAACCTGAAAGCTATTTCTTCTAATGACCTATAGAAAAGCTCCCCCCCCAACTTGTTGCATCCACCTCTGTATATCTGTGATATACCTACTAATGCATAGTAAAATTGCCTTAATTTAAGATTTTCCAGATTCTTTAAAAATACAAAACTTCATGAAATTGTTTCCACATTGGAACATGAAGCCATGGTTACTCAAAATGTTTCCAGAATATACTATCTTTTATTCATTTTTAAGGTGAAAGCTGGCTTCTGCCTGAAAGGCCTACAGTCAAAGCTCTTGCTGTGGATATTACAAGTGAGGCTGCACATTCTATGGAGGTGGCATATGCAGAGTACTTTAGACACTTCACTGGAATTGAGGATAAAGTTCAGGGTAGGGAATGCTTGACATGTACAAAGACTTGACCTCATACAACATAATAATGATAATAACAGGAATAATATATTTTTAAAAATCAGTGACAATAGTAGTAGACTAAAGAGAGGATGTCAAAGACTATTTGATTTCCATAGTCTGTTCTCATGAGCTCACTCTTTTCAGAATATGTTCAAGTCTCGCGCTAAACTGTATTTTCATTTGATTGTAGATTTCCCAACTTTGTGGCTTCTGTTTTATGAAAACAATTTGAATTGTTCTTCAAATCAAGTGACAGTGGTCAACTGAGCACTGAGAAATGGCAGATGGCTTGAGAATATAAAAGGAACTGAATATTCACTGACAATCCTGATGCCTAGTTCTGTGTGTGTGTGTGTGTGTGTGTGTGTGTCTTTGAGAGAAAGACCATTTGGTGATATACATGCCATGTGATGTACATGGTGGTTAGAGGACAGCACTGGGGAATTAGCTCTTTTTTTCTACCAAGGATTCCATGGATCAAATTTGTGATGTCATCACGCTTGTGTGAACAGTGCTTTTCCACTCTGAGATATTTCAAAAGGCCAAGTTTTCATTCTTTAACCCAAATGTCTGAGTCTCCACTCATACCTTGATTATAATACACCTGAGGTCCCCTGAAATATCTCAGCAGTGTAAGAAAAGTTCCAAGGGTGCAGTGTAGATGCTTCCTTAATAACTCCAGCTAGACTTTTTTGTCTCTACCCCTTTTCCCTGGCTGAATCCCTCTACTTCTAGCCTTCACACACACACACACA
>NW_022196903.1:123082078-123083046 GCF_008632895.1 Mastomys coucha
CACACACACACACACGCACACACACGGAGTACATGGGAAATGGGATTGAGGAGCAGCAGTGTTCAAGACAGTATTCATAATCCCAGTGCAGACAGATGCTTGTGATGTCTTAGCTTTCCACAGGAAAGACTCTGAAGAAGTCAGCTGACATACTTAAGGACACTTTATAACTAACACCAGACCTATGCCTCAAATGCATCATTAATGTATGCACAGAATACGGATAAAATGAGCACTTAGAATAGCAGGGTTTTAGCTTCCTACAAAGCAGAAATCTGGGAAATGGGGAGACATAAGTGGAAACACAAACCCAGGCTCTTGCGACTTCATGTAAGTTTTATTATTCATAAATTCCTTGATGACAAAAGTCAGAAAAGCTATATCTTTACAAGGTTGTTGAGAAGGTTTAATAAAATACACAAATAGCTTTCTTACAGCCATATCTTATTGATGCACTTTCTCAATTAAGAGTCCCTCCTCTCAGATGACTTCTGTCAAGTTAACATTAAACTAGTTTGCAGAATAGTGCTTGAAAAGATATACATATTTGTTAAAATTCATATTTGTCATGGCTTCCAGTGCATTTACATGCAGACTCCAATGTCAAGACTCGAATTTTTAAATTTAATTGTCAAACAAAACATGAGCCATACTGATTCAGAACTAAAGGACGGTACAAGTGAATGCACTGCATAATCCTGACTATGAAAAAATGTTATATGAAAAACTGACATTTATGAATATGGGTCATGGACTAAAGCATATTATTAGATGCATACTGAATTTTTGGACGTTTAGTGTGATGCTATGTAAGAAATTGCTTTGCCCTGGAAAGTATTTCTGTTCTAGACAGCTTAGTAATTTTTTTTAGACACAAACTATTTAATTTTAATCAATGAATCTACTCAACATCTTCATAAGGCAGAATTGGAGGATAAACTTAAGTTCATAGTGGCCAAAATGCATTT
>NW_022196903.1:123083474-123084107 GCF_008632895.1 Mastomys coucha
TCTCTACATGCTAAATTGATGTTCTTTTGTAGGTCATAATGTCTTCATGAATATTATTTCATCTTTTTTGCTTGTTCATTCTTAGGTAATAAAGACTTCTTCTAATTTACTACTTATCTCATAATAATATACAGGATGGTTAGGTTCCTTTTGAGTTTTGTTAACATTCTCCTGTATGACATATGAGTTCCTCCTTAAGATTTAAAATTGAATGACTAGGTAGCATACATTTATATTAGCAACTCGGTCATTTGGAAGAAGTTATAGACACAGAAAGCCATATGGAAGGAACTCCCCTCAGCTTACAGTCTGTCTGTAGAGAAGCTGCTGTTTCACACCCCAGCTTTCCATAGCCAGTTTCTTTTTCTTACGGTTTCCCATCAAGAATATTGCTGAATATTACTCTCGAGGCCTCTACCACTTCGAGCCTCTAGCTGCATTTTTTGGAGCTCTGTGCAATGCATGCTGCCCCACAAGACCAAGAGACGACAGGCTACCTGGAATGCCTCAAGGTGTTGGATGGGATCCCTCTCCCCTATAACAAGAAAAATTGGATGGTGCTTCTTGCTGCCCTCATTTGGGAAAGTCAAGGTTGTTCAGCTGAAGCCTACCAGAAAGTTTGCTTACCTGGGG
>NW_022196903.1:123090062-123105123 GCF_008632895.1 Mastomys coucha
CTCCAGTGTAGGGGAATACCAGGGTGGAAAGGCAGGAGTGGGTGGGTAGGTGGGGGAGCACCCTCATAGAGGCAGAGGGAGAGGGATAGATTAGGGGCTTTCTGGAGGGGAGACCTGGAGAAGGGATAACATTTGAAATGTAAATAAAGAAAAGATCAAAAAAAAAGATCAGAAATTCAAGGCATGTTTGGTAAATACAGTGAGTTTGAAACAGGATAGCCTAATGAGAATTTTTTTAATTTAATTATTTTTTTACACTCCATATTTTATTCCTCCCCATCCTTCCTCTGACGGTCCATATCCCATACATCCTGACAACCCCTCTATCTCCATGTGGATGTTCCCACCCCTTATCCCACCTGACCTCAAAACACCCTGAGGTTTCTAGGCTCTTGAGGGTTAGGAACATCTATGAATGAACACACAGACTAGGCAGTCCACTATAGTATGTGTGTTGGGGGCCACATATCAGCTGGTGTATGCTGCCTGTTTGGTGGTCCAGTGTTTGAGAGATCTCAGGGGTCCAGAATAATAGAGACTGCTGGTCCTCATACAGGATTGCCCTTCTTCTCAGCTTCTTTCAGTCTTCCCTAATTGGACAACAGGGGTCAGATGCTTCTGTCCATTGGTTAGATGCAAATATCTGCATCTGACTCTTTCAGCTGCTTGTTGGGTCTTCTGGAGGGTAGTCATGATAGGTCCCTTTTTGTGAGTGCTCCATAGGCTCAGTAATAATATCAGCCCTTGGGACCTCCCTTGAGCTGGATTCCACTTTGGGTTTGTCGTAGAAACTTCCTTTCCTCAAGCTCTTCTCCATTTCCATCCCTGTAATTCTTTCAGACAGAAACAATTACGGGTCAGTGTTCTGACTGTGGGATGGCATGGCTCTCCCTCATTTGATGCCGTTTCTTCCTTCTGGAGGGAGGCTCTATAAGCTCCTTCTCCATACTATTGGGCATTCCATCAAGGGTCCCTCCCTTTGAGTCCTGAGAGTCTCTCACCTCCCAGGTCTCTGGTGCATTCTGGAGGGTACCCCCAACCTCCTATCTCCCAACGTTGCTTGTTTCCATTCTGCCTAATGAGAGTTTATGTCAAATAATACCAGACAAAAAGAATACCAGACAAATACAGACATCCAACAATCCCGTTGAAGCTGAAATGGAAAAGGGATAAAACTTTAACAAATATATATTTCAAAATAATACATCACTCACTACTAGTATTTTCTTAAATGAACATAAAAATATAAAATAGACAGTTAATAATTTTGTAGTTATTTAAAATTTATATTGAGAAAAACATATGTATTTTCAGTATTGCTGTAGACAACCATCTGTATAAGACTGTTAAATTGATTGTTGTTTTATATCAAACAACTTTTATAATACTCATTTTTATTGTTACAATATTTTATAAATTTTAAAGAATATAACAAAAATATATTGTAGGTATTGAAGAGAAATAAGAATGTGATTTAATTTTATTTATTTAAGATATGTGTTTAAATGTTAATAAATTCAGATAAATTGACATCATTTAACTTTTCTCATCATAATGCAATAAAACATAAAAAAAAATACTTTAACAAATGATCACCAATCTTCAACCTTGGATTCACACCAGGGAGAAACATGGTATTTCGATTTACCCTAGAAACTGAAAAGGAAGATAAATGAAACCAAGCTGGCCATGAATAACAGACAGGAGAGGGGAGACACAGTAGGAATCTGTGGAAACATTAGCCAGCCATGAGATTTTCTTTGGGTCCAATCAATGAAGGATGTGTATTGATCATGGGCAAAGAGGAAAAGGATCCAAGACACTAACTATTCACAGATGCATATGAAGCATATGTGCTGCATCATTAGATCTTAACTTTACTCCAGAATGATGCTCTCCTAGAGCTGCACACAAGAAACTCAAGTGAGGTGAATGCTGCTCACTGGCTTCTTTAGAAGATGGCATTGTAACAGATGCACGAGCTTCCATGCCCTCTCACTGGCTTCTTTAGAAGATGGCATTGTAACAGATGTGCGACCTTCCATGCCCTCTCACTGGCGTAAATACTTGTGGTGGCTGCAGGAACCTTTTCACCACTGAATTCCCTTACTCAAAGCTCAGGTCTGGCTCTGAGAACACCACCATCATCAGGAAACAGTTCTGAGGATAGTCAAGGTTCACAAAGATACATAAACTTGGATTCAGGCAGGCATCTTCTCTCCCTCTGTCACCTTACTTCAAATCTTACCATTTGCTCTAAATGCTGTAAACAAATTTATTTACTCTGTGGTCAGTCACAGAGACAAATACCAGAAATCCAAGTGCTTTAGAGAAAGATCCCGAAGACTAGTCTTTGTGAAATGATAATTTGTAGAGAAAAAATTAATAGTAATATGAATAATCTCTGTGATTAGAACTTATTAATACATCTTATAAGGTCTATCCTCTCACCACTTCTGGAACAGCCTGCTTAAGAGTGTCCTTTAAGGAAAGAGAGGAAGATATTTTCTGGAACCTAACTGTCCAGACTGACAGGGCCACATTTATAATATAATTGACCCAGAACTAGACTGGCTATGTTCCAAGACACTGAACAAAATATTACTGAAAAAGTTATCACTTTAGATACCATGCCTCAGATAGTTTCTGTAGCTGCTGAAGAAGGAACTCAGTGAATTCCACAAAGTAAATGACATTATGTACAAAATCCAACAAAAACAGTACATAAAACTCACAAAAATTCAGACAATAGGATTAAAAACTAGCACATGTAAAATAGGTATGATAGACATCTTTCAAGTGATAATAGACAACCAGACACCACTGCCTATAGTCCCAACACCAGAGAGATGGAGACATGAGGACCAGGAATTCAAGGACAGCCTGGGTAAGATGAATCCCTAACTCAAAATAACAACAAAATAATAAAAATTAAATTTATTTTTAAATTATGTAAAAAAGCAATGTAATATAAAAATACCTAGGAAATTTATTAAAGGATAAACATGATTATGAAGTGATCTCTTTTTTAGTTTTTTTATTTTTTTAGGTGATTTCTTAATATTTGTAAAAGAAAATCAACAATCAGCAAAAATGCTAAAAACAAGGTATTGAAAGCATGGAGCTATTTTGAGGATTCAAGGACAATGGTAGATGAGTACTAGAAAATAGGGGGCAGGAGAAAATAAAGGATGTGGTAAACAAAACTAAGGATGTATAAAAGTCCTTATAGAAATCTACTAGTTAGTAAGCTTATAGTTGACCAACACAAAACACACTCCATGTTTTCTTGAAGGTTTGGAGATTTTGTTTTGTTTTATTAGTATGTGGTGTGTTTGTGTGTTTGTTTATTTGTTTGGAGGCAGTGTTTTTCTTATTGGGTTATTGTTTCCTTAAGTGATTGATTTCATTTTACCTTTTTGATTTTGGGTTTGTTTGGAGGAGAGAAAAAAGTAAAGTAACATGAAATTGAGTGGGTAGGAAGTTGGGAAGGAACAAGGATTGTCTAGTGACAGAAACTGGTCAAAATATATTCTGTTAAAAATGTAAATAAAAATGTAACAAGCAGCTGAAAGAGTCAAATGCAGGTACTTACACCCAACCAATGTTCAGAAGCCAGGGACCCATGTGGTTGAATTAGGGAAAAGCTGAAAGAAATCGGAGGAGGAGACTGACTGACTAGGAAGATCAGCAGTCTCAACTTACCTCAACCCCTGAGATCTCTCAGACACTGAGCCACCAAGAGGCAGCATACACCAGCTGATATGAGGTCCTTGATGCATATACAGCAGAGGATTGCCAGGTCTGGACTCAGTCAGAGAAGATGTACCTTACTCAGGTAGTGGAGAGACCTGCTGGGGTGGGGGATGTAAAGGGGTGGGGACATCCTCTTGGAGATTGTGGGAGGAGGTTTTGGGATGAGGAGTTGTCAGAGGGAAGACCAGAAGGGGGATAAAGACTGGACTCTAAAACTTGATTAAAGAATAATAAATAAATAAATAAATAAATAAATAAATAATAAATTTAACTTTAAAGAAGAGTTACAATTCCAGAAGATATGTGTTTCTAAAAGAAAACCAAAAAACACAGCATAATATTCCTCCAGAGGTATTACTTGCTAGTTAGGGAGATGGCATAGATCTCCCACTTAGCACAGGCTATTGCTACTGACTTTGGTTACCCATAATAACTATATGGTAAGACCCTATTGTTGAAGATATTCCACATGTTGACATTAAGATATAGATAAATTAACCTCAAACCAGTAAGGAAATATCTTCCCCTGGACTGGCTTTCTTAGGGTTAGTAGGTGCTTTGCAGGTCACAAGAACGAAAATTTATGAATAATCCTATCCTGTACTGGACACTGCATTCTGCAATGCTGACCTGTGGCAGACCAGGCAGATGTGCCCAGTATTACCAAGGTTACAGGATAAAAAGATGCTTTCTTATTGGAGCTGTGGCCTTTACCACAAGGGAAAACATGTTTAGTGTTGTAATCCAAACCAAATGTCCATGATTGGGGCGGTCACAAGCCCTAGGTTGGAATTGACTACAGTCACTCTGCTAAGTGGTCATGGACTCAATTGCATTCTCAATCTCCATCAAAGCAGCTTCTTTCACAGTGGGTAGGTTTGGAGAAGATGATTTCCATAAATATAGACACAACCTTTTACATCTTAAGTTATCACTTTCCTTAGATGAAGTGACACATGCCAGAAAGATGAGATTCATTCTATTTGAAAGTGGCCACTGGTGGGTTTCTTTGCTCCAGTGGATGACCTATAAACATGCACCTTAATTACGAAGACATGAGTTAGAAGGGCATGTCTTAGAGCAGATGCAGAGGTAGTCTTTAGGGCAGACATGACCATAGTTTATTTTATATATGTGAGATATTAAAGAAAAACAAATTTTATTAATAAAGAAAATCAGTGAAGACTTTTCTATGAGAAACATTAATGTTTAATAAGTAAACATTAAACTTGGAATCTACACAACACAACAACTGGAAATGAAAGGTAGGCATACATATGTATGTATGTATGTATGTATGTATGTATGTATGTATAAACATGTTCTTATATTTTTAAGTAATCAGTAATTATGTAAGCTAACAATAAAAAATTGTCACATGAGTGTCTGAGAGATTCAGTGTATCTGTCCTGATCATTCAGTCACTTCATACCATCTTAAGTTGTTTACTTTCTTGTGACCTTCACAACTAAGAAAACACAGTCCTGAGAGGTATGCAGTATTAAGCCAATTTTGGTCATCTCCTAGACCATACATCTTCCCTCTGTAACACTTGTTCATCTCTGCATTATGCAACTTGTACTTCTATTCTTCCAGAGGTAACCTGATCTAATAAAACCAAAAGGGCTTCCCCATCAATCAAGCTCTAATGAAACACCCTCTGAATTTCTCTAGAGTATATTTAGTCATTTCATAGAAAAACAAAAAGAGAAGCTGTTACCTGTGTGTCTGCTCAGAAGTGATTCTGGTGGAAGTAATTGCTCCCCCCAATTAGGGGAAAAGTTGTCCTTTCCTGGTCTGTATCACCTAAGAGGCTGATGAGGAAAGGCAGAACTGAATTTCCTAAAAGTGATACACCAGCTCATGACTATCTGCCCTTCCTCTTTACCAAAATGAAAAGAGGAAACTGCTTAATGAAAACTGACTCTGAGAAGAAAGGAAAGTTCCAACATATTGTGTAAGATGCTGCAAAATACAATTGTACATAACTGATATGTGAGAAGATGAACACTCCTGCAGAGAGAGGAAAACCAGTATCCTTAGCGAGACCACTAGGAAAAAGTGGGACTGATATTCATCAGCTCGATTTTTGAAATAAGTTATTGGAAATTTTCTTTTATGTTACTCTTTTTCTGAAGTTCCATCTTGATTTTGAATTATGTTAATTGCAGCTAAGTATGTCTTGGTGATGCATCTAAAACACTCATCTTTCCACTGGTGAAGATTTCTCTTATAGTATTCCAGCTTTTTAATCATAGATAATATTTACTGTGAACACTGATGTCTCTCCATTTGGAGTAGGTTTACTGCTGATGTTCTCATGGTGCTGGGAGATGGAATCTTAAGACAATGAGCATGATCAGCAAATACTGTTCACCTGAGCTACAGACTCAAGCCTTGGTTTTGCTTTGTTCTGGTATTTTCATTTTGTTTTCTCAGTATTTGTTTGTTTTGGTTTCATTTTTTTTGTTTCGTTTGGGTTTTTTTGTTTATTTTAATGTTGGTTTGTTGGAGACAAGTGTTTCAATTCACTCGATACCTCACATTGACTTCACACTCAGAGTCCTCTGGTCTCACTCTTGTCAGTACTGGGATTGCAGCTGTATACTACCACACCAATTTTCAGCATATTTTATAATCTGATCCATATTTTCTGACAAATACTAAGTGTCTGTTCACTTTATAAATATTTATCTTAATATTTTAAAACCATATATAATTATTAATCACAGATATATATAGCATACATGAATTAGATAATCCTCGACTGATGAACATTCTAGTTGTTTTATTGTTTCTGTTGTTAGTTTTTTATTCTTTCTTTTCTTTTTTTTCAATTAGATATCTTCTTTAGTTACATTTCAAATGTTATCCCCTTTCCTGATTTCCCCTCTAAAAAAAAATTCTATACCCTCCTTCCTCCCCTTATTAACCAACTCACTCTCTCCCCCTTCCTGGTCCTGGCATTCCCCTACACTCAATCATAGAACTTTCACAGGGCCAAGAGCCTCTCCTCCCATTGATGAGCAACTAGGCCATCCACTGCTACATATGCAGCTGTTGCTATGAGTTCCACCATTTATACTCTTTAGTTGGTGGTTTAGTGCCTGTCCAACCAATGTTCCTTGGGTCCTTTCACTAGGTCCTTCATTGGGGACCCTGTGCTTAGTCCAATGGAAGGCTGTGAGTCTCCACTTCTGTATTAGTCAGGCACTGGCAGAGCCTCTCAGCAGACTGCTATATCAGGTTCCTGTCAGTGAGCACTTGGTCTCCACAATAGTGTCTGGGTTTGGTGATTGTATATGTGATGGATCCCCAGGTGGTACAGTCTCTGAATGGTCATTCCTTTATTCTCTGCTCCACACTTTGTCTCAGCAACTCATTCCATGGGTATTTTGTTCCCCCTTCTAAGTTGTATTGAAGTATCTACATTTTGATATTCCTTCTTGAGTTTCTTGTGGTCTGTGGATTATATCTTGGGTATTCTGAGCTTCTAGGCTAATAACCACTTATCAGAGAGTACATACCATGGGTGTTCTTTTGTGATTTGGTTACCTCACTCAGGATGATATTCTCCAGATCCATCCATTTGGCTAAGAATTTCATAAATTCACTGTTTTTCATAGCTGAGTAGTACTCCATTGTGTAAATCTACCTGGTCTATCATGTGGGGCTAGCCTCTGCTCAGGCCCACACCTACCCATTCAGTTTCATTTACAGTCCACTATAATTCTCGCAAAGACACCTGCATAGTAATTGGTAGGATTAGTCTAGGGGAGGATCTCCAGCTTTCCAGATACAACCTGGCCTGCCTTTTCTGGGAACTACAGGGTTTACGGTCATGCCTTCCAGCTGACATACATCTTAGGACTTTTGCCATTGGTTGCCCCTTCCAGGAAACAACTCTTTGTTCCCCAATTATTCCGGGCTCTTGCAGCTGAAACTCCTTGGTAACAGGGAGGGTTGCTTTCCAAAGCAAGCCCAAGGTCTGCTGGGTAGCCACTAGGGAGTCCTCGTAATGACTTGGTCCTCATAATGACTTGGGCCACTAGCCTGGCTGATATTTTTTGGGTTTTGGACTGTTCTTAGGACTTTGGTAGAAATAGTCCAATTACCTGCCAATGGGTGTCAGAATGTCTTCGACTGTACGTCCAGGCACCCCACTGGGATGACTCCTGGAAAATCTCAAGTCTTGGAAGCTAATGTCTGTCTTGAAAGCATCAAAATTAATATATCTCTGCAATAAGATCTGGATTAAATATCAACTAGATAGAAGTTTAAATTGTTCACTTAATGGTACCCTAGATCCAACTATTTTAAGGGGACATAATACATATTGCCAGAGAACTGGTTAATGGAAGGAGGTTCTTTATGTCCAAGCTTTAGTCTATCTCCATTCCAATCCCTCCTTGTGCTCTTCCTGTTCCCCAACCCAACTTCTCTTAGCCATGAAATCTACACAACCACTGCTAGATGACACTACAATGCTACATCCAGCTAATGAACCACACCCTTTTCGCCACAGACCTGCCTCCATGCTGCAGAAAATCCAAACTGTTGCCTCAATTTCTCTTCCTCACCAGGATGCCCCAGAGACTGCTAGTTCTACCTCTCCAGAATCCACCCCTTCTTTTTCCATGCCAGCTATGGGCCACTCCAAATGCCCCACATTGGCAGCTACCTTCACTCCTCCTGTCACCTGCTCTAAGGCTACAGCCAAACCTCCAAGTCCTTCTTCCCCAGAGACACCTGACACAGCAACAGTCCTTCCTCTAAGGGAAGTTGTTGGAGTAGATGGTCTTGTCAGAGTACATGTTCCTTTCTCACTTAGTGAACTTGCCCAACTAGAAAATAGGTTGGGGTCCTATATTTCTAACTCTGCCAAGTTTATTAAAGAATTCCAGTATAACACTCAATCTTATAGCTTGACTTTCTATGATGTTCATATGATTCTAACTAATAATTTACTTGTCGAAAAATGGAGACGAGTCTGGGAAGAGGCAAGAGTGCATGCAGATGGAATTCACCAAACAGATGGTACATACCCAATTGGCTCTGAGACAGTGCCGAACCAGGATCCCCGGTGGAATTACAATCTGCAGGTGGTATTTTAGCCAAAGACAGGCTCATTACATGCCTTCTGGCAGGTCTTAGAAAAGTGGACTTAAAGCCATTAAATTTTGAAAAACTCCAAGAGGTTGTACAGGATAAGCAGAAGAATCCATCTCAATTTTTACAATGCCTTACAAAGGCTTTATTACAGCATACCAATCTAGACCCTGAAAACCCAGAAGATAAGCAACTTCTGATGACCTACTTCTTTTCCCAGAGCTACCCTGAGATAAGAGCTAAACTTTAAAAACTGGAGAGGGGACCCCTAATTCCACAGGTAAAGTCTTAGTGCTGGCCTTCTAAGTGTACCATGGGAGAGATGATGAAGTCCACAAACTAAAATACCATATGCTGGGAAAGGCTGTCCAACCAGCCCTAGCCACCATCCCGGACTTTTCCGTCTCATTTAAACCTCTTACATGTGCAACTGTTTGGGCCTAGTGTGTAGTGTGTTCTGATGTGACCTGCCCAATGGGAGGATATAGAGAAATAGGGGACAGTAACAGAGAGAAAGGAGGGAGAGAGAGAGAGAGAGAGAGAGAGAGAGAGAGAGAGAGAGAGAGAGAGAGAGAGAGAGAGAAAGGAATGTTCCCAGTATAAATATGGGATGTAGTAGCCACAGTAAAGGTGGAAGGTAAGCCTAATGGATTCTGGGAATATGGCAGCTGTTGCCCTGGCAACAGGTATGTGAGGCTCACCCATGCAATGTCACAGGGTTTGGAGGCCCTGATGCTAACAGACCTGCCTGGGGTCTGGCAGGTAGGGCATGTGTTAGAAAAAATCTTTGGGAAGTAGAATGTTTCCCTGTTAGGGCTCAATGGCTGTTTTAGTCTGGCTTTCTATTGTTGTGATGAAACACCATGGTAACAGTAACTTGGAGCAAAGAGGGATTGTTTTGTTTACATTTCCACATTACAGTCTATCACTGAAAAAAAACAGGACAGAAAAGCAAACTTGACAGGAACCATGAGGCAGAAGCTGATGCACAGGAAAAGGGAGGGTGCTAATCATTGGTTTACTCCCGATGGCTTGTTCAACCTTTTTTTTCTTTCTTTTTTTTCTTTTTTCTTTTAGAAAGACACAGCTCCTCTGTAAACTTACATGGGATCCTTGTGAAAGCATTTATATTTAAATTTGGCTATTTTTTTAATTTTTATTTTTATTAGATATTTTATTTTCATTTAAAATATTATCCCATTTCCTGGTTTCCCATCTGAAAACCCCTATCCAATCACCCTTCTCCCTGCTATTATGAAGTCGTTCCTTGACCTGCCCACTCACTTCCCCCTCTTTGGCCTGTCATTCCCCTACAATGGGACATCTAGCCTTCAAAGGATCAAGGACCTCTCCTCTCTTTGATGTCCTACAAACAAGGTCATCCTCTGCTGTATGTGAAGCTGGAGCCATTGGCCCTCCATGTGTACTCTTTGGTTGGTAGTCTAGTGCCTGGGAGCTCAGAGAGGTCTAGTTGATTGATATTGTTGTTACTTCTATGGTACTGCAAACCACTTCAGATCCTTCAGTCCTTTCTCTAAATCCTCCATTCGGGACCCTATCTTCAGTCCAATTGTTTGCTGGGAGCATCTACCAGAGCTTCCCACAAGACAGCTATATCAGGAGCCTGTCAGAAAACACTTCTTGGCATCCACATTGGTCTGGGTTTGGTAACTTTATATAGGAAGGATCCTCAGGTGGGATAGTCTCTGGATGGCCTTTCTTTCAGTCTCTGCTACACACTTTGTCTCTGTATATTCTCCCTTGGATATTTTGTTCCTCCTTCTAAGAAGGATCCACAATTTGGTCTTCCTTCTTCTTGAGCTTCATGTGGTCTTTGAATTGTGTCTTGGGTATTCTAGTTCTTTTTGTTTCTACTCTCTTGATTTGAGCCCTGAGTTTGATTATTTCCTGCCATCTACTCTTCTTGGGTATATCTGTTTCTTTTTGTTCTAGAACTTTCAGGTGTGCTGTAAAAATGCTAGTATATATGCTATCCAGATTCTTTAGGGTTGCAATCAGAGCTATGAGTTCTTCTCTTAGCCCTGCGTTCATTGTGTCCCATTAATTTTGGTTTGTTGTGGCTTCATTGTCATTAAATTCTTAGAAGTCATTCATTTCTTTCTTTATTTCCTCTTTCACCCAGTTATCATTGATTAGAGCATTCTTCAGCTCCCATGTATATATGGGTTTTCTATTGTATTTGTTGTTATTGAAAACCAGTCTTAATCCATGGAGATCTGAGAGAATGCATGGGATTATTTCAAACTTCTTTTAGCTGATGAGGCCTGTTTTGTGACTGTTTATATGGTTAGTTTTTGAGGAGGTACCATGAGGTGCTGAGAAGGTATATTCTTTTGTTTTTTGATGAAATGTTCTGGAGATATCTATTAAATCCATTTCGTTCAAATCTTCTGTTAGTTTCATTGTGTCTCTGTTTAGTGTCTGTTTCCATGATCTGTCCATTCATGAAAGTGGGGTGTTGAACTCTTCCATTATTAATGTGTGAGGTGCAATGTGTGCTTTGAACTTTAGTAAAGTTTCTTTTATGAATGTGGATGCCTTTGCACTTGGAGCATAGGTACTCATAATTGAGAGGTCATCTTGGTAGATTTTTTTCTTTGATGAGTATGAAGTATTATTCCTTATATGTTTTGGTAACTTTAGTTTGAAATTTGATTTTATTTAATATTAAAATGGCTATTCCATCTTGTTTCTTGGGACCATTTATAAATTTTTTCTAGGTTTTTACTCTGAGGTAGTGTCTGTCTTAGTCACTGAAGTGTATTTCATGTATGCAGCAAAATGTTGGGTCCTGTTTATGTATCCAGTATGGTAGTCTGTGTCTTTTTATTGGGGAATTGAGTCCATTCATATTAAGAGATATTAAGAAGTGATTGTTGCTTCCTGTTTTTTTTGTTAGAGTTGGAATTATGTTTATTTGACTATCTTCTGCTTGGTTTGTTAAAAGAAGATTATTTCCTTCCTTTTTCTAGAGTGTAATTTCCTTCCTTGTGTTGGAGTTTTCCATTTATTATCCTCTGCAGAGCTGGATTTGTGGAAAGATATTGTGTACATTTGTTTTTGTCATGGAATATCTTGGTTTCTCCATTCATGGTAATTGAGAGTTTTGCTGGGTATAGTAGCCTGGGTTGGCATTTGTGTTCTCTTAGGATTTGTATGACATTGGCCAAGGATCTTTTGCTTTTATAGTCTCTGGTAAGAAGTCTGGTGTAGTTCTAATGAGTCTGTATTTATGTGTTACTTGACCTTTTTCCCTTACGGCTTTTAGTATTCTTTCTTTGTTTTGTGCATTTGGGCACTTGGTGTTTTGATTGCTATGTGACAAGAGGAATTTATTTTCTGGTTAAGTCTATTTGGATTTCTTTAGGCTAATTATATGTTCATTGGGATCTCTTTCTTTAGGTTAGGGAAGTTTTATTCTATAATTTTATTGAAGATTTTTCACTGGCCCTTTAATTTAGGAATCTTCACTCTCTTCTTTACATATTATCCTTAGATTTAATCTTTTCATTGTGTCCTTGATTACATGGATGTTAGGAGCTTTTTGCTTTTTGTGTTTTCTTTGACTGTTGTGTCAATGTTTTCTATGGTGTCTTACGCACCTGAAATTCTCTCTTCTATCTCTTGTATTCTTTTAGTGATACTTGCATCTATGACACTTGATCTCTTTCCAAGATTTTCTATCACCAGAGATGTCTCCCTTTGTGATTTCTTTATTGTTTCAGTTTCCAATTTTAGATCCTGGATAGTTTGTTCAATTCCTTCACCTGCTTGCTTGTGTTTTCCTGTAATTCTTTAAGGGATTTTTGTGTTTCCTCTTTAAGGACTTCTACCTGTTAACCTCTGTTCTCTTGTATTACTTTAAGGGAGTTGTTTATGACCTTCTTAAATTCCTCTATCTACATCATGAAATGTGATTTTAAATACAAATCTTGCTCTCCAGTTTGTTGGGGTATTCAGGACTTGCTGTGATGGGAGAACTGAATTCTGAAGACGACAAGTAGCCTTGGTTTCTGTTGATAATGTTCATGTGCTTGCCTCTCACCATCTGTTTATCACTATTGTTAGTTGGTCTAGCTAGCTGTCTCTAACCGGAGCTTGTCCCTCCTGTTGGCCAGTAAGCCTGTGATCTTAGATGTGTCAGCACTCCTGAGGAGCCAAGCTCTCTCTCCTGGGTAGGGTTTGGGTGCAGAAGGTTTGGGGACAGCCTTAGCTACCTGGAGCAGATGGAGAGCAGAAGAATACTGTCTTCAGCCACTCCAATGTTCCTGTGCCCTGTGTGCTCTTAGCCAGTCCTACTTTCAACAGTTATTGACATGAAAGTGGTGATCCCACCTCTGAGCTTAGAAGTGAGAGCACACCTGGAAGACCAGGTCTCTCCTGGCAGGATTTGTATGTGGATGGCTGTGGAACCTGTTCAGCCTTCTTTATTTGAGTAACCAAGACCACTTATCTAAAGTTGACACCCACAATCTGACTGGCCCTCACTCATAAATCACTAGTTAAGAAAATATCTAAAGACTTACCTACAGCAAGATCTTATTAAGGCACTTTCAGAACTGAAGTTCACTCCTCCAATATGATTCTATTTTTTTTTTTTTTTGTCAAATGGACATAAAACTACTGAGCACGGCAGTGATTGAAGAGGTGAGCATATTTGATACAACTCTTATTTATTATGACTTATTGTAGACACATATTGTTGCATACACACTCCAAAATTAGATTATTTTTAATGTAAGGATAAATGCCACAAAGAAATCACAAGTAAGTAAGCAATTAAGAAACAAAGTTCATGAGGATATGACAACTGACTGCACAACATGATACTGATCTTGAGAACATAGTGGCATCATCCAGAAACTGATAGATATGAATGTAGATCATGGAACAGAACATACTAATAGATCAATAATAAATTTCTTGAGTTTTATCATTGAAGTAGTATGCTGTGAAAGTGTTTATAAACAATTTATATTATCATTATTGTTTCTACCTTCATTATTATGCTTTATGAGACCAAGTCTCATTCTATACCATATGGGGTTTAAATGTTCTATGTAGCCTAGGCTGCCCTCAAATTCATGTATATAGAAGGTGTATAAGCCTTAGCCAACAAATACAATTGGTCTCAATACATTTTATTTTACCTAAGGAGGTTCAACTTCCCATCAAATTGATCAAGGAAAGACAGAGAGAATGAGAATGCATATGAACTATGGAAGATTCTATGAATTTCTTGAAGTAGCATGGTAGACTCATGAAGTCTGAAATTATATTTTACAATAAACAAAAGCTTTTAAACATGATAAATTATTATACATGTCAAAAATGCCCAAAAGTAACCAACCAACAAATGAAAACCCACAACTACAATTAGTTATTGATTGTGTTGTGAAAGCCATGGGATATAGAAATATCCTAGTGTTGATGTGATATTTACAATATTGATAATGTTCTCTATGTGGATCTGTGTCATTCAGAAAACAAATGAATGAATCATAGGGGTCTTGAAGCAAGCTGCTATATGTATCAAGAAGATAGATGGCTCCTTCTGTGTTAAACCAGATTTCAGAAGAATTTCACACAATGCACTGAGCTGTAAGCCAAACTTTTAGTTGGTAACTAGTCACCAATAATCATGTAAAACAAACCCAGAAGATAATGTATGCTTTATTACCTATGATACTGTGTGCAGTGATGACAGATTAAAAAGAAGAAATAAATGTATGTGTCACCCAGTACAAGATTTCATGTTCCTGGTTGATAAAGTAAAAAAGGAGATGTGTAATAAGCTGACAAATGATGGTTTTAGGATACAACTTGGTTGTTTTCCTTTTGATTTTTGTACCTCAGAGCTAAGAGGTCTTCATTGAATCATAGTGAATGACAGACTTCCCTGTATTTAGCACAGGGTAATCTCTACTGTTTGGTTTATTAAGTGCCACAATTACTTTCCTGTGAAAAATAATTTTTAAAAAGTTGAATAGAAAATAAAACAAAGAAAAGGTGATACATACCTATAAAACTCAGCATTTGGGAGTAAACAAGAAGATAAGGTTTTAGGTGCCTGAATGAGTAGGATTACAAACCAGGTCAGACTCGCATTTTCAACAAGAACTTGATCAAATATTACCTAGTAATTAAAAGTGCATTCAATACATTTGAGAAATGG
>NW_022196903.1:123105741-123106658 GCF_008632895.1 Mastomys coucha
GATGCCCACCTACACCTCTACCCAAGAACCACAAGTCAGGCTCACAGCTGCTCACTAGGTTCTTTAGCGGCTACCATTGTAGCAAATATAGAAGTTATTGCATCTTCCCTGTGGGGAGTGGTGAAGCTGGAGAGGCATTCACCATGGCAAGATGGCGCCTACTTCCACTGTCAACTCCTAGTAAACAACTGTTTGCGCATGTGTGTAGAGAACTGTTTGCGCATGTGCGTAGAGTGAAAAAGATGCCATGTCACTGCCCATCCAGGCGTGTTATGTAGGGTAATGAGCGAACAGCCAATCATGAGCAGACATGCCACACTGTGGGCAGATACGCCGCACTGTGGTGTATATAAGCAGTGCGGATTTTGGGCTCGACCCTTTTTTTCCCTATGGATGAGGACAATAAACAGCTGCTGCAGAAGGAACCTAGTGTCTGCGTGTCTTCTTGCTGGCGAGACGACTGCGCGGGCTACAGCTGGTGCCGAGAAACCCGGGACGCCGGGAGAACCTTACAATAACTGGTAGGTTTCAGAACTGCAGGACAGAGTGAGCTCTGAGAGGCATGCTGCTTGATTTTAATTCCTCCGACCCTTTCTCAGGGTTAGAAAGCACAGCCAAAGCCGTGGTAATTATGCTAATGGCGCTTGTTGTGATGTCCATTTGGCATTTGATACAAGATAGTATGTCAGAAACAGAGGAGAGAATAAAAGCTAGCCAGAATAAAAGGGAGAGAGAAGATGAGGGAGTGGAGGCTAGCCAGGAGAAAGGGGAGAGAAGAGAAGATATACCCAAGAGTACAGGCCCTTCTGCTCGACCTGCAGAAGCGAGAGGTAAGGGAAAAGACACCCTGGGAGAGAAAAGTAGAGAAAGAGATGGAACTTCGAGATGGAAGCTCTTCGAGCCTGATAGCTCTGAGG
>NW_022196903.1:123107714-123108977 GCF_008632895.1 Mastomys coucha
AGTTTGTCGAGGACTAGGGGGTCCACTTACCAACTCTGGCCTCGCTGCTGCTATCTTACAAAGCCAGAAACAGTAAGGGCCTTCAGGTTGCAGAGTGTGCTACAACTGTGGGAAACCAGGTCATTTGAAGAAAGACTGCCGTGTCCCCATGCAACGGAGGGTACCAAGTCTTTGTACCAAGTATAGGAAGGACTATCATTGGACAAATGAATGTCGTTCGGTTAGAGACATTCAGGGGAAAATTATCCAACATGACCATGAGCCACAAGAAAATGAACCTGACCCCCCAAAAAATGGGTTTCCAGGCCCCAGATCCAAGGGCCCAAAAAGATATGGGACACGAGCCAACATTCAGAGAGCCCCTGCTGAGCGACAAGAGGATCCGCAGGAGTGGACCTCTGCTCCACCTCCCAATTCTTACTGATGTCGCACATGGGCGTGCAGCCTGTGCCAGTCACCTTTCAGGGTCCTCTGCCAGAAGGAAGCGTTGGCCTTGTGCTGGGATGCTCATCCCTCACCTTGAAAGGCCTTGTGGTGCACCCTGGCGTGCTTGACCAAGATTACACTGGGGAACTTCAGGTTTTCTGTTCTTGCCCGCAGGGCGTCTTCTCCATCTCTACGGGAGATAAGATTGCTCAGTTAATAATCCTCCCCAGCTCACATGATTGTTTCCTCTCTAGGGGACTGCCACGGGGCACCGACAGGCTTGGCTCATCTGGGACAGACTTTGCTCATCTGGTAGTTGACCTTAAGACCAGGCCCACGTTAAAGTTATCTATAGAGGGAAAGAATTTTACCGGTATACTGGACACAGGAGCTGACAAAAGCATTATTTTTTCCAACTGGTGGCCTAAGGCATGGCCTGTAACCCAATCTTCCCACTCTTTGCAGGGATTGGGATATGAGGCCAGCCCTTCAGTCAGCTCACACACCCTGGCGTGGTGTGCACCAGAGGGCCAGACAGGAAACTTTGCACCTTATGTGCTTTCTCTTCCTGTTAACCTATGGGGGAGAGATGTTTTGCAAGACTTGGGACTTCAACAAGCTAAGTATATTATGAAAAGGATGGGATATAGAGAAGGAAAGGGTCTTGGCAGGAGAGAGCAAGGAAGATTGAGCCCAATCTCACAAGAGGGCAATCCGGGAAGACAGGGCCTGGGGTTTCCCTAGCGGCCATTGAGGGTTCAATGCCCAGACCCTGGCTTACGGAGGAGGCCGTGTGGGTTCCTCAATGGCCCCTATCCTCTGAAAAGCTGAAAACTG
>NW_022196903.1:123110995-123112587 GCF_008632895.1 Mastomys coucha
TGGCAGAGCAAAAGCACTCTCTGACTTGCTACATTTGGCCTTCCTTTTTAACTAAAACAAAAGGGGGATATGGATATGTGGGGAGCGGTGAAGCTGGAGAGGCATTCGCCATGGCAAGATGGTGCCTAGTTCTGCTGTCGACTCCTAGTAAACAACTGTTTGCGCATGTGCATAGAGAACTGTTTGCGCATGTGCGTAGAGTGAAAAAGATGCCATGTCACTGCCCATCCCGGGGCGTTATGTAGGGTAATGAGCGAACAGCCAATCATGAGCAGATATGCCGCACTGTGGTGTATATAAGCAGTGCGGATTTTGGGCTCGACCCTTTTTTTCCCTATTGATGAGGACAATAAACAGTTGCTGCAGAAGGAACCTAGTGTCCGCGTGTCTTCTTGCTGGTGAGACAACTGCGCAGGCTATACTTCCCTTTTGAGAAAATGCTTGAGGAAGCCACAGAAATCTACAGACCACCAGGTTTCCTTACTGAAGGGTCAGGTCTGGCTCTAGTTACAAGACAACCACCTAGGAATAGTTTTGTGACATAGTCAAGGTCTATGAAAATCTCTTAACCTAGATGAAGGTATGATCTCAGCTTCTGATACCTCACTCCAAATGTTATCTGCTGCCCATATCTCACTCTATATGGTGCTGTAGGCTATAAACAATTTTGTTAACTCTGTGTTCAATCATTTTGGCAGCACTGGCAAGTCTGGCCATTGTAAGGTATAAGCAGGAGGATCAGGGCTAGCCTCTTAGTAAGAACACTTCAGAAAAAGACTTTGGGAGAGCTGCCATCTTCTCTCTGGTGAGTTCCTAAGCCGGGAGCAGTCAGCAGGGAGGCACAGACCCCAAGAGTCGCAGGGGAGCTGCCAGGCAGCAGGGACAGGATCCTCTCAGCTTCCAAGTGGCAGAGGTGGATCAGCAACCTTAGCTGCCCCTCCCTTGCAAGAGGAGGGTCTGCTCCAGGGACTGCTTTGACCTGGAGTCTCCAGTGAGAGCCACCATCTTCTCTCCAGTGAGTTCCTAACCCGGGAGCAGACAACAGAGAGGCACAGGCCCCACGAGTTGCAGGGGAGCCGTCGGGTGGCAGGGACAGGATCCTCTCAGCTTCCAAGTGGCAGAGGTGGATCAGCAAACTTAGCTGCCCCTCCCTTGCACGAGGAGGGTCTGCTCCAGTGACTGCTTTGACTTGGAGTCTCCAGTGAGAGCTGCCATCTTCTCTCCAGTGAGTTCCTAAGCCTGGAGCAGACAATAGGGAGGCACAGGCCCCACGAGTCGCAGGGGAGTCGTCGGGTGGCAGGGACAGGATCCTCTCAGCTTCCCAGTGGCAGAGGTGGAGCAGCGACCTTAGCTGCCCCTCCCTTGCACGAGGCGGGTCTGCCTCCAGGGACCGCTTTGACCCGGAGCCTCCAGTGAGAGCTGCCATCTTCTCTCCAGTGAGTTCCTAAGCCGGGAGCAGTCAGCAGGGAGGCACAGACCCCAAGAGTCGCAGGGGAGCCGCCGGGTGGAAGGGACAGGACAAGTTCCAGTCAGAGTCACTAAGAACATCTATCACCAAAAATCAAGAGATGGTGAAAGGCAAACGCAAGAAT
>NW_022196903.1:123115868-123127284 GCF_008632895.1 Mastomys coucha
GGTATTTTATATTATTTGTAACTATTGTGAAGGGTGTTGTTTCCCCAATTTCTTTCTCTGCCTGTTTACCCTTTGTGTATAGGAAGGCCTCTAATTTGCTTGAGTTAATTTTATATCCAGCTATTTGCTGAAGTTGTTTTACAGGTTTTGAAGCTCTCTGGTGGAATATTTGGGGTCACTTAAGTATACTATCATATCATCAGCAAATAGTGATAATTTGACTTCTTCCTTTCCAATTCGTATCACTTTGATCTCCTTTTGTTGCCTAATTGCTCTGGCTAGGACTTCAAGTACAATATTGAATAGGTAGGGAGAGAGTGGGCAGCCTTGTCTAGTCCCTGATTTTAGTGGGATTGCTTCAAGTTTCTCTCCATTTAGTTTGATGTTGGCCACTGGTCTAGAGAGTAAGTTCCAGCACACTCAGGACAACACAATAACTCTCTATTCAAAAACCTAAAAAATAAAAATGAAAATACGGCTGCTAAGAAAAATGAAACCACAGCAACATGAGTAATTAAATGAAAATCGAAATGTAAGGCAGGGCTCACAGAGGTCTCTAACACAGCACTGTCTATTGCCTCTACACTTGCTTATTCACCACAACTACATGATAACACCCTATTGCTGAAGACACAACACACTGTGACACCAGGACTTAGAAATTTAATCACAAGTCAGTCAGGAAACATTTGTCCTTTGACTAGCTTTCAAAGGTCAGAAGGTAATTTGCAGTCTTCTGGGAAGAGAAATGTTATCAAGGGCATTACTCTTACCATGCGCAGCTACATACATGCCAAGCAAGATATGCCTAGTACTACCATTGTTAGGGATAACTAATTACTTTCCAACTGGATTTGAAGCATCTACCATACCAGGGATGTCATGTTTTAAATTTTAATTAAATCAAAATCTCATGACTAGAGAGATCTTGAACCCTAGGGAGGAATTGTCTCTAAACCTTCTGTTACATGGTCATGTGGGAAAATTGCATTATTAGTAATTTATGTTTATTATCTAGACCTAGTTAGTAAGTGCTGTAAGGATACCATGATCAAACACCTCTTATAAGGGACAACATTTAATTGAGATTGACTTACAGGATCAGAGGTTCAGTACCTTATCAAGGTAAGAGGATAGCAGCATCCAGCAAATGGGGGCTGGAAGAAGAACCAAAAGTTCTATATCTTGATCCATAGGCGACCAGGTGATGATTGGCTTCCACGTGGTTAGAAGAAGGGTCTTAAGGTCCACCCACACAATGACAAACTTTCTCCAACAAGGCCACATGTACTCCAACATGGCCACACTTCCTAATAATGCCAGTCTCTAGGCCAAGCATATTCAAACCACTATATTCCACTCCCTATCCTACATAGTCTTCTTTAAATTCATAAGTTTATGGCATAATGCAAAATGCATTTAGTCCCAACTTCAGAAGTCCCTATAGTCTACAGCAGTGGCAACAAGGCAAAATGTCCAGTTCAAAGTCTTTTCTGAGAGCTAATCACTTAAATATAATCCCCTTTAAAATCAAAATCAAACAGCAGATAACATACCTCTAATATCACAGGACATTTGATACCTTTGCAAAATTCCATATGGAGGGAATATTAGAATAAAGCAAGACAAGAAACCAGCTAGGCAACTCCAAACTCTGCATCTCCCTGTCTGATATCAAATGAGTCCAGATGTCTGACTCCTTTTACATCTTTGTTGACTACAACAAGCTTCTTTAACTTGTCTGGTTACATGCTCTGTTAGCAGCTTTCCTCAGATCACAACTCCTTATCCACTACCTGGGGTAGACTCATGGACTTCTGTGTTCCTCCAAAGGGCTTGCATCACTTCTGCAACTCTGACCTTTGAAGCTTTCTAGGTTGTGATTGACTCCATTTCACTGCTGCTGCTGTTTGGGTGGTCATCCTATCATACTGGCATCTCCAATATGCTGGGGACTTCTGCTATATAACTGGGTTTCAACAATAGTCTCTTGTAGTCTTTCTTTATGGTGTCAAACCCCAATTTCTTTGTATGACCCTCTAAGTTCTGGGCCATCATCTGCAACTGAGGCTGCACATCTGCCAATAGCCTTTCCAGGCATCTCACCGTGCCGAGTCACAGCTACTCTTCATGAACCTTTCATACGTTCAAGACCAGTACTAAGAGATGTGGAGAAGAAATCATTTTCTTTCTTGTTTTGGTGAAAAACTCTATAGATGTCTGTTAGTTCCATTTCATGCATATTATCTATTGGTTTCATTATTTCTCTCCTTAGTTTTTGTCTGGATGACCTGTCAATTAGTGAGAGTCAGGTGTTGAATTTTCTACTATTAATACATGGGATTTGGTGTGGGGTTTCAACTGTAACAGTGTTTCATTTTCAAACGAGGATGTCCTTGTGTTTGTGTATAGTTGTTCATAATTGAGATATCACCACAGTAGAATTTTTCTTTGATGAGTAGTTGTTGTTCCCTGTCTATTTTGATTAATCTTGGCTGAGAGTCTACTTTATTAGATATTAGGATGGCTACTGAAGATTGCTTTTTGGGTCCATTTACATGGAATACTTTTTTCCAGCTGTTTGCTCCAAGTTAATGCTTATATTTTTTCTGAGGTGTCTTTCTTGTATGCAGTAGAATGATGAGTCATTTTTTTCTACTCACTCTGTCACCCTGTGTCATTTTATGGGAATTGAGTCCATTAATATTGAGAAATATTAATGACTAGTGATTGTTATCTTCTTGTTTTGATGGTGATGGTGGTAGTGTGTATGTGTGTGTATCTGCGTGTGTGTGTGTGTGTGTGTGTGTGTGTGTGTGTGTTTGTGTGAATGAGTCCTTTTCTTGTTTTTGCAGGTATGTAGTTACTTATTTCCTATCTTTTCTTGGATGGAGTTATCCACTTTGGTTTAGAGTTTTCCTTCTAGTACTTTCTGTAGAGCATAATTTGTGAATAGATACACTTTGAATTTATATTTGTCTTGAAATATCTTGTTTTTTCTACCTATGGTGATTAAGAGTTTTACTGGGTTTTTAGTCTAAGCAGGAGTCTTTGAATTTTTAGAGGTTGCTTCATATTCAGGCCCTTCTAGCTTTTATAGTCTTTGTTCAGAATTTGGTTATAATTATGGAAAGACTACCATTCTATGTTATCTGCCCCTTTCTCCTTGATTCTTTTTATATTCCTTCTTGGTTCTGTAGGCTTGTGTTCAGATTATTAAGTGGGAAGAGGGTTATATTTTCTGGTCCAGTCTAATTCATGTTCTATAGGATCTTGTATTTATATAGGTATCATTTTATTCAGGTTGTGATTTTTATTTTTTATTTTGTCAAAAACAAATAACTTTAAAAATGGGGTACAGAGCTAAACAAAGAGTTCTCAACTGAGGAATACCAAATGGCTGAGAAACACCTAAAAAATTGTTCAACATCCTTAGTCATCAGGGAAACGCAAATCAAAACATCCTTGAGATCCTACCTCACACCAGTCAAAGTGGCTAAGATAAAAAACTCAGGTGACAGCAGATACTGAAAAGGTTGAAGAGAAAGAGGAACTCTCCTTCATTACTGGTGGTACTGCAAGCTAGTACAACCACTCTGGAAATCAGTTTGGCAATTACTCAAAAGATTGGACATAGTACTACCTGAGTACCTAGCGATACCACTTCTGGGCATATACCCAAAAGATGGTCCAACATGTAATAAGGGCACATGTTCCACTATATTCATAATAGCCAGAAGTTACAAGAAAACCAGATGTCCTTCAACAGAGGAATGGATATAGAAAATGTGGTACATCTACACAATGGAATACTACTCAGCTATTAAAAACAACAAATTTATGAAATTCTTAGGGAAATGGATGGATCTGGAGAATATCATCCTGAGTGAGGTAACCCAATCACAAAAGAACAAACACTGTATGCACTCACTGATAATCGAATATTAGCCCAGAAGTTCAGAATACCTAAGATACAATCCACTAACCACAACAAACTAAAGAAGAAGGAGGACCAATGTGTAGATACTTTGATCATGCTTAGAAGGGGGAACAAAATAACCATGGAAGGAGTTGCAGAGACAAAGTGTATAACACAGACTGAAGGAAGGACAATCCAAAGACTGTTCCACCTGGGAATCCTTCCCATATTCAATCACCACCTCAGGCACTATTGTGGATGTCAACAAGTTCTGGCTGACAGGAGCCTGATATAGTTGTCTCCTGAGAGGCTCTGCCAGCGCCCAACAAATACAGAAGTAGAGGCTCACAGCCATCCATTGAACTGAGCACAGACCCAATTAATGAGCTAGAAAAAGGACCCAAGAAGCTGAGGGTGTTTGTAGCCCCACAGGAGGAACAACAATATGAACTAACCAGTACCCCCAGAGTTCCCAGGGACTACACAACCAACCAAAGTACACATGGTTGGACTTATGGCTTCAGCTGCATATGTAGCAGAGGTTGGCCTAGTTGGTCATCAATGAGAGGAGAGGCCCTTGGTATTGTGAAGGCTCTATGACCCAGTATAGGTGAATGTCTGGTACAGGAAGAGGGAGAGAGTGGGTCACTGAGCAGGAGGAGGGAGGAAGGGAACAGGGTTTTTTTTCAAAGGAGAAACCAGGAAAGGTTATAACATTGAAATGTGAATAAAGTAAATATCAATTAAAAATATTTTCTGGGCCTCAGAGCTGGAAAGATAACCTTCTTCTATTCCTGTAATTTTCAGGTTAGTTCTTTCTATAGTATTCCAGATTTCCTATATATTTTGTGTCAGGAATTTTTTAGAGTTAACGTCTTCTTTGATTGATGTATCAATATTTTCTTTGTATTTTCTATACCTGAGATGCTCTCATCCATCTCCTGTATTCTGTTAGTGATGCTTGTACCTTTTGTTCCTGTTCTCTTCCCTAGGTTTTCCATCTCCAGGATTCACTGTTTGTTTTCTTTACAGCTTCTATTTCTATCTCCCTTTGGAGATATAAAGAGAAATCCATCTCTTTCCATCTGGAAAATATTTTTCTTGGTGTGGCAAGGCTTCTGATAGGTAACCTTGGATTATATAATTCTGGATCTACAGTTCTGTGTGTTTCAGGATGTGCAAGTCTGTTCAACCATCACAGATCTGATTAAATTGGGCAGACCAATGGAAAGAGAATGTAGATCCCCCAGGTAGAATAGTGCAGCTGGCCTTGCTACAAATGACACAGCAAGCAGGGAAGATCTGTGGATGAAGTGCTGTATTCTAGTTCTTATTGGTGCTTTCAATAAAGATGATTTATTCTACTCATAATGAAGTACTCAGGCTGTTTATTAGGGTTCTTTATTTAGTTCTATGGGATTTTATACAAATAGAACTGATTACTCCTGGGTTTGGGCAAAGCCTGTCCATGTACCATAAAAGATCTGTCTTGTCTCCAGCAAGAAGGAAGATTTCCTCTGCTCTGTCAAGTGAGGTTCCTGAGCACATTCCCCAAATCATTCAGATGGTCTCTCTGTTTGTACTGCAGAGTAAGTCTATGATCAAAACATTTGTTTGTAAGGAGTCATGAATTACTACAGTAAAGAAATGATAATCAGAACATTTCAGGTTTTACCTTAACACATATTGGCAAGTCACTGAGGGAATCCAGTCTCTTCCCACAAATACAGCTGTATGAATTACCACAGTCAATATTGCTTAGTCTTGTTTTAGATAAGAAGAAACACTTTCCGTGCTTTTCATTGAATTTCCTTTTGTTCAAGTCACTGAAAAACAAGAACAACAATGTGCAAGTGGTGAATTTTGTATATTCACAGAAATAAGTCATGATTTCAAAAATTCTATTCACCAAAGTAAACAGAATATGTAACTACTAATAATGAGTTGATCATTAGAGTGTGTTCTTTTGTCTAAGCTCATTTAAAAAAAAGTCTCTCTGTCACAAGAAAATCCACATCTTATTTCAAGTTGGAATATTTGTCAGTAGGGAAAACTGATTTTCGGTATTTCCAAGGAATTATTTTATCCTTAACCTGCTCTCCCATTTATATCTTATGGATAAATGCTAGTATAAAAGTAAAAACAGGCTGAGCAGTGGTGGCGCATTCCTTTAATCCCAGCACTTGGTAGATTTCTGTGTTTGAGGCCAGTCAGGTTTTTTTTTGAAACCCTGTCTCAAAAAAAACAAAAGAACAAAACAAAAACAGAATAAAAAAAAAGGAAAAACAGATATTTGTGACACACAGAACATAGTTTTATATGCTCCTGTTATAAGGAGAAAGGGAAGATTTGAAATATAATCACAGATAAAGGTTTATAACTAATATTTTGGACTGAGATCCTCTCTTCCTTCCTCATATTCTAGTTAATGGGCCTTCACAGAAACATGGTAATCTGCAGGATGGTATGTTAAAGGCCTTAAATACCCTTCTATAAAAAGACAAAAATTACACACTGCAAAATAAAAAAATAAATTAGATACACTTAAACTAATAGAAGAGAATGTGGGGAAGATCCTCGAACACATAGGCAGTGAGGAAATTTTTCTGAACAGAACACCAGTGTTATGCTCTAAAATAAACAATAGATAAATGGGACCTCATAAAATTGCAAAGCTTCTGTAAGACACAAGACACTATCAATAGTACAAAACGGCAACCAACAGATTGGGAAAAGATTTTTAACAACCCTCCATTTGAGAGAGGACTAATATCCTATGTATACAAAGAGCTTAAGAAGTTACACTCCAGAGAATCAAATAACCCTATTAAAAAATGGGTTACAGAGCTAGGCAGGAGTAGGTGGGTGAGGGAGCACCTTCATAGAAGCAGCAGGAGGGGGGAAGGAATAGGAAGTTTCTGGAGGAGAAATCAGGAAAAGGGATAACATTTGAAATGTAAATAAAGAAAATATTCAATAAAGGAAAAAATAAATAAATTAGAACACATAGCAAATTAGCACATAGACTGAAATAGATGTAATTTAGTATTTAAGTGCCACAACTATATTATTGGAGAAATGTACTTTATAATGTAGACAAAACAATAAGGCACTAGGAAAAGTGATGCAGGCTGAATTAAGAAGATATAACCAGGTTAGACTCGGCTATAGAGGGAGGCCCTAGTCAAACAGTAACTAATAATTAAAACCTCACTTGATGCACTTATGATCACTCAGTAAGGAGATTCCTATGCAGACTTAGGCTTCAGCAGAGCTGACACTTCAAAAGATCATCATAACCTGGCAGTCATCCTCCTAAATGTCAGGGCAAACAGAACAGTGGATTTATGTGAAATGATCATTTAAATACCAAATAATGAATCCACGAAATTTAAGAGTTCAAAACATGTTTGGGAAATACAATAAATTCGAACCAGGCTAGCCTAGTAAAAATCTATGTCAAAGAATACCAGACAGAGAAAGACATCCACCAACCTCCTTAGAGCTGAAAGCAAATGGATAAAACTTTAACAAATGATTACCTTTTTTTCACTTTGAATTAAAACCAAGGAGAAATAAGGTATTTCAATTTACCATGACAACAGAAAAGGAAGATAAATAAAACTCATGTGGCTATGAATAACAGACAGGAGAGAGGAGATACAGTAGGAATGAGTGGACACATTAGCTAGCCATGAGATATCTTCATCAGGACAATCAATGAAGGATGTATGCTGATAATGGGCAAAGATGAAAGGGATCTAATAGACTATTCAAAGATACACATGACATATGCTGCATCATGAGCTCTTAAATTTACTCTCATACTGAGTCACACCAAACCTGTACACAAGAATCACAAGTTAGGCTCACTGCTGTTCACTGGGTTCATTAGAAGTTGGCATTGTAACAGATGGGCAAGCTTCTGTGTGTTCCCTCAGGAGAAATTGCTTGTGGTGATCACAGGAACCTTCTGACCACTGGAGTCCCTTACTCAAACTTCAGTTCTGGTCCTAGTACCAATATCATTGTCACAGAACAATTGTGTAGCATACTCAAGGTCCACAAAAAATTCTTAATCTGGATGCAGGCGCCTTCCTCCAAATGTTACCACCTACCCTAGTCTGACTCTCTTTCCTGCTAGAGGCAGAAAAGAAATTCATTAACACTGTGGACAATCATAATGTGAAATACTATAAATCTCAGTACTTGGGATAAAGAAACAGGAAGACTCGGGATAGTCTGTGTAAAATGATGAGTCATAGAGAAAAACCAAAATTAATAACAGTATTAATAATCTCTGTGATTAGAACATATTACTACCTCTTGTAAGGCTGTGTGTCCTGTGGCCACTTGTGTGACAGACTTCTTAGGAATGTTTTTGAGGAAAGAGAGGAAGATATTTCTGGAATGTTTGGAACCTAGCTGTCCACACTGACAGGGCCACAAATTTGAATAGAAGTGCACTAGACCTGCCATGTTCCAGGCACTGAATGAAGGATTCCTGAGAAAGTTATGACTTTGGGTCCCATGCCTCAGACAATTTTGTAGCTGCTGAAGAAGAAATCCAATGAATGTCACAAAGAAAATGACATCATAAACAAAAGACAACAGAAACAGTACATTAAACTTACAAAAGTACAGACAATGAGATTACCAGCTAGCATGTGTAAAGCAAGTATAACTGACATCTTTCAAGAGATAGAAGAACTACCAGGCATGCCTACCATAGTCCCAACAGCTGAGCTATTGAGACAGGAGGATCACGAGTTCAAGGACAGCCTGAGTGAGATAAATCCCTATCTCAAAATATTAACAAAATAATAAAAATTAAATTTATTTTTAAATTATAAAAAGAAAAACTTAACATATCACTACATGGCAAAGTTATTAAAGATCAAATAATTATGAGGTGATACATGTACATGCACACATATATACACACAAATGAGTAGATGAGCACATATAGATGCAGACACAATACAAAAAAATGAGTAGGTGAGCACATGTATATCCACACATGTAAATAGACATAGATAAGCACATGTGCATGCACATATTTATGCACACAAATGAGTAGCTGTGTACATGTCCAAAGATGGAATAGAAAATGCTTATAGTTTAAATTTTATGGTGTTGAGGGTTTTTAAAAAATCTACCTAGAACAGTTTTGTGGGGGATCAAAATTTTATTTAATATGACTTCGTATTAAAAACAAGAGGGCATTTTATTCATGTGTTTTTCAGTAAGACCATTTTACCTCAACTCTAGTAGAATATAGACATAAAAAAGACTAGACAACTATATCCAATTCATAAAAAATTGAAACCCAGCCTTTGTTTCTATTGGATAGATCAATTTAAACAAGAATATGCTATTTCTACTAGATTGTTTTCTGATTTTGTTAAAAATGGGAAATATGCAAAGATTCATGAACACTAAAAACATCTATAAAAACATTACTCTCAAATCAAGATTCTGATCCTAATAGTTGATCTTAAGATTTATCCAAAGGAACCATCTTTGTAGAAACCTTCAGTGTTCACATAAAATAAAATAATAGATCATTAAAAAAAAGAAAGGAAGAAAACCAAAGTGCAAGGCAAAGAATAACTCCAGAGGAATTACTTACTAGTTAGGGAGATAACAGAGGTCTCCCACACAGCACAGGTCATTGCTAATGTACATCCTTATTGTAATTACATGATAAGACCCTATAGCTGAAGATACCCGCACTTTGACATTAGCACATAGAGAAATCTATAGCAAACCAATATGGAATCTTCCCCTGGGCTGCTTTCAAAGTGTTAAGTAGGTGCTTTGCATGTTGCAGGGGAGAAAAGATATGAGTAGTCCTATCCTGCACTGGACCCTGAATGCTACAATGCTGACCTGCTAGGCCAGATATGTTTTAGGATAAATGTTTTCTTATTGGAACTAAGGACTTTATCATACAAAGGAATAACGTTTGGTACTGCAATCCAAATCAAAAGCCCAAGATTGAAGGCCATCACAGGTCCTAGGTTGGAACTTGCTACATTGTTCTGCTTAGTGGTCAGTGGTTAAAATCCATTCTTAACATTTATAGTTATAGCCTAGACCTGTGCTGTTCTCAACCTCCATCAGAGATGCATCTTTATATAGTGGGCCGTAGTCCATACAGTGAGACAGAATTCGTCAAAGTGCTTAGGAGAAGTACGTATGTGCTCAGCCCTTAAGGAGACATCTTCATCAACTTCTTCACCTCCATACTACCATTGAGACTCAGGGCACAGCAAGGAGAGGACATAGAAAGGATATAAGAAATCAAAAAGGGAAAAAACTCTGTGAAATGCAGTCTTCTGAAAAAGATGAGATTTCTGCATTATTTCTTTTTATAAAATCACTATTCTTAGGTGACAGCTGTTGGAAAAGGGGAATCAATTATTTACTAAGGGAGTGGCCACTGTTGGGTTTCCTTGTTCAAGTGGACAGCCTACAGCTATGCACCTATTTACAGTTAGTTACGAAGGCAAGAGTTAGCATGGCACATGTTACAAATTTAGTGAAACTAGAGGATAATTTGTTCATATATTATTTGATGTATATGAGACACTAAAGAAAAATATATTATTAATAAAGATTCCTAATTAATCAGTGAACAGTTTTCTACAAGATTATAAATAGAAAAGGAATTTGAGATTTACATAACACAACACATTGAAATGGAAGACAGGCATACATATGCATATAACTATGTTCTTATATTTATAAATACCTGAAAATTATATAAGCTAGCAATTCTAAAAAAAAGTCTCATGAATGTCTGAGAAACTCACACTCATTGTATCTGTCATGATCATTCAGTCACTTCAGTCAATATTAAGTTGTTGACTTTCTAGACACCAAACCCAGACACAATTGTGAATGCCAAGAAGTGCTTGCTGATAGGAGCCTGATATAGCTGTCTCCTGAGAGGCTATGCCAGAGCCTGACAAATACAGAGACTGAAGCTCTAGCGAACCATTGGACTGGACATGGAGTCCTCAAAGGAGGAGTTAGAGAAAGGACTGAAGGAGCTAAAGGGGTTTGCAAGCCCATAGGAAGAACAATATCAACCAATCAGACAACCCAGAGCTGTCCATGACTAAACCACCAACCAAAGAGTACACATGGAGGGACCCATGGCTACCACTGTATATGTAGCAAAGGATGGCCATGTTTGTTGTCAATGTTGGAAAAGCCCTTGGTTGGTCCTGTGAAGGCTTGATGCCCCAGAGTATGGGAATGTCAGGGCAGGGAAGCAGGAATGAGTGGGTGGGTGGGGGACAAGAGGTAGAGGGAGGGGGATGGAATTTGGAGTTTCTGGAGTGGAAACTGGAAAAGGGGATGACACTTGAAATGTTAATAAACAAAATATCCAATAAGAAGAAAAAGACTTGATCCTGACATGTATGCAGTATTAAGCCACTTTTGGTCAGTTCTTTGAACATACAACTTTCCTCTGTAACACTTGCT
>NW_022196903.1:123127601-123141921 GCF_008632895.1 Mastomys coucha
CTTCAGTCCCACCATGTTCATTTTCTATAGTGACTTCCTACTAGTAGCACATTTAAATCAAAACTGATATGAGTTCAATAAGTTATTCAAAACAAAAATTTTAGGTGTCCTATGATATTGGGATCATCACATGATTTGTGACTGTGTTTCTTAGACCAAGTCTTACTATGTAACCAAGACTGGCCTTGAACTCAGAATCTGCCTGCTTAAGGCAAGAATTTTTTAGATTTAGCATTTTCATTGACTTATGTATCAGTTTTTTTCTATTGCATCTTCTGTGCCTGAGCTTAACACTAGAAATCTCAAATGTCCAAGAAGCACATTTAAAATAATTCAAATTCCTATGCCACCAGAAAAACGTAGATCAGAACAACATTGAGATCCCATCTTACACCAATAGAAATGGTTTAGGTTAAGATCTGAAATGATAGCACATGCTGGGAAGGATGTGGAGGAAGGGGAACACTCTCCATTGCTGGTAGAAATACATATTTGTACAATCACTTTGAAAATCATTTTTTTTTTATTTAACAGAAAACTAACAATAGTTCTACATCAAGAACCAGCAATATCATGCCTGGGCATATAACCAAAGATTCTCCATCTTCCCACAAAGACACTTGAATATTCATAGTTGTTTTCTTCATAATATTGAGAAAGTGGAAACAACTTAGGTGGCCCTCAACTGAAGAATGGATCAAGAATGTGGAACATCTTCACAATGGAATACTATTCAGCTGTGAAAAACAAAGGCATCATGAATTTTGCATGCAATGGATGGAACTTGAGAATATCATCCTGTGTGTGGTAACCAAGTCCCAAAAGGATATGCATGGCATATATTCACTTATAATTGGACATTAGCTATAAAATACAGGATGCCCATGCTACACTTGAAAGATCCATGTGGCTAGACAGGAAGAAGGGCACAAGCAAGGATGTTTGAATCTCACTTGGAAGCAGTAATGAAATGGTCACAGAAGGCTGGTGGAGGGAGTGAACTGGGTGGGAGAGGGGATCGTGAGGGGTTGTGGGGGGTTCAGGTTCAGGTGTGAGGATGTGGGGGGGTAATCTTATGGCTATGAGAATGAATAGAAATCTGTAACTGATGTGTGTAGGGGAGTTGGTAGGGGACATCTCCAGGAAGAGATGGAAACCAGTGATAGGGGAAGCACAGAAGAATCAATGGGGTTATCCTTAGCTGTGACTCTATTTAGTCTGGGGCGGATGCCTCCTATGGCCAGGAAAGAATCCATGGGGAGTGATAGGGAAAACAACTCACCCACAATACCTTTAAACCTAAACTTATCTTGTGTACAAGGAATGCAGGGATGGGGATGGAGCAAAGACTGAGGAATCAGCCAAACAATAAGCAGCTCAACTTTTTCTTTGTTTGTTTGTTCGTTTTTAGAGACAGGATTTTTCTGTATAGCCCTGGCTGTCCTGGAACTCACAGAATGTGGACTGCCTCCTCTCTGCTCAAACACTGCTAGGATTAAAGGCATGTGCCACCACTGCCTGACAGTCAGCTCAACTTGAGACAAATCCCATGGAAAAGCATCAATCCCTGACCCTATTAATGATATCTGTTATGCTTGCAGACAGGAGTCTATCATGGCTGTCCTCTGTGAGGCTCCTTCCAGCAGCTGACTCATACACTGACACACATAGCCAAAGAGTGGACGGAGCTTGGGTACTCTTAGAGAAGAATACTTGGAAAGATGGTGGGTTCTGAAGCAGATAGAAACTCCACAGGAAGACCAACAAAATCAACTATCCTGGACCTGTGTGGGTCTCGGAGTAAGAACCACTAAACAAGAACACTCATGGGGCAAGATCTAGGCTTCCATGCACATGTACAGTGTGGTCTTCATGTGGGTCTAGAACAACTGGAGCTGGCACTATCCCAAAAGCTGTAGCATGTAGATGGTTATGTTCTTTTAACTGGGCTGCCTTGTCTGGCTTCAGTGAGAAAGGATGCAGTCAGCCTCATGGAGACTTGATGTTCCAGGGTAAGGAAATACCTTGGGAACCAGCACCCTATCAATGGAGAAAGAAGGATGGGGTAGGTATTACGGGAGGGAATGAACAGGAGGAGGTCAGTGTGAAATGAATAATTAAATATTACTACTACTACTACTACTACTACTACTACTGATAATAATAATAATAACAATGAAAAATTTTAAAATTGGTTATGGTTACTGTATTAAATAAAAAAATTAAAGTTTTATTTGACATTAAAATCCCTTTATGTTGTTGTTTAGCCATGTATTAAATTGTTGTATAAATATTGTTCCATGTTATATATACCAAGGTATCAAAGTGATTCTGAAATCATTCCTCTAGAAATATATACTCTTCATTTTTGAAGAGATTTCATTAGTAATAATTTAAACAGGAATGTCAAAATGTTGAAAACTTTGTTTTCTTCTAAAAAGTGATATTTAAAGATGGATAGGTTTTTTTCAAAATATAAGAATACTGTGCAGTAAAGATATGTACAGATTCAATGAAAATCAACATGGGGCTAGTCAAACCACTTAATTCCACATTTGTCATATGATCTCATTGTGCAGATAGTACCAGAGCTCACTTTCCCTGTTATCATCTTATTGCTCATCTTAGGCAAATTAGCTTCAGGGTTCCAAGGAGCAAACTCTAGACAGAGGGGGTCTACTTGGCACTCTGTGGAGATAAGTAACTCAGCCACAGGAGGTGCTGTACCATACACTTCATCAGGGAAAGGCATGCTTTCTGAGGGACTATATTGTAGACTCCTGAGAAAGGGAGCAGACTGAAAGATACAAGTGTCTCTGTAGGAACTAGTTCTCCTCTTAACAGACCTATGACACGCAGTTTTGTTCACATTAAAGAAAAACCATATGCAAATGAAAAAAACTGAATTGAACATCTCATTAGTCAGGGTTAGAGAGAGAGTCTAAAGGAATAAAGGACAAGTCAGTGACTGCAGTACCAGTTCATCCTCATCATCTATCTTCAGAAGGGATAAGCTGGAGTCCTGGCAGGTCTGTTTACATCTGTCCCATGTTTTATTGCCCATGACGAAATAATAACATTTTATACCATAGCAGAACCAGTGTATTCCACTGCCTACAACAGAGAAGGTAAATGGTTAAACTTATTTTCTGGTATTCTGTTAATATTATAATGTATTATTTAAGCACTTGTAAAATGAAAAAAGGAAAATCTCACACGTCTCAGAAACTGAGATTCTATGATTCCCAGATACTCCTGTGCACCCTTAATCTATGCAACACTGTTTGTAATAGAGATACAAAAAAATTTTTATGTTAATCACTGATGAATCAGTAGAGAAAATGTATCACATACACACAAAAGTATACTTAAAGGGAAATGAATCAGCCCAGCATAATGACTTATGCCTGTAACCTGAGCACTCCAAAGAGGGAGGCAGTAGGATCACCACCAGTTTAAAGCCAGCCTAGGCTATGGTGTGAATTTCAGTCCAGCCTTGGGTATACAATGTGTTCCAAGTCACTCTGGACTGTAGAACGCCTCACAATAAAACCCAAAAAAGAGAAGCTGACCTATGTAATAGACCTGGATGAACTTGAGGAAACACACCAGGTCTAGGGACAACTTTGCAATTCCAGGCAGATCAGTTTTCTAAACTAGAACAATTCTATGAAGCAGAAACTTGTAAGATACCAGGGGCTGGGGAAGAGACAATGAACACTTGCTACTCAATTCAGCTAAGCTGATGTCAGAATTCTAGATCTGCAGTAATGCATTGCACCCACACTGGCTCACATACTACTGTGCACATTGCATTGTGCTATGATCTATGTTACATGCTCTTACCTTAAGAGAAACAAGAGACATAAAAAGGAAGTTTTGTTCTTTATAACCTGTTCTCCTGATCATGTTGATCATGCCTTCAATGATATGTACACCATCACAAATGTTTCAAGTTGAATACATTAAAATATGTTCAAGTTTTTGTAGCAAGATCACCTTAAAATGAATATTGTATTTAGTGAGGTGCTTGGAATGGCCCTGCTCTATTAACAAAATTTATCTCCAACCTTCCTTTTTCTGGGAAGAGATATCCTTGTGTAGTTTATGCTGGCCTGGAATTTCCTGGGATGTCCAGATTGTCCTGAAAGTTATAATCCTCCTTCCTCAGCCTTATAATTGTAGGCATTACATCATTATGCTATACTTTTCAGATAATGAACTTATTTTAAAGTAATGACACAAAACCCTTTTCATGGGTCTTCAATACTTCAAAGATATTTTTGGAACTTTTTTACCCATCACAAATTTTATAATGTAAAAGTTTTAAATGTACTAATACTGACATAGTGAGAATCATCACATTTTACTATCACAGAGTGATAAAATTATATACAAGAGCTCTTCGTTATCCCAATGTCTTGAAAAAATAGTTAATGATGATTGATAAACTGTGTCAGTTAAAATGTCACATTGAAGGGTAAGAAAGGTTCCTATGACACTTGATCTTTTTATCTTGCCAGCTTCACTCACTCTGTATAACAAAGGCACCGTCCCTGGAGCAGACCTGGGAACTTCACTATGGTTGCAGCTCTGTGTGCACACCATGGGGAAGTTCCCTTGTCTGCTCCAGGGAGAGTCCCTTTATTACATACAGAACAACTCTCTCAACACAAGTCAGATGGAATTCAGGCACATGGGCACACACACACACACACACATACACACACACACACACACTCACATATACACATACACACATACACATACATGTACACACACACATACACACCTACACACACATACACACACACACTCAGATACACACACAAACATACACACATACACATACACGAACACACACACATACACAACATACACACATACACACACACACACTCACACAGGCACACACAGATATACACACACATACACACACACATACACACACATACACCCATACACCCACAAATATGCACAAAATTATTTTTATAACTGCATCCATGTAAATGCTCTAAGTCTACTTTAGCATAAGTAATTGTTAAATACACTCTTACTAAAAATTTCGATGTTCTGTCAGCAACAAAGCTGGAGACTCAGATTTTCCCATAGACCAAAACGATAAAAATTCTCAGGATTACTGATTTGTAATTCCATTTTCAGGGAGCAGTCCGAGTGTCAAACAGACACTGACATCCAGAAACTATAAGATTCTCCTAAACCAAACATGGATTTCTGGGTTTCCAGGCCCCTACATGAAATAAGGAACCCCCAAATGATTAACCCAGAGATCACCAGCATCTTAAGCTGCTGGTTGGACTTCAAAGCTTCAGGGGAAGAAATAATAGATAATAACGCAGTTCTGCATTCATGGTCCTCCCTGCTCCTTACCTGTTTGCTGCAAGGAATGTAAAACAGCCTTGGTTTCTCTGTACCATCTGTTCTGTTCTCTGTGGAGGGATTCCAGAAGATCATTGCCTGGACCACACTCTATAGACTTATTTCTCCGCATTTCTTCCTTTAAGTCGATGTCACTTTGCATGTTGCTGCAGTTATGGGGGCGGTTTAGAGTTTCCTGTAGTTCATGGTTTTCTTGACTATGCTGAAAAACTAAGTCACAAATATAATATCAAAAATGCTCATGAGGAATACATGTTATAATTTAACCTTCATGTTGACAGCTAAAACTAATCTTTATTTTCCTTTTTCTTTTTCATTCCTAAGAAAAAAGTTACCTTTCTCCATTTTACTTTTCCAAGTGTCCTTTTCTATGCTTTAAGAAGTTCATGCTTATTCATTTTATATATGAAATGTAATAAACCTTTTTGTCATAACTGTTTTAGGAACACATTTATTGTCACCACTTTGTATGAGGGAACATCAAGAAACAGTTTGATTCAGTCACTTGCCAATTAAAAAATAAAAAATAAAATTACTTTTATAATTTTTGTGATATTAAAAATGTAAAGAATCAATATTTAAAACAAATACTTCAGCAAAACTTCAAGTTATTAATATAAACAGTAAAATAATATACCTCTGTATGTAAGCAACACTGCAAATCCCTATCTAGGCTTGAAGACATTTTTTAAAACTTGTTCAATTTTTTTTCTTTTATTAGATATTTTATTTATTTACATTTCAAATGTTATTCCTTTTCTCGGTTTCCCCTCCAGAAATGCCTAATTCCATCCTTCCTCCCCCTGCTTCTGTGAGGGTGCTCGTTACCTGCTCACCCACTCCTGCCTCCTGGCCCTGGCCTTCCCCTACAAATAATTAGTTGCACTGGGACTTTAACATTTATAAATTAGCACTTCAATTAATTCACTGATAGAAAGAGATAAATCAAATTTTCTCTAAGGTAAGTTAACTATAAAATAAATAATGCAACTGAATAAATTTATGGTGGAAGTAAATTCCAATCACTTCATTTTCAGAAAAACAAATTTATAAACAATAACCTAAGTAAAATATTCAGTAAAATTTAACACTCCATAAAAATACAAACTAAAAAAAAAACTTTATGAAAGAGAACAATTCTCACTAGAGCATATAGGATGCAATATATTCACATACATAGCTGTTTTAGCAAGCCTGGAAGTGATTTCCACTGTAAACATGGAGGAATCCAATAAACTTAAACTTTTAATATCTCTGTACAGATGAAATCTTTTTACTTAAGCATGACCTCAACATACATTGAAGAAATAGAAGAAGAATGTCATCAACTCTTTGCATAGCTGTGTATCACAAAATGTTCATGCAATATTAATAATCATCTGAGATCAGAAAGCAGATTATCACCAAAACCTCAGAAAGAACATAACCAAAAATGAGATAGAACAGGGCAACACCCAACAGCTCCAGAGATAACACTCTAGGTATGAAAGAGAACAGATACTACAGTGTGTCAGAAAAAAAATACTAATGTCCAGAGATTCTGGCTCATCACCTGATTATAGGCAGCACAATGGATAGAGTATGTAACTGTATAGTTCATGTCTAAAGCTATTCTTCAGGCAGAATGTCAAACAAGATGTATCTCAATTACTCACTGTGTGTCACCAACACTGCAACAGTTACAAGCAGAAGGGAACAGAGGATTCCGAGAGCTATCCCAATGAGCTGCCAGGGGACAGAGCACTCTTAAATCAACAAAACAAAGCAAGAAAATCATCACCATGAAAAGAGCACATCTCAATACTAATTACACTTTTTATAGCATGGAAACAAGGGAAAGTTTTGCACAAGTCAATGATACAAACTTACTGAAATTTGATGTCAAAATTGTAGATTTCTACCTAAAATGCCCCCACTATACAAATTCTATGTGTATGAATTTTCAAAAAGTTTCAAAATTCTTTTTGCCTTGACCTAGGAGCTGAATGACAGGAATGTGCCCTCACCCAGTTGTACAGGAACAAAAGTACATTCTAGAGAAGGCAGTGGAAGCATAGATACAATCTAAATATAATATACCAAACTGGAGCATGCAGTCGACCAGGAAAGATAAATGAGGATGAAGAAGGAAGAGGGATGGATGTTCCTGAGAACTGGTAGGAACCACAGCTATTCTAGACCTGATCTGTATACATCCTCATCCTTGAAAGGGCCTATAAGTCAACTATCTCTTTTTCCCTTTTAAGATTGATTTTCTCCTTTGTAATACTGAACATTTTGGTCTATCTAAGGTATTTGTAATCTGAAACTCATGTCCCTGATTATCACTACATCAAAGAAGAAAACTATCTTAGCATGAAACATAGATGTAACAGTATGTGCAGAGTAAAAATGACAATAAAAAGTAACATTTCTGCTTTTTAATTAATAAAAAAATATTCTTTGATGTTTTCAGGAACTTACACTGGAGTTTACTCATTCCACAAACCCCCATCCTGTCATCCCTTCTTTCTTCAGCTGCAAATTCATTTCCAGTAGGAGACTTAACACTTCTGAGGGAAAATTGTTCATGCCTTATTGCATTAGATGTTGTGATATTTATGACAATTAAAACACTTTCTTTGAGAATGAAAGCATTGTTCCTAATGTACAAGTTTTGTTTTCTTAGGATTTTGTTTCTCTAGAACATTTGGTGTTTATTCAGACTCTAGTTTGTTTTAAGGGGTTCAGAATTATTCTTGACTAGACTAGATTAAAAAAAAAAAAACCTCCTAATGGTTTCTCACTTCTTTATTTTAAGATTTTTATTCCACATAGACTCCCATTGTTCTACTCCACCCATCTGGTTTCCTTTGTAACTAGCTAACAACTAAAGAGTAGAAGTAGGGTTATAATTTTTCCTGTTCTTAATTTTAAAACTTAATTGCTTTGTTTTTTAAACTTAATTTTGAACAATTTTGTACATGATTACCCTTCACCTAATATTCTGTTCTTCCCTCCCTCCCTTGTGCAAAACCAAGCCCAGATGAAATGGAACATTATAGTTTTCCATAGATGCTAGTATGATATTTCTAATTTTTAAAGTTTAAATATTTATAAAAAGAAACAAGTGATTTCAGACACTTAAGTCACTTACCTCTGTGGCCAGCTTCTCCAGGTCCTTGAGTCTCCTCAGGCATCACTTGGTTCTGCAACCCTGAAGACTTGTGAAATCTCACAGTTGAATAAGTGACCTCCTGCTCACTCATCTTGGGAGTATATAGAGTATGTTCTCTGTTAAAATATGTCCTTGAGTGATTTCTAAAGAAAAAGTTAAAATGTCCACTTTTAAGTAGGTACCTGGATCTGATGATACAGAGTATTGGGACAGGGTGGGGTCTTACTAACTCACTGAATGATCCAAACACCCTGACATGAACTGACGCCAATTTCCACTACAGGGGAGAACCCTGTGCAGATTTTTATTAAAGTCTTTTGTGTTTCTAACGGTCATAGAAATTATTTTTAGGAAATATGGAAAGAAATAAAAATTTACTAATAATCCTTTATGATATTGACACAGTCAGTTGTATAAAATATTCAGCACATAAAAAGGTTAGGTAAAATTGGAACCACTGAAAATCATTGAAACAATCTATTCAAATAACAAAGAATCAAGACTTTAGGAAGAAATACAAATGTTACTTTAAAATTATTTACACATTTTGATAAATGCATGAATATTCTTTCACTCTTTTCATTTATACATGACTCTCTGAGATTTCCAGACACTACCTTCAAAGGAATATTTGAAGGTTAATACTGCAGGTGGTCTAAGACACATAAATATCTTTTGGGATGAAATCTCAATCAGCTGAGATATCCAACTTCTCCACCCAGCCATAGTCTACATACTCCTCTCCAGGGTTGGACCTGGTAAATGGATTCAACTGGAAAAGTTCCTATTAAGTGAACTAATCCAGACTCAGAAAGACAGTATTGAAAATTCTCTCTTATATGAGGTGCCTGGCTCAAAGTCTTCACTTCAGTAACTTCAGCAAACAAGAAAATAGAAAGGGACCTTACTGGGTGGAGTGTGGGAACATGATACTGAGGAATAGAGGATACAATATGAAGTTTTAATCTCAAATCCTTCCATGTACATAGTCATATCACATATAACATATAATTATATGATATTACATGATATTACAAGAGGAGCATATATGAAAATAAACTATCTCACTAAGCATCATAAATAAGCTAATGCCCATGATGGATACAATTTGATAATAGATATCCATGTATCAGTAAATAGTATGTATTTGTAACTGTCCTTACACTTACATTATTACCTGAGAGGAGAGCCAGCAGATAATAAGGATAAAAAGGTGGACGTGTCACATCATTCTTGTATATTTTTTTTCTTTATGAAGTTTTCTATAGTGACTTACTTATTGCCTTATTTCTTGTACAAAAAGAATCTTTCCAATAAAGAGTTCTTTTTCAAGTTGTTATTTTTTATTGTTGCTCTTGCTGTGTTCCATGCGGAGACAAGTTGCATGTGTTCAGAAAAACACTTTCCAATGTAAGACCTCTCATTCCACCCTCACATAGTTGTTAGAGAAATTGTCATTTAACAATGACACATCTTATCTGGCTCCTATTATAACATCTTTAAGAGGGATAATATATAAACATTTGACAAAGCTAAACAGTAATGAACACCATAGTTTCCTCTTCCTTAATATTTCCTAGCACACAACACAAGTCACAGCATATTCTGAAAGAAAATAATCAGTGAAGAAAAACCATTTTCACATGCGGCCAGAATTAACCTGATCTAACTCAACCAATAGGACTTCCCCATCAATCCTGCTTTCAAGTCAAATCATGTAAAATTCTAACGTATATTTAATCATTTGATAGAAAAACAATAAGAGCAGCTATTGTTACCTGTCTCTACCCTGAAGAGATTCTGGTGAAGGTAATTGATCCACCAATTGCTGGGGACAAGTTGGCTTTTCTGGTCTGTATTCTGTAAGAGGCTCCAAGAAGAAAGGCAGAGCTAAATTTCCTGTGAGTGATAGTCAACTCATGATTTTCTGCACCTCCTCTTGACCAAAGTGAAAAGAGGAAATTGCTTAATGAAAGCTGAGTCTGAGAGCAAATGAGAGAAGTAACACATTGTGGAGATGCTGTAAAAGAAATGTCCTTCTTTGATACTGGAAGACTGAGAAGATGAACACTCCTGCAGGGAGAGCAAAACCAGTGTCCTTAGCAAAACAACGAAAACGTCAGGGACTGAAGTTCCTCAGCTTCAGTTTTGTAATAGGCTGTTGGAAATGTTCTCTTATGTTACTGTTTTTTTAAATTATTCCTTGATTTTGAATTATACTAATTGCAGCTAAGTATGTATTATGAATGCCTTAAAGCACTGACATTTCCATTGGGAAAGTTTTCATTTATACTCTTCTAGGGTTTATTTTCTTTTAACTTTATTTTTTCTTTTACTGTTTATTTTATTTATTTACATGTCAAATGTTATCCTCTTCCCAGTTTCTCTGTCACAAAATCCCTATCTCACTCCCCTCTCCCCTGCTTTTATGTGGGTGCTCCCCAGCCTACACAACCAGTCCTGCCTCACCACTCTAGCATTCACCTATGCTGGGACATTTAGTCTTCACAGAACCAAGGGCCTCTCCTCACATTGATTCCAAATAAGGTAATCCTATGCTACATAAACAGCCGGAGTCATGGGACCCTTCCTCTTTGGTTGGTGGTTTAGTCCCTGGGAGCTCTGGGGGATCTGGGTGGCTGATATAGTTTTTCTTCCCATGAGGTTGCAAATTCCTTCAGCTCCTTTAGGTCTTCTCTAACTCCTCCATTGAGGTCCCCATGCTTATTATGATGGTTGGCTGTGAGCATCAGCATCTGTATTGATCAGACTCTAGCAGAGCCTCTCAGGAGACAGTCATACCAGGTTTCTGTCAGCAAGCACTTCTTGACATCAGCAATTATCTCTTGGTTTGGTAGCTGCATATGGGATGGATCCCTACCTAGGTGGGGCAGTCTCTGGATGGCTTTGCCTTCAGTATCCAGTCCACTCTTTGTCCTCTTTGTCCCTGCATTTCCTTTAGACAGGAGCAATATTGTGTTAAAAATTTTGAGATGGGTGGATGGCCCCATTCCCTCAACTGATGCAGTACCTAATAGCTGAATATGGTTCTACAAGCTCTCCCCTTTGTAGAGTATTTCTGCTAATGTCAATCCCATTGGGTCCTGGTGTCATTCTATATGGAGTGGTTTACTGCTGATTTTTTTCATGAGACTGGGATATTGAGTCTAAGACAATGAGCATGCTCAGAAAATCTCTACCACTGAACTAAGGACTCAGGCCTTGGTTTTGTTTTGTTCTAGTGTTTTATTTTGATTTGTGTGTAGTATTGTTGTTGTTTGAGATAGTTGTTGTATCTTACTATATGGCACAGGCTGACCACATAAAGTCCTCTGGCCTCATTCTTTTCTTTTTTAAAATTATAGCTGTACACCATTCCCCAATATAATCCATTTTCATGATAGTAATTTTTCTAATAAAAAATAAGCAAGCATTTCTTCATTTTATATATCTAGATCTCAAGATATTTAAAGGCATGTATATATTTATTAAACACTTATATACAGCATAAATTAATTAGATAATCCTCCACTGATGATCGTTCCAGTTGTTTTATAGTGTTTTGTTATTGTTAGTTTAAAAAATATATGGGATATACTAGGTATATTAGAACATACTAAGAAAGACATTTTATGAATGAAGTCATGGAATTCAAGGAAATATACATTTAAGGAATTCTGATATAGATTATTACATAACAACTCGTTAACTTACAGGCTATCAGTTGGCATGAAAATATTCACAATTGGATTTTTAGAGATGAGCTGGGGTGATTTTTCTTTTATGAATTTTGACCATGGATTTGTGATAACAATTCCTGGAAAGACACTGTTTCAGCAAAGACTGATTTAAACAACAGAGAAGTGGGGACATTGAAATGATGGTGTCTAGGAGTAATTATCTTACCAAAGCCTTATCTAGCCTTCTAAATAACCAGTGTCAGAACTAACATCCAGTAACTAATAGATAAATCTTCATGAAATCTATAAACATAGCAGACCACTATGTTCTGCCAACCTAAAGGCTATGTCTTCTAATGACCTATAGAAAAGCTTTCCCCCAACTTGCTGTATCCACAGATATCCTCTGTATATCTGTTACATACCTACTAATGTATAGTAAAATTGCCTTAACTTAAGATTTTCCAAGTTCTTTAAAAATTCAAAACTTCATGAAATTGCTTCCACATTGGAACATGAAGCCATGGTTACTCACAATGTCTCCAGAATATCCTATATTTTATATATTTTTAAGGTGAAAGCTGGCTTCTGCCTGAAAAGACCTACAGTCAAAGCTCTTGCTGTGGATATTGCAAGTGAGGCTGTCCATTCTACGGAAGTTGCATATGCAGAGTACTTTAGACACTTCACTAGAATTGAGGATACAGTTCAGGGTAGGGAATGCTTGACATGTACAAAGGCTTGATCTCATACAACATAATAATGATAATAACAGGAATAATATAAATGACAGTTATATTTTTAAAAATCAGTGACTAAAGAGAGGATGTCAAAGACTATTTGATTTCCATAGTCTGTTCTCATGAGCTCACTCTTTTCAAAATATGTTCAAGTCTCGTACTAAACTGTATTTTCATTTGATTATAGATTTTCCAACTTTTTGGTTTGTGTTTTATGAAAACAATTTAAATTGTTCTTCAAATCAAGTGACAGTGGTTAACTGACCACTGGGAAATAGCAGATGGCTTGAGAATATAAAAGGAACTGAATATTCACTGACAATCCTGATTCCTACTTCTGTGTGCGTGCATGTGTGTGTGTGTGTGTGTGTGTGTGTGTGTGTGTGTGTGTGTGTTTTAGAGAGACCATTTGGTTTTATACATGCCATGTGATGTACATGATGGTGAGAGGACAATGCTGGGGAATTAACTCTTTTTTTCTACCAAGGATTCCAAGGATGAAATTTGTGATGTCATCAGGCTTGTGTGGACAGTGCTTTTCCACTCTGAGATATTTCAAAAGGCCAAGTTTTCATTCTTTAACCCAAATGTCTGAGTCTACAGTCATATCTGGATTATAATACACCTGAGGTCCCATGAAATATCTCAACAGTGTAAGAAAAGTTCCTAGTGTGCAGTGAAGATGCTTCTTTAATAACTCCTGCTAGCATTTTTTGTCTCTACCCATTTTCCCTGGCTGAATCCCTCTACTTCTAGCCTTCATGCACACACACACACACACACACACACACACACACACACACACAGATACACGTGGAGGATATGGAAAGTGTGGCTGAGGAGCAGCATTTTTTAAGACAGTATTCACAATGCCCAAGTGCAGATAGATCCTTGTGATGTCTTAGCTTTCCACAGGAAAGACACTGAAAAAGTCAGGTGACATACTTAAGGACACTTTTTAACTAATACCAATACTCCTCAAACTATTCAACAAAGTAGAAACTGAAGGCACTCTATCCAATTCGTTCTATTAAGCCACAATTACTCTTATACCTAAACCACACAAAGATCTAACGAAGAAAGAAAACTTCAGACCAATTTCCCTTATGAATATCAATGCAAAAATACTCAATAAAATTCTTGCAAACCGAATCAAAGAACACATCAAAACGATCATCCACCATGATCAGGTAGGCTTCATCCCAGGGATGCAGGGATGGTTCAATATACGGGAAATCCATCAAAATAATTCACTACATAGACAAACTCAAGGAAAAAAACCATATGATTATCTCACTAGATGCTGAGAAAGCATTTGACAAAATCCAACATCCCTTCATGAT
>NW_022196903.1:123142737-123145135 GCF_008632895.1 Mastomys coucha
CAGACCTTAAGCTGTACTACAGAGCAATTGTGATTAAAAACTGCATGGTATTGGTACAGTGACAAGCAAGTAGATAAAAGGAAGAGAATTGAAGAAACAGAAATGAACCCACATACCTATGGTCACTTAATCTTTGACAAAGGAGCTAAAACCATCCAGTGGAAAAAAGACAGCATTTTCAACAGATGGTGCTGGTTCAACTGGCTGTTAACTTAGAAAAATGCAAATCGATCAGTTCCTTTCAACTTGTACGAAGCTCAAGTCCAAGTGGATCAGGGACCTCCACATCAAAGCAGATACATTGAAACTAATAGAAGAGAAAGTGGGGAAGAACCTATAGCAAATAGGCACAGGGGAAATTTTCCTCAAGAGAACGCCAATAGCTTCAGCTCAAAGATCAAGAATTGACAAATGGGACCTCATAAAGTTGCAAAGCTTCTGTAAGGCAAAAGAAACTGTGAATAGGACAAAACGGCAACCAACAAATTGGGAAAAGATCTTTACCAACCCTATATCTGATAGAGGGCTAATATCCAATGTATACGAAGAACTCAAGAAGTTAGACTCCAGAGAACCAAATAAACCTATTAAAAATGGGGTACAGAGCTAAACAAAGAATTTTCAATTGATGAACACTGAATGGCTGAGAAGTACCTAAAAAAATGTTCAACATCATTAGCCATCAGGGAAATGCAAATCAAAACAACTCTGAGATCCCACCTCATACCAGTCAGATTGGCGAGGATAAAAGACTCAGGTGACAGCAGATGCTGGAGAGGTTATGGAGAAAGAGAAACATTACTTCATTGCTGGTGGGATTGCAAACTGATACAACCACTCTGGAAATCAGTTTGGTGGTTCCTCCAGAAGACCCAGCTATACCACTCCTGGGCATATACCCAAAAGATGCTTCAACATGTAGTAAGGAAACATGCTTTACCATGTTCATAACAGCCTTATTTATAATAGCCAGAACCTGGAAACAACCCAGATGTCCCTCAACAGAGGAGTGGATACAGAAATTGTGGTACATCTACACAATGAAGTACTACTCAGCTATTAAAAACAATAAATTTATGAAATTTTAGGGAAATGTGTGGATCTGGAGAATATCTTCCTGAGTGAGGTAACCCAATCACAAAATAACACACAAGGTATGCACTCTCTGATAAGTGGTTATTAGCCCAGAAGTTTGGAATACAGGAAGAACAACCCACAAACTACAAGAAACTCAAGAAGAAGGAAGACCAAAAGGTGGACATTTCATTCCTTCTTAAAAGGGGGAACCAAATACCCACGGAAGGAGTTGCAGAGATTTACTATGAAGCAGAGACTAAAGGAAGGACAAGCCAGCCTAAATATAGCTATCTCCTGAGAGGCTCTGACAGTACCTGACTAACACAGATGTAGAGGCTCACAGCCATCAATTGAACTGAGTACAGGGTCCCCAATGAAGGAGTTAGAGAAAGGACTTATGAAGCTGAGGGGTTTGCAGCCCCTTAGGACGAACAACAATATGAACTAACTAGTACCCTCAGAGCTCCCAGGGTCTCAACCACCAACCAAGGACTGCACATAGTGGATCTGATTGTTTTGGCAGCACATGTATAGTAGAGGATTGCAAACTTGATCATCAATAGGAGGAGAAGACCTTGGTGCTGTAAAGGTTCTGTGCCCCAGTGTAGGGGAATGCCAGGGCCAATAAGTGGTAGAGGGCAGGGTGGCAGGCATGGGGAGGGGGAAGGCAACAGGGGTTTGTTCTTGTTGTATTTGGTTGTCTTTGTTTTTTGGAGGGGAAACTGGGAAAAGAGAAATTTACTTGTAAATAAAGAAAATATCTAATAAAAAATCATACAAATAGATTAAAAAAATTTAAAGTTAAAAAAATAATAATTCATTAAAGAAAAAATAACCTGACCTGGAACTTCCAATTACAGCACACACAATCTCTACAACTAAAGCCAGGCAAGACAGTCGAGCTTGGGGAAGGGGATCCAAGGTAAGCAACAAAGAAGCAACAGCCTCCTCTCTGATTCTTATGGGACCCATGTGAAAATCAAGCTGTACATCTGTTAAAAAAAAATGTAGAGGTCCTAGATCCAGCCTTTGCATGCTCTTTGTTTGGTGGTTCAGTCTCTGTGAGCCCCCTTATGTCAAAGTCAGTTGTCTCTGTAGGTCTTCCTGTGGTGTCCTTGTCCTCTCAGGTTCCCTCAGTTCTATTCCCCACTCTTCCACAAGACTTCCTGAGCCTTGCCTAATATTTGACTATTGGTCACCTACATCCGTTTCCGTCAGCTACTAGATGAGGACTCTTAGAAGATAGTTAATCTCCATCTCCTGAGAGGCTCTGACAGTATCTGACTGACACAGATGTAGAGGCTCACAGCCATCCATCGAA
>NW_022196903.1:123145391-123159438 GCF_008632895.1 Mastomys coucha
AAAAAAAAAAAAAAAAAAAGAAGAAGAAGATAGTTAAGCTAGGCCACAGTCTGAATGCATGGGGGAGTATAATTAATTGTATCATGGTTTGGGTCTTTCCCAAGGAATGGGAATCAAGTTGGGGAAGTCATTTGTTTTCTATTCCTACCATTTCTATTCCATCTTAATTAAAGAGCATCTTCTAGGCTAGACAAAATTTGAGTCAAAGGTATTGTGGATTGGTTGGAGTCCATTTCCCTCCACTGGATGTCCCATTTGGTTGCAGGAGGCAACCACTTCAGTCTCCATATCACCAGCTGCCAGAAGTCTTGACAAGGGTGAACCCCATAAACACTAGGAGCTTTCCCCATCCTGGTCTCAGGCTATTCCCAGAGATACTCTCCTATTGATTTCCCTTCTATATCTCAGCCATTAACTGCACCCCACCACCACCACCACACTGGATCTCTATCCTCATTCCCTTCTTTACCCACTCTCTCACCTAGTTCACCACATTCATTCACCTATGATGCAGATTTTATTTCCCCTTCTGAGTGAGATATAAGCATCTTGACTTGAGTCCTCCTTGTGACTTAATATCTTTGAATTTGTGGATTCTAGCACAGTACAATTCTGTACTTTATGGCTAATGTCCACTTGTAAGTGAGTACACACCATTGTGTCTTTCTGGGTCAGGGTTATTTCACTTGAAATGATATTTTTAGGTCCATTCATTTCCCAGCAAATTTTGTGATGTTTTTGTTTTTAATGGCTGAATAAAATTCTATTGTTTAGATATACCATATATTCTTTATCCATTCTCCAGGTGAGGGGCACCTAAGTTGTTTCATATTTTTTGCTATTACCAATAAAGGCACTGTTAAAATAGTTAAGCAGGTTTCCTTGTGATGTAGTAGAGCATCTTGTAGGTAATACTACATATTTTTATTTGATTTCTTGACCATCTGTACTTCCCTCCTGTCTTTTCCAATACATGATCCTGTCCCCTTTCTTTTTCTCTCCATCTTCTCTTTTCCTCCCAGGTCCCTCTTGCCCTCTAACTCCTGGGATTTTTTAGTTCTCTCTTCTATATAGTATTGAAACATCTATAGTTCAGTCTTCCTTATTCTTCAGCTCCATATGGTTTGTGGATTGCATCATGGGTATTCTGAGCTTTGGGGCTTCAATAATCTTATCAGTGAGTACATACAATATGTGTTCTTTTGTTTCTTGGTTACCCTATTCAGGATGATATTTTCTAGTTCTATCCCTTTGCCTGTGAATTTCATGAAGTCATTGTTTTTGATAGCTGTGTAGTACTACACTGTGTAAATGTACTACAGTTTCTGTATTCATTCCTCACTTGAAAGAAATCTGGGATGTTTTCATTTTCTGGCTATTATAAATAAGGCTGCTATAAACATAGGTAAGCATGTGTCCTTGTTATATGTTGGAGTATATTTTACGTATATGCTCAGTAGTGGTATAGCTGAATTATTTCCAATTTTCTGAGGAACTTCCAGATTGATTTCTAAAGTGCTTTTACCAGCTTCAACAGCACATATTATAGAATTTGAATGGTACAGAAAAGATTAACATGTCCTCTACACAAAGGAGATCTATTTTTTTCCTTATACAGACTCACTCCAAATGTTGATTTAGGAAATATCAAGGTTTAAAAAAAAAAAAGCACAAGCATTCCTTTAATCTCAGTACTCATGGGGCAGAGGCAAATGAACCTAAGTTCCTGTCAATCTATTCTACAGAGAATGTTCCAAGACAGCTAGGGTAGCACATAGAGAAGCTGTCTGAAAAAAAAATAAAATCAAAGAAACAAAAACAACCCAAATAAACAAAAAACACCATCCCACAAAACATAAAAAACAAAATATTCAGGACAAAAGGACATTAAAATGACGCCATCACTGAACACACCTGAACCTAAAGATGGAGGGAGTACCTAGGGTGGCATTATCCAACCAGTGGATAGGTACACAGATCCTAGATTAGAACAAGTTACTGCATCAATATTAACTGCCCCGAGTTTGATCATTTGTGTATAGTAGTAGTATAAGAAAAAGTTTTGTCCCTGGAAAATGATGAAGAACACGTGTGCCTTAATTTTGTTTGTTTTTTTTTTTTGGTTCTATGACATAGGCTCTTGCTATATTCATTTTTCAGCAATCATGTCTGTGCCTACAAATTACCAAGATCACACATGTAAGCCACTACATTTAGAAAGCTTCAAGTATTACCACCTTAAATATATGGCCCCAACTTATCATAGACAGATTAAAGTGAGTATTTAGGACATCTGATGCCTTGGATAAAAGATACTCAGCATTTCCTTGAACTATCTTTGCAACTGTTCACAAAATTTGATATTATATTGTATGGACAAAGGAAATGTTTATAACAATGAGAAAAACTTCACTATGAAACAAAGATCAAGACAATGCAAAATGATAATCAATTAACATGAGAAACTAAAGCCTACAATTATATTTCATCTCTTAATTGTGCTTCCAATTAAGACAATTTAATCTATCAATAATGAAATCTCAGGCTGTTTATTAGGGTCTATTATTTAGTTCTACCATAGTGTAAGAAAGCAGAAAGACCAGAATTGTCAAGGCCTTGGGGCGAAGAGTGCCTATGTATCAGAGGACATGTATCCTGTCTCCAACAGGAAGGAAGATGGCCTCTGCTCTGTCAGGTCAGACTCCAGAAAACATTCCCAATGCTCTTGCAGCATTGTGTTTTTGTTTGCACTGAAGACGGTGTTTGTTAGTAGTTACAAACTATTACAGGAAAGAAGTAAGGATCAACACATTTTATTTTTACATTTTACTCTTGTTGAAGAGTTAATCAGGGAATTTATCCAGTCTCTTCCCACAAATACAGTGGTAGAAATTTTCACAGTTAATATTTTCTAGTCTTGCTTTAGATAGAAATGCATATCCTCTAGGCTTAAAATTGATTTTCCTTCTTTCCTTATTTTCAAAGCATTGAAGAACAAAAACAAGTATGGGCAACTGTTTAATTTTGAACATTCACAGAAATAAGTCATGATTTTAAAATTTTTATTGGCCAAAGTATACAGAATATAGAACTGTTTATCTCAAGTTTTCACCAAAATGTTTTCTTTTCTCTAAGCTCATTAAAAAGAAATGGTCTCTTGATCATGCCAAAAGGCTATATCTCATTTCATACTCACAATTTTTAGTCGGCAGGGAGAGCAGATTTCCAATATTTCTAAAGAATTATTTTAGATAAACCTCCTTTCACATTTATATTTTGTCACTAAAAATGCTAGGACAATATTAAAACAGATGTGTATGGCACACAGAACATGGTCTTATATGTTTGTTTTAAGAAGAAAGGGAGAGATTTGAAATATAGTCAAGGATGAGGGCTTGGAACTAATATTTTGGACTGTTTCCCTTTCTTCTTGCCCAGCTCATAGCTAAAGGGTGTTCACAGGAACATGGCAACCTACTGAGTTCCCTGTATGCAACAAAACTCTGATTTCTACAGGATGTTATAATAGAGGCCCCACTACCCTTCTGTTAAAAAATGCAACTCAATAAAAATAATAATAATTTGAACACAGAGCAAATTGCCATCAAAACAGAAGGACTGTGCTTTCTGGCCACCTGGGCTACATAACAAAACAAGAAGTAAAAAGGTAATTATTTAATCATTGATAATTAAGTTCCTCTTGTATTAATCTACAGAAATGAGATTTCTCCTCAGGTTGAAGCATTAGGAGGAGTTGGAACAAACCTCAGATGGTCAGGGAAGCAATGTTGCTAGTTTTTTTTCCCCTATTAGAGGAAGCTGACTAAGGAATGCACTCAAAATGGACATCCTCAATAATGAATCCAGTGAGGCCTATTGGGACACAATCAATCATCCCAGTTTTGAAATGGTGAAGATAAGGTAATAATAGTTCAAGGCTAACCTTCAATACATAAGAGTGTGAGGCTAGTCTGGGTTAATAAGACTCTGTCAAAGGAGAGAAAGAGAATGAAATCCACTGAACTCACATGAGAACTAGACTTCAAATGGATGAGTCTTTAGCAAAATTATACACTCTTGGAATTTTGGATTTAGGATACAGAAAAATGAAATATTCAAATTTACCGAATTTAGGAATGTAAAAAAAAAAGGAAGATAAATTAAACCAAGTAACTTGCTGAGCAAAGACAGCACAGGTAACATATATTAGGAATGAATAAGTACATTAGTCAGCCATGAAATATGCTCATGGGTATACTCTGAAAATCACACATGTATGTCAAAGATGGGCAAAAACAGGTCCCTAGCAGACACCAGCTGTTCACAAGAGATAATAAAAATAAATAACATGTATGTTCACTTAGTTCATTTACTTAGTGACTTGTACATAAGTTGACATCACAGCTTTTATAGTTGTCAAAAATTCATACTTGTCACTGTATAAATGTACTTTATGTTCACATGTGAATGAAGAAATACTGTTGAACATTTATACTATACAAAAATGCTTTGTAAAAGGAAAATGAAGAAGGAAGAAGAAAGCAATCATAAGGGAGGGATGGAGGGAGGGATCTGGGACAGAAAATGGACAGGAGGGCGGGAAGAGGGGAACATGATATGGTATTGGGTGGAGGAAAAGGACTGAAGCCCTAAGGGACAGCAGGAAGAATGGAAACAGGCAACCTCAGGAGGTAAGAGGTTGGGGGACCATCCAGAATGTACCAGGTACCTGGGAGTTGAGAAATTCTTAGGAATCAAAAAGAGGAACCTTAGGCAAAAATGCCCTACAGTGGGGAGAAGGAACTTGTAGAGTCCATCACCAGCAAAAAGTCAGGGTATCAAAAGAGGGAGGGGGTTTCCATGACACAGTCAAAACTCTGACACATAAATATTCCAGTCTGAAAGAACTTAATGGATGGAAATGGAGAGGAGCCTGAGGGAAAAGGAAGGTCCAGAGACAAGCCCAAAGTGGGATGCAGCTCAAGGGAATGTCCCAAGGTCTGACACTATTACTGAGGCTATGGAGCTCTCACAAAAAGGGACCTATCATGACTGCATGTCAGAAGGCTCAACAAGCAGCTGAAAGAGTCAGATGCAGACATTTGCAACCAATCAATAGACAGAAGCTGCTGACCCATTTGGCTCAATTAGGAAAAGCTCAAAGAAATTTAGGAAGAGGGCAACCCTGTAGAAGAACCAGCAGCCCCAATTAACCTGGACCCTAGAGATCTCTCAAAAACTAGACCAACAATCAGGTAGCATATACCAGTTGATATAAGTCCCCAAACACATATACATCAGAGGACTGCCAGGTCTGGGTTTAGTCAGAGAACATGTACCTAACACTCAAGAGACTGGAGGCCCTAGAGAGTTTAGTGGTCTGGTGGGGTCGGGGGTGGGATGTGTGGACATCATGGAGACAGGGTGCACAGAGGAGATATGGGATGTGGAACAGTCAGAGTGTGGATTGGGAGGGGTATAAAATCTGGATTATAAAATGAATAAATAAATAAATAAATAAATAAATAAATAAATAAATAAATAAATAAAAGATGGAAAATGGGACACTGATCTACAAAAATTGTTCGAGTTAAATTAAATGTCATAGTAATAATAACAGCAAAAAAACAGCAAATCACTAATCTGAGCACAATACGACATTCTGAACTAGGCCAACATCATTTATAGTATAGGAAAGCACATGTCTCCTTACTTGGGGCTAGTTGTTTCAAGATGCAGAAAAGAACTTTGGAGGATGAAAAAATTGCTGTTTTATTTTGATGGTTTCCATTTCTATGATGAAACACCATGACCAAAGCAACGTGAAGAAGGAAAGGACTTATTTTGCTTAAACTTTCACATCATTGTCCATCATCAGAGAAATTCAGGGCCAGAACCAAGCTGGGCATGAGTTTGAAGGCATAGCTCATGCAGAGTGCAGCTTATTGCCTTGCTCCTCAAAATTTTCTCATCCTACTTTCTTAGCATACCCAACACCACCATCCCAGGGGTGATACCCACAATAAGCTAGACTCTCTTAAATCACTCACTAAGTAAAAAAATGCATGCTTACAGCCATATCTTATTGTGGTACTTTCTCAATTGAGAGTTCCTCCTCTCAGGTGACTTCTGTCAACTTGACATTAAACTAGTTTACAGAACGGTGCTTGAAAAGATATACATATTTGTTAAAACTCATGTTTCTCATGACTTCCAGTGGGTGCAATTACATGCAGACTCCAATGTCAAGACTTGAATTTTTAAATTTAATTGTCAAACAAAACATGAGCCATACTGTTTCAGAACTAAAGGACATGGCAAGTGAATGCACTGCATAATCCTGACTATGAAGAAATGTTGTATGGAAAATGACAATTATGAATATGGGTCATGGATTAAAATATATTATTAGATCCATATTGAATTTTTTGAGGTTTAGTGTGATGCTATGAAAGAAATTGCTTTGCCCTGGAAAGTATTTCTGTTCTGGGCAGCTTAGTACTTTATTTTTAGACACAAACTTTTTAATTTTAATCAATGAATCTACTTAACATCTTCATAAGGCAGAATTGGAGGATAAACTTAAGTTCATAGTGGCCAAAATGCATTTTTAAAGAGAGTTTCCTATTCCTGACAACGAGCACACATCATATAACCAGCTGATTTCTACTCTTCATCTTTGTAAGATAAGGTGACCTGTTGTAATAACAGCCACACAGTCACATCCAGCAGACATCTCTCATGTAATTCAGATGGTTTATCTTATTTGTTTAGATTTTTTTTCTCTAACGTTATTTATAGGTTGAATTTCCAGCAAGTATAGTTGTTATTCTTCAGAGGAGTGGCACGCTTGTCTTCAGGCTCTGATCCTTCTCAGCATTGCCTGGGCACATATTCTGTACCTCATATGACACTACATTTTCTATAACCCAGTCTGAACTACACAGACTCTAGTACTGATTTAGATTTTGGTGAGGTGTTTGCTCCTTAGTCTTTCTTTTAATGAAACTGTTAATTTTTTTCTTTAGCTTACATTTGATTTTTCATTGTAGAGATTTTAGAGTGTTTAATTGCAGGAAAAACATAAATAAATAATTCGTAAAATTCACTTGTTTTTCTGCTATGTACTCTCTACATGCTAAATTGATGTTCTTTTGTAGGTCATAATGTCTTCATGAATATTATTTCATCTTTTTATGTTTGTTCATTCTTACGTAAAAAAGAGTTCTTCTAACTTACTATTTATCTAATAAAAATATACAGTATGGTTAGGTTTCTTTTGAGTTTTGTTAACATTCTCCTGTATGACATATGAGTTCCTCCTTAAGATTTAAAATTGAATGACTAGGTAGCATATATTTATATAAGCAACTCGGTCATTTGGAAGAAGTTATAGACACAGAAAGCCATGTGGAGGGAACTCCCCTCAGCTTACAGTCTGTCTGTAGAGAAGCTGCTGTTCCACACTCCAGCTTTCCATAGCCAGTTTCTTATGGTTTCCCATCAAGAATATTGCTGAATATTACTCTCGAGGCCTCTACCACTTCGAGCCCCTAGCCCCATTTTTTGGTGCACTGTGCAAGGCATGCTACCCCACAAGACCAAGAGAGGACAGGCTACCTGGAATGCCTCAAGATGTTGGATGGGATCCCTTCACTCTATGACAAGAAAAAGTGGATGGTGCTTCCTGCTGCCCTCATTTGGGAAAGTCAAGGTTGTTGAGCTGATGCCTACCAGAAAGTTTGCTTACCTGGGGCATCTGGCTCATGAGGCTGTGTGGAAGTACCAGGCAGTGACAGCCACTCTGGAGGAGAAACGGAAGGAAAAGGCCAAGATCCACTATTGGAAGAAGAAGCAGCTCTTGAGGCTATGGAAACAGGCAGAAAAGAATATGGAGAAGAAAATCTGCTAGTTCACAGAGCTCCTCAAGACCAATGGACTCCTGGTGTGAGCCCAGTAAAGACTGTTTGTGCCTCAACAAAAAAAAAAAAAAAGAATATTGCTTCTCTCTGTCTGGCCTCCTTCCTGGAGCTTCTCCCAGCTATTTCAGGCTTCCCCTCTACTTCATTTGGGAAAGTCAAATTTCTAACTCACTTTATCCACCAGAACAAACACCAAATGTATTAAAGATTTATGTATTTTAAAAAACTTCATAGGTCCTAAAATATGGAAAATCACTTATGTACTATTTGGAGAAGGGTGTTCTTTAAATTCAATGAGGAAGGAATTATAGTAGATAGATTTAGCTATTTAAGATATTACATTGTCTGTGCAGGAAAGAACTCATTTTGTGTGTCCTGTGTTATCTCTAGAAGTTTCTGATTTTCAAGTCTTACACTGAGGCCTTTGATACATTTTGAATCTATTTTGTTCAGGGTAAGAAATAATGATCTAGATTAATTCTTACATAGCCATAAATCCAGAGCCCTTGCACCATTTATTGAAGAAGTGTTATTTTACACCAATGTATGTCTTTGCCCCTTTGTTGAAAAAATCATGTGTTCTGTTAACTTCCAAACAATGATCTTGGGAGAAGAAAAATTCCCAACTGTGAAATTGCCTTCTTTAGACTGGTCAGTAGGCATGCCTGTGTGGACATTTATCATTACTTCTTGATGTAGGATGGCCTGACCCATTGTAGGAAGTGCTATTCCTAAGCAGGTGGGCCTGAATTGTATTAAAAAGTATCCAAGAAAATCAGAGCAAACAAGCCAGTACAGCTTAGTACTTTTATCACCATTATTTTTATGCCTCATAAGGAAGAATCACACTCTGTAGCACACAGTGATGTCCAACATATTGTGAATCCTAGGCTGTCCCCAAACTCATGTGTTGCAGATAGCTTTAGGGCTATTGGTAATTTGATGTGAATTCCATTCTCCTGTGAAGGGTTGTGAACAAAAATAAGCCAGCACTCAAAAGGTTTCCTGTAAACCTTTTCCCCACCTTAATTTGTAAAATAAAGACAAGAGCTGGTGATTTGGCAGATGAAGGGAAGATGGGGCTGCAAGTTGGGAGAGAGAAGAAGGAGGCATGGGAGAGAGAAGACAACAGAGGAAGGAGGTGGAAGGAAAGTGGGGCAGAAGCACATTGCCTGGAGAAACAGCAAGTTACCAGGGGTCTCATAGATTGGGAAGATGGTAATGTAGTGGTAGATCTGCCCAATCTAGGCATATAGCTTCTTTTCGTATTAGTTGAGTTGTATTTTCTTTGCTGGGATATAATTGGGTTGAGATTTACCGCAACATTCATGTACTTATAAAACTATAAGTCTTGAGCTATCATTGCAGCTGAGTGCAGTGTAGAATAATATATCTATGAGAGTTAAACTTTTATCCAATGGAAAGAGAGGTTGATAGTGAATGAAGACGTATATAGATTATGGAAGTTAATAAGAGTTTCTGGAATTACTCAAGCAACAATTCACCAACTGCAAATATGTATGTTATAGCAAGTAAATACAATCTAAATGTGTGAATTCTCCTATGTATAAAAAGTAAAAAACAGTAACCTACCAACCACCTAAAAATGGAAACCCATGACTATATCCTAGTTCTTAATTGTGCTATCAGAACAGTGGGATATTGAAATGGATTATCCTAGTGATGACAAGTATGTGCTCTTTATCAGGATTATATATTTGTTTCTGTATGATTTGGGAAATAAGGAGTGATGCCTCAGGGCTTGAAGCAAAGGCATCCATTCTACAAAGTTGACCTGTGTACCAGGAAGAAAAAGGTCTTCTGCTGTGTTATGACAGGCTTCAGAAGAGCATTTCTTCCCTTGCCATCTCATCACACTATTTGCACAGTGGACCAAGACCTGTGGTTAAAACTTTTGGTCACAAAGGAGTCACAAATCAGCACAGGAAATCAACAAATAGGACAGAACTTTCTAATTTTACATTTTCTTCACTAGTCACACTGAATCAGAGAATTTATCTACTCTCTTTGCACAGACACAGGAGTGGACTTTGCCACAGTTATAATTATCTATATCTGTGAAACTGAAAAATGCACTACCTCCGTCTTAGATAATGATTTTATACTAAAATCACTATAAAACAAAAAAATATGAAGGGCAGTTATTTAAGTTTGATGCTAATATTGATTTAGGTCAAGGTTTTAAAACAAGGTTTATTAACCAAAATGTACAGAATATGGACTTAATCATAAGTGTATCAGGAAAAGCTGTTAATTTTCTCTAAACTCATAAAAAAAAGATCTTGGGCCAGTAACATGGCTCACCCAACTTGACAACCTGAGTTCAAACTTCAGACTTGACAAAGTAGGAGAGGAAAAACCTCCCTAATTGGCCTCTAGCTACACTCACGCTGTAAAATGCACATGCACATGTGTGTACGTAACCCAAAATAAAGGAACTAAAAATGAAAATTAATGTCTTTTGATCAAAACTCATATCCTCATATAGTTACACTGTTAATTTTAAATTAGCAAGTTAACTTAGTTTTCCATATTCTGAGGGATAATTTTATATTAAAGTTGATTTCCTCTGATACTCTTTGTAAAAACAGCAGATAAAAAGAAGAAATACATTACATGGCACAAAGGAAGGACAAGGTCATATACATTTCTTTTTTAAGAGGAAAAGCAGTTTGGAGTACATAACTTTCCCAGAAGAGGGATTGTGACTGCTGTTGCAGTTTTGTCCTTGTTTCTTCATGTCTCTCAGAACTCATTGGACTTTGTTGAAACATGATGATCGACTGACTCCCCTGCATGTAACATTACTGCAATCTCTGCATGATGGTGTATCAAGTGCCATGATTATATTCTTTAAAAGTATATGTTAAAATGCTGACTAAATAGTATAACACTATGAAAGCTGAGGTGGGCCTATAACCTCAACATTAGGAAGCTGAATTAGGATTATAATCAGCTCAGACTAGACTATAGAGTGAGGTCCTAATTAACTATTAGTTAGTAATTAGTACCTCACACAGTGTACTTATGAACAGTCAGTAAGCAGATTTCTATACAGACTTAGGCTTCAGCAGAGCTGACACTTCAGAGGATCAGCAAACCCTCGGAGTCAGTTTTTCTCCTAATAATCAGGACAAAAAGAAAAGTGAATCTATGTGAAATGCTCATTTAAATACTAAATAAAAAATCCATTAACACCAGAAAGACAGCATTTTCAACAATTGGTACTGGATCAACTGATGGTCAACATGTAGAAGAATGAAAGTTGGTAGATCATTATCTCCCCATAACATAAGTTCAAGTCCAAGTGGATCGAGGACCTCATAAAACCAGATACACTGAGTCTAATAGACTAGAAAGTAGGGAAAAGCCTCGAACACATGGGCACTGGGGAAAAGTTCTAGAACAGTACACCAATGGCTGATGCTCTGAGATCATGAATCAAAAAATTTCAAAGCTTCTGTAAGTCAAAAGACACTGTCAATAGAACAGAAGGGCAACTAACAGATTGGAAAAAGATCTTTACCAATCCTACTTCCAATAGAGGGTTCTTATCCAATATATACAAAGAACTTAAGAAGTTAGACTCCAGAGAACCAAATAACCCTAGTAAAAAAATAGGGAACAGATCTAAACAGAAAATTCTCAAATGAAGAAACACAAATGCCTGAGAAGCACCTAAGGAAATGATCAACATCCTTAGTCTTCAGGGAAATGCAAATCAAAACAACCTTGAGATCCCACTTCACACCAGTCAGAGTGGCTAGAATAAGAAACTCGGGTGACAGCAGATGCTGGCAAGGATGTGGAAAAGGAGGAACACTCCTCCATTGCTGGTGGGATTACAAGCTGGTACAACCACTCTGGAAATCAGCCTGGCAGTTCCTCAGGAAATTGGACATAGTACTACTTGAGGACCCAGCTATACCACACCTAGGCATATACCCAGAAGATGTTCCAACATGTAATAAGGACACATGCTCCACTATGTTCATAGCAGCCATATTTATAATAGCAAGAAGCTGCAAACAACCCAGATGTCCCTCAATAGAGGAATGAATACAGAAAATGTGGTACATCTACAAAGTGGAATATTACTCAGCTATTAAAAAAAAAAGACTTCATGAAATTCACAGGCAAATGGATGGAATTAGAAAATATCATCCTGAGTGAAGTAACTCAGTCACAAAAAAACACACATGCATACACTCACTGATAAGTGGATATTAACACAAAATCTCAAAATACCCAAGATAAAATTCACAGGCCATATGAAGCACAAGAAGACCAAACTGTGGATGCTTCAGCGCTTCTTAGAAGGTGGAGCAAAATACTTACTGGAGGAAATAGAGAGACGAAATGTGTAGCAGAGACTGAAGTAAAGGCCATCCAGAGACTGCCCCACCTAGGTAGGGATCCATCCCACATACAGTTGCCAAACCCAGATGCCATTGGGGATGCTGGGAAGGGCTTGCTGAAGGATCCTAATATGACTGTCTCCTGAGAGGCTCTGCCAGAGCCTGACAACAACTGGCCTGAGCTCAAGGTCCCTGATGGAGGAGTTAGAAAAGGGACTGAAGGAGCTGAGGTGGTTTGCAGCCCCATGGGGTGAGCAACAGTGTCAACTGGCCAACAGTCAGCTCCAAGGGACTGGACCATCAACCAAAGAGTACACATGGAGGGATCTGTGGCTCTGGCTGTGTATGTGACAGAGGATGACTTTGTTGGACATCAGGGGGAGAGACAGCCCTTGGTCCTGTGAAGATTCGAAGCTCCAGTGTAGGGGAATACCAGGGTGGAAAGGCAGGAGTGGGTGGGTAGGTGGGGGAGCACCCTCATAAAGGCAGAGGGAGAGGGATAGATTAGGGGCTTTCTGGAGGGGAGACCTGGAGAAGGGATAACATTCGAAATGTAAATAAAGAAAAGATCAAAAAAAGATCAGAAATTCAAGACATGTTTGGTAAATACAGTGAGTTTGAACCAGGATAGCCTAATGAGAATTTTTTTTTAATTAATTAACTCTTTTTTTACACTCCATATTTTATTCCTCCCCATCCACCCTCTGACTGGTCCACATCCCATACCTCCTGACAACCCCTCTGTCTCCATGTGGATGTTGCCACCCCTTACCACACCTGACCTCTAAACACCCTGAGGTTTCTAGGCTCTTGAGGGTTGGGTGCATCTATGAATGAACACAGACCAGACAGTCCACTATAGTATGTGTGTTGGGGGCCACATATCAGCTGATGTATGCTGCCTGTTTGGTGGTCCAGTGTTTGAGAGATCTCAGGGGTCCAGAATAATAGAGACTGCTGGTCCTCATACAGGATTGCCCTTCTTCTCAGCTTCTTTCAGTCTTCCCTAATTTGACAACAGGGGTCAGCTGCTTCTGTCCATTGGTTAGGTGCAAGTATCTGTATCTGACTCTTTCAGCTGCCTGTTGGGTCTTCTGGAGGGTAGTCATGATAGGTCCCTTTTTGTGAGTGCTCCATGGCCTCAGTAATAATATCAGCCCTTGGGACCTCCCTTGAGCTGGATCCCACTTTGGGTTTGTCGTAGAAACTTCCTTTCCTCAAGCTCCTCTCCATTTCCATCCCTGTAATTCTTTAAGACAGAAACAATTATGGGTCAGTGTTCTGACTGTGGGATGGCACGGTTCTCCCTCATTTGATGCCATTTCTTCCTTCTGGAGGGAGGCTCTATAAGCTCCTTCTCCATACTATTGGGAATTCCATCTAGGGTCCCTCCCTTTGAGTCCTGAGAGTCTCTCACCTCCCCGGTCTCTGGTGCATTCTGGAGGGTACCCCCAACCACCTATCTCCCAAGGTTGCTTGTTTCCATTCTGCCTAATGAGAGTTTATGTCAAATAATACCAGACAAAAAGAATACCAGACAAAAACGGACATCCAACAATCTCATTGGAGCTGAAATGGAAAAGGGATAAAACTTTAACAAATGTATATTTGAAAATAATACATCACTCACTACTAGTATTTTCTTAAATGAACATAAAAATATAAAATAGACAATAAGTTTGTAGTTATTTAAAATTTATATTGAGAAAAACATATGTATTTTCAGTATTGCTGTAGACAACCATC
>NW_022196903.1:123161295-123161587 GCF_008632895.1 Mastomys coucha
AAAAATTCAGACAATATGATTAAAAACTAGCACATGTAAAATAAGCATGATAGACATCTTTCAAGTGATAATAGACAACCAGACACCCCACCTATCATCCCAACACCAGAGAGATGGAGACATGCGGACTAGGAATTCAAGGACAGCCTGGATAATATGAATCCCTAACTCAAAATAACAACAAGATAATAAAAATTAAATTTATTTTTAAATTATGTAAAAAGCAACTTAATACAAAAATACCTAGGAAAGTTATTAAAGGATAAACAGGATTATGAGGTGATCTCTTTCC
>NW_022196903.1:123164124-123164721 GCF_008632895.1 Mastomys coucha
AGATTCTCTGGCTTGATGTCCCTGTGAATCACCTTGTTCTCATGGCAGTAGGTCAGGGCATCTGACAAGTCCTCTATTATCGTGGCTATATGCTGCTGGTCCAACTTCTGGTTTCTCTGAAGCTCCGTATAGAGCTCACCTCCTGAAGCATACTCCAGAATTAAGTACACCCAAGTGTCATTGTAGAAGTAGTTGTACAGGTGAAGGATATTTGTGTGTTATAGGTGTGTCTGGATCTCCACTTCCCTGCGAAGTTGGTGCTCCAGTCCCTCCTTCTCTATCTCAGATTTGAAAAGAACCTTCAGGGCCACGATGAAATGATTTTTCTTGAGCCGAGCCAGGTACACATGCCCGAATTTCCCCCTGCCCAGAGGACACCCAATTTCAAAGTCATTGATGGTGAAATGCTTCTGGTTGAGGTGCTGGGCTCCATCTGGCCAGTGGATTCTGTAGTCCAACTCCCAACAATCACCTCCCAACAATGGTCGGCAGCAGCTGTGAATGGGAGTCCAAGGATCCAGGAGTTGCACAGTCCCACAAGGCAAGCAGGCAAAGCAGAGAGAGAGAGCAGAAGGAGGTTCTTTATGTCCAAGCTTT
>NW_022196903.1:123165755-123167317 GCF_008632895.1 Mastomys coucha
AGTAAATTTTGAACAATTCCAAGAGGTTGTCCAGGACAAGCAGGAGAATCCATCTTAATTTTTAGAACACCTTACAAAGGCTTTATTACAGCATACCAATTTGGACCCTGAAAAACCAGAGGTAAGCAACTTCTGATGACCTACTTCTTTTTCCCAGAGCTACCCTGACATAAGAGATAAACTTTAAAAACTGGAGAGAGGACCCTTAATTCCACAGGCAAAGTCTTAGTGCTGGCCTTCTAAGTGTACCATGGGAGAGATGATAAAGTCCGCAAACTAAAATACCATATGCTGGCAAAGGCTGTCCCACCAGCCCTAGCCACTACCCTGGACTTTTCCCTCTCAATTAAACCTCCTACTGGTGGAACTGTTTGGGCCTAGTATGTAGTGTGTTCTGATGTGACCTGCCCAATGGGAGGAAATAGAGAAATAGGGGGCAGTAGCAAAGAGAGAGCAGGAAGAGAGAGAGGGAGAAAGAGAGAGAGACACACACACACACACACACAGAGAGAGAGAGAGAGAGAGAGAGAGAGAGAGAGAGAGAGAGAGAGAGAGAGAGAGATGGAGGAATGTTCCCAGTATAAATATGGGTTCTGATGTAGTAGCCACAAGTAAAGGTGGAAGGTAAGCCCAATGGATTCTGGGAATATGGCAGCTGTTGCTCTGGCAACAGGTCTCTGAGGCTCGCCCATGCAATGTCACAGGGTTTGGAGGCCCTGATGCTAACAGACCTGCCTGGGATCTGGCAGGGAGGGCATGTGATAGAAAAAAACTTTGGGAAGTAGAATGTTTCCCTGTTAGGGATCAATGGCTGGTTTAGTCTGGCTTTCTATTGTTGTGATGAAACACCATGGTAACAGTAACTTGGAGAAAAGAGGGATTATTTCATTTACATTTCCACATTACAGTCTATCACTGAAAGAAACCAGGTCAGAAAGGCAAACTTGACAGGAACCATGAGGCAGAAGCTGATGCACAGTTCAAGGAAGGGTGCTAATCATTAGTTTACTCCCCATGGCTTATTCAACCTTTTTTTTCTTTTTTTTTTCTTTTTTTGTTTTTTGTTTTAGAAAGGCAGAGCTCCTCTGTAAACTTACATGGGATCCTTGTGAAAGCATTCATATTTAACTTTGGCTATATTTTTAATTTTTATTTTTACTAGATATTCTATTTTCATTTCAAATGTTATCCAATTACCTGGTTTCCCTTCAGAAAATCCCTATCCAATCCCCCTCCCCTTCCTTTTATGAGGTTGTTCCTTGACCAACCCACTCACTTCCCTCTCTTTGGCATGTCATTCCCCTACAATGGGGCATCCAGCCTTCAAAGGATCAAGGACCTCTCCTCTCTTTGTTGTCCTACAAACAAGGCCATCCTTTGCTATATATGCAGCTGGAGCCGTTGGCCCTCCATGTATACTCTTTGGTTGGTAGTCTAGCGCCCGGGAACTCATAGGCCTCTAGTTGATTGATATTGTTGTTACTTCTATGGTGTTTCAAATCACTTCAACTCCTTCAGTCTTTTCTCTAACTCCTCCATTCGGGACCCAATGCTCAGTCCAA
>NW_022196903.1:123171585-123172861 GCF_008632895.1 Mastomys coucha
ATTACATGGATGTTAGGAGCTTTTTGTTTTTTGTGTTTTCTTTGACTGTTGTGTCAATGTTTTCTATGATGTCTTCTGCACCTCAAATTCTCTCTTCTATTGCTTGTATTTTTTTTTAGTGATGCTTGCATCTATGACACCTGATCTCTTCCAAAGATTTCTATCACCAGAGATGTCTCCCTTTGTGATTTCTTTATTGTTTCAATTTCCAATTTTAGATCCTGGATAGTTTGTTCAATTCCTTCTCCTGTTTGTTTGTGTTTTCCTGTAATTCTTTAAGGGATTTTTGTGTTTCCTGTTTAAGGGCTTCTACCTGTTTACCTCTGTTCTCTTGTACTTCTTTAAGGGTGTTAGTCATGACCTTCTTAAAGTCTTCTATCAGCATCATGGAATGTGATTTTAAATACAAATCTTGCCTTCCAGTGTGCTGGGGTATCCAGGACTTGCTGTAGTGGGAGAACTGGATTCTGAAGATGACAAATAGCCTTGGTTTCTGTTGATAAAGTTAGTGTGCTTGCCTTTCATCATTTGGTTATCACTAGTGTTAGTTGGTTGAGCTGTCTCTGACTGGAGCTTGTCCCTCCTGTTGGCCAGTAAGCCTGTGATCATAGATGTGTCAGCACTCCTGAGGAGCCAATCTTTCTCCTGGGTAGGGTTTGGGTCCCTAGGGTTTTGGGACAGCCTTAACTATCTGGAGCAGATGACGAGCAGAAGGATACTGTCCTCAGCCACTTCAATGTTCCTATGCCGTGTGTGCTGTTAGCCAGTCCTATTTTCGACAGTTATTGGCATGAAAGTGGTGATCACACCTCTGAGCTTAGAAGTGAGAGCACTCCTGGAAGACCAGGTCTCTCCTGGTGGAATTTGTGTGCAGATGGTTGTGAAACCTGTTCAGCCTTCTTTATTTGAGTAACCAAGACCACTTATCCAAAGTTGACAGCCACAATCTGACTGGCCCTCACTCATAAATCACTAGTTAAGAAAATATCTAAAGACTTACCTACAGCAAGATCTTATTAAGGCACTTTCAGAACTGAAGTTCACTCCTACAATATGATTCTATCTTTTGTCAAATTGACATAATACTACTGAGCACAGCAGTGATTGAAGAGGTGAGCATATTTGATACAACTCTTATTTATTATGACGTATTTTAGACCCATATTGTTGCATACACACTCCAACTTTAAAATTAGATCTTTTTTTAATGTAAGGATAAATGCAACAAAGAAATTACAAGTAAGTAAGCAATTCAGAAACAAAGTTCATGAGGATA
>NW_022196903.1:123173774-123195601 GCF_008632895.1 Mastomys coucha
CAACAGTCATTATCATGTAGACCCCTCACACTAAAATATGTACAGTATTCTGTTTTCTTCACTGATTTTATTACCACCAAATCAATATAAAACAAAATATGATAGTTATTAATATTTGAAGCTTATATAGTAGAATGTCATGATATTTGAAACAAAGTTTATTGGCTAAAATTTATAGAATATAAAATTAAGTAAATATGTATCACTAAAATATTTTTATTTTCCCTAAACTCCTAAAATATTGTCTTGAGCCAGTGACTTGAGTGGGCTGAGACTGTTGACACCAAACCTGATCATTGGAGTTCAGCATACAGATGTCTCATAACTAAAGGAAAGGCCTAACTCCTTTCAGCTGACCACTAAATGCTCTTGTGCTATTACTTGTGCATATACATGTACAATTAATGCACACAAAAATGCATAAACATAATAACAACAAAAATGTAATTGTCTCTGATAACAACACAACACATTATGGTTTCAATACCATTAACTATGCTCATCAAGCAGAATTATTTTTTAGCATTCCTGAAACAATAAGTGATTAATTTATACTGAAGTTGAAGTTCTATGATACTGTGTGCAGTGATGACATATTAAAAGGAAGAAATAAATGTATGTGTCACCCAGTACAATGTTTCATGTCCCTGGTTTATAAAGAAAAAAAAGGAGATGTGCCTACAAATGATGGTTTTAGGATACAACTTGGTTGTTTTCCTTTTGATTTCTGCACCTCAGAGCTAAGAGGTTTTCATTGAAACATAGTGAATGACAGACTTCCCTGTATTCAACACAGGGCAATCTCTACTATTGGTTTATTAAGTGCCACAATTACTTTCCTGTGAAAAATAATTTTTAAAAATTTGAATAGAGAATAAAACAATGAAAAGGTGATGCATACCAATAAAACTCAGCATTTAGGAGTAACAAGGGGATAAGGTTTTGGGGGCCTAAATGAGTAGGATTACAAACCAAGTCAGACTCTCTTTTTCAACAAGAACTTGATCAAATATTACCTAGTAATTAAAAGTGCATTCAATACATTTGAGAAATGGAATGAAGCCAATTATTTTATAAAAAGGGTTCAGTAGAGGTAATATTCTCAAAGGATTAGCAGAGCGTTGCAGCCAGTCTTTTTCCTTATAAGCAGGGCAAGGGGGATTTATGGACAATGATCATTCAAACCCTAAATAATTAATGTGGACAGATACACAGGTACACAATTGTAGCTTCAACATTTGCAAGGTAAGGCAGGAGGATCAGGAGTTCAAGACTGGCTTCGTCAAGTGATTTTGAACCAAGCTAGCATAATTATAATATGTATCAAAGAAGATGAAGCAGGGGTGAAATCTAAAGAACTCATATGGCAAAGGGAAAATCGTCAGAAGAAGGCAATTTTATTGAGTCCTAGATATAAGTCAAGAGGAACAGACTATTTAGATTTACCATAGGAGAGAAAAAATGGCCAAGTGTGCTATGAATCATATACAGAACAAGTAAAATACAATAGGAATGAATATACCCATTAGCCAGCCATGAGATATGATGCAGTTGATAACGCAATGTGATGATCATGGGCAAAAGGAAAAGGATCACTAACTATTCACAAATACACAGGAATCACATCATCTGAATCATGGCCTCTTGACTTTACCTTACATAGTGATGCCCACCTACACCTCTACCCAAGAACCACAAGTCAGGCTCACAGCTGCTCACTAGGTTCTTTAGCAGCTACCATTGTAACAAATATAGAAGTTAATGCATCCTCCCATTTGAGAAAATGCTTGAGGAAGCCACAGAAATCTTCAGACCACCAGGTTTCCTTACTGAAGAGTCAGGTCTGGCTCTAGTTACAAGACAACCACCCGGGAATAGTTTTGTGGCAGAGTCAAGGTCTATGAGGATCTCTTAACCTAGATGAAGATATGATCTCAGCTTCTGATACCTCACTCCAAATGTTATCTGTTGCCCAAATCTCACTCTGTGTGGTGCTGTAGAGTATAAACAATTTTGTTAACTCTGTGTTCAATCATTTTGGCAGCACTGGCAACTCTGGCCATTGTGAGATATAAGCAGGAGGATCAGGGCTAGCCTTTTAGTAATAACACTTCAAAAAAGACTTTGTATACTTTTCTACTTTTATATAGAAAAATAAGATAATAACAACAATAATAATTCATATGATATGAACATACTAATACATCTGAAAATATATAGTCTATTCCTTGACCACCTCTGTGACAGCTTTGTTGAGCGTACGATTTGAGAGGAGAGGAATTTATTTTCGATTTGATTTGAAATCTGCTGTCCACTCTGACAGGGCCACATTTAGATTAGAAGTGAGCCAGACCTTCCATATTCCCAGGCACTGAATGGAAGAAAGATTCCGGAGAAACTTACTACTGTGGATGCAATGCCTCAGATAGTTTCTGTACCAGTGAAAAGCAGCTCAGGGAATACCACCATGAGCAAAGGCAGCAGCAACAGTAAGGCGTCACACACTAGGATTACCAAATAACATATTTAAAATAAGTAGGCTTGGTATCTTTCAAGAACAAAAGAAAAGGACAGTCTCACATGCCTGTTGTGCCAGCCAATGAGAGATGGAGACAGGAGAATCGGGAGTTCAAGTGTAGCCTGGGTGAGATGAATACCTATCTCAAAACAACAACCAAAACTAAAAGCTTAAAATATTTTGAAAGATATAAAGGACAACTCAGCATATACTAACTATGAACACTATTTAAGACAAACAGAGAATCATTTGGGGGAAATCAGTATTCATTGTTTCCAAAACCATCAATACACAGGGGAATTGGTAAGTGTGTTCTATGAAAGCTGAAGGGTTGAATCTGAGCATTAAAGGATCAAATGGAGGTGTGAAATGAAAGATAAATGACAGGAGAGAATAAAAATGGATTAATCAAAAGAAAAGGTCTATGAAAAAGTCTTAAGGAAATGTAATAATTAGTTCATAGTTGATAACACAAAACAGGCTCTGTTTCTTTAGTAGATAGTTTTGTTTCTGTTTCTCGAATTTTTCCCCTATTTTTCATTTTGTTAATTTATTTGATTACTTGTTTGATTTTCATATTTTGTATTGTTTGTGTCCATCAAGAGAGACAAAGAGCATGAAACTCGGTAGATAGGAAAGTTGGGGAGGATTTGGGAAGATGTGGGGTTATAAACCTGATCACAATATATTCTATGAAAAAAATTATAACATCAGAGTAGAGCTGGTTGTGGGGTGCTGCACAGCATTTATCTTAGCACTAAAGGTTAGAGTCAGGCAGATCTCTGAGACTGAGATCAACCTGGTCTAGAGAGTAAGTTCCAGCACACTCAGGACAAAACAATAACTCTCTATTCAAAAACCTAAAAAGTAAAAATGAAAATATGGCTGTGAAGAAAATTGAAACCACAGCAACATGAGTAATTAAATGAAAATTTAAATGTAAGGCAGGGCTCACAGAGGTCTCTAACACAGCACTGTCTATTGCCTCTAAACTTGCTTATTCACCACAACTCTATGATAACACCCTACTGCTGAAGACACAACACAGTATGACACCAGGACTTAGAGATTTAATCGCAAATCAATCAGGAAACATTTGTCCTTTGACTAGCTTTCAAAGGTCAGAAGGTACATTGCAGTCTTCTGGGAGGAGAAATGTTATCAAGGGCATTACTCTTACCATGCCCAGCTACATACATGCTAAGCAAGATATTTCTAGTACTACCATTGTTAGGGGATAACTAATTACTTTCTTACTGGATTTGAAGCATTTACCATATGAGGGATGTCATGTTTTAAATTTTAATTAAATCAAAAACTCATGACTAGAGAGATCTTGAACCCTAGGGAGGAATCATCCTAAACATTCTGTTACATGGTCATGTGGAAAAATTGCATTATTAATCACTTATGCTTATTATGTAGACCTAGTTAGGATTTCAGTGCTGTAAGGATACATGATCAAACACCTCTTATAAGGGACAACATTTAATTGGGATTGGCTTACGGATCAGAGGTTCAGTACCTTATCATGGTGGGAGGATAGCAGCATCCAGGCAGATGGGGGCTGGAAGAAGAACCAAAAGTTCTATATCTTGATCCATAGGCACCCAGGTGAAGATTGGCTTCCACATGGTTAGGAGAAGGGTCTTAAGGTCCACCCACACAATGACAAACTTTCTCCAACAAGGCCACATGTACTCAAACATAGCCACACTTCCTAATAATGCCACTCTCTAGGCCAAGAATATTCAAACCACTATATTCCACTCCCTATCATCCATAGTCTTGCTTAAATTCGGGAGTTTATGGAGAGACATACATAAACATAGAATAATGCAAAATGCATTTAGTCCCAACTTCAAAAGTCCCTATAGTCTACAGCAGTGGCAACAAGGCAAAAAGTTCAGTCTTTTCTGAGATTCAATCACTTAAATATAACCCCCTTTAAAATCAAAATCAAACAGCAGATCACATACCTCTAACATCACAGGATATTTAATATCTTTCCAAAATTCCATATGGAGGAAATATTAGAATAAAGCAAGACAGAAAACCAGCTAGGCAACTCCAAACTCTGCATCTCCATGTCTGATATCAAACGAGTCCAGATCTCTGACTCCTTTTACATTTTTGTTGACTACAACAAACTTCTTTAACTTTTCTGGTTCCATGCTCTGTTAGCAGCTTTCCTCAGATTGCAGCTCCTTATCCACTATCTGGGGTAGACTCATGAACATCTGTGTTCCTCCAAAGGGCTTGCATCACTTCTGCAGCTCTGCCCTTTGAAGCATTCTAGGTTGTGATTGACTCCATTTCACTGCTGCTGCTGTTTGGGTGGTCATCCCATGATACTGGCATCTCCAATATGCTGGGGACTTCTGCTGTATAACTGGGTTTCACCTCAGTAGAATTTTTCTTTGATAAGTAGGAAGTGTTGTTCCCTGTCTATTTTGATTAATCTTGGCTGAAAATCTTACTTTATTAGGTATTAGAATAGCTAGTACAGCTTGCTTCTTGGGTCCATTTGCTTGGAATACTTTTTTCCAGCTGTTTGCTCTGAGGTAATGATTATAATTTTTCTGAGGTGTCTTTCTTGTATGCAGCAGAATGATGAGTCATTTTTTCCACCCATTCTGTCACCCCGTGTCTTTTTATGGGAATTGGGTCCATTGATATTGAGAGATATTAATGACCAGTGATTGTTATCTTCTTATTTTGATGTTGGTGATGTGTGTGTGTGTGTGTGTGTGTGTGTGTGTGTGTGTGTGTGTATGAGTCCTTTCCTTTTTTTGCAGGTATGGAGTTACTTATTTCCTATCTTTTCTTGGATAGAGTTATCCTCATTGGTTTAGAGTTTTCATTCTAGTACTTTCTGTAGGGCATGATTTGTGGATAGATACTCTTTGAATTTATATTTGTCTTGAAATATCTTGTTTGTTCCATCTATGGTGATTAAGACTTTTACTTGGTATTTTAGTCTAGGCAGGGGTCCTCGAAGTTTCAGAGGTTGCTACACATTCAGGCCCTTCTAGCTTTTAAAGTCTTTGTTCAGAATTTGATTATAATTATGGAAAGACTGCCATGCTATGTTATCTGCCCATTTCCCCTTTCTTCTCTTTACAGTCCTTTGTTCTGTAGGTTTGTGTTCAGATTGTTAGTTGGGAAGTGGGTTATATTTTCTGGTCCAGTCTAATTCATGTTCTAAAGGCTCTTATATTTATATAGGTATCTTTTTATTTAGTTTGGGATTTTTATTCTATGATTTTGTCAAAAACAAATAGGACAAAACGGCAAGCAACAAATTGGGAAAAGATCTTTACCAACCCTATATCTGATAGAGGGCTAATATCTAATGTATACAAAGAACTCAAGAAGTTAGACTTCAGAGAACCAAATAACCCTATTAAAAAATGGGGTACAGAGCTAAATAAAGAATTCTCAATTGATGAACACCTAGTGGCTGAGAAGCACCTAAAGAAATGTTCAACATCCTTAGTAATCAGGGAAATGCAAATCAAAACAACTCTGATATTCCACCTTACACCAGTCAGAATGGCTGAGACAAAAAACTCAGGTGACAGCAGATGCTGGAGAGGTTGTGGAGAAAAAGAAATATTCCTTCATTGCTGGTGGGATTGCAAACTGGTACAACCACTCTGGAAATCAGTTTGGCGGTTCCTCCGGAAATTGGACATAGTTCTACTGGAGGACCCAGCTATAACACTCCTGGGCATATACCCAAAAGATACTGCAACATGTAATAAGGACACATGCTCCACTATATTCATAATAGCCAGAAGCTGGAAACAACCCAGATGTCCCTCAAAAGAGGAAAGGATATAGAAAAAGTGGGACTTAGACACAATGGAGTACTACTCAGCTATTAAAAACAATGAATATATGAAATTCTTAGGGAAATTGATGGATCTGGAGAATATCATCCTGAGTGAGGTAACCCAAACACAAAAGAACACACATCGTATGCACTCACTGATAAGAGAATATTAGCCCAGAAGTTAGGAATACCCAGGATATAATCCACAACCACAACAAACTCAAGAAGAAGGAAGACCAATGTGTGCATTCTTTGATCATGCTTAGAAGGTGGAATAAAATAACCATGGTAAAAGTTACAGAGACAAACTGTGGAGCAGAGACTGAAGGAAGGACAATCCAAAAAACGTTCCACCTGTAAATCCTTCCCATATTTAATCACCCAACTCAGGCACTACTTCGGAAGTGCAAGTGCTGGCTAACAGGAGCCTGATATAGCTGCCTCTTGAGAGGCTCTGCTAGTACCCAACAAATACAATGCACAGCCATCCATTGACCTGCGCATAGGCTCCCCAATTAATGAGCTAGAAAAAGGACCAAGGAAGCTGAAGGGGTTCACAGCCCCATAGGAGGAACAAAAATATAAACTAACCAGTACCCCAAGAGCTCCCAGGGACTATACCACCAACCAAAGAGTACACATGGTGGGACTCATGGCTTCAGCTGCATATGTAGTAGAGGATTGTCTAGATGGTCATCAATGGGAGAAGAGGCCCTTGGTTCTGTGAAGGCTCTATGACCCAGTGTAGGTGAATGCCAAGTACAGGAAGAGGAAGAGAGTGGGTTGTTGAGCACAGGGAGGGAGGAAAGAATAGGATTTCTTTTCATAGGGGAAACCAGGAAAGGGGATAATGTTGAAATGTGAATAAAGAAAATTTCTAATAAAAAATATTTTCTAGGTTTCAGAGCTGGACAGATAACCTTCTTCTATTCCTATAATTTTAAAGTTAGTTCTTTGCATAGTATTCGAGATTTCCTGGATATTTTATGTCAAGAATTTTTTTAGAGTTAACATCATCTTTGATTGATGTATCAACATCTTCTTTGTATTTTCTACACCTTAGATGCTCTCATCCATCTCCTATACTCTGTTCGTGATGCTTGGATCTGTTGTTCCTGTTTTCTTCCCTAGGTTTTTAATCTCCAGGATTCTCTAAGTTTGTTTTCTCTACAACTTCTACTTCTACCTCTCTTTAGAGATATGAAGAGAAATCAATCTCTTTCTATCTGGAAATTTTTTTTCTTCATGTGGCAAAGCTTCTGATAGGTATCCTTGGGTTGTATTATTCTGGATCTACAGTTCTATGTGTTTCAGGATGTGCAGGTCTGTTCAACAACCACAGATCTGATTAAATTGGGCAGACCACTGGAAAGAGAATGTAGGTCCCCCAGGTAGACTAGTGCAGCTGACCTTGCTACAAATGACACAGCAAGCAGGGAAGATGGGTGGATGAAGTGCTGTATTTTAGCTCTTATTGATGCTTTCAATAAAAATGATTTATTCTACTCATAATGAAGTACTCAGGCTGTTTGTTAGGGTTCTTTATTTAGTTCTATGGGAGTTTATACAAATAGGACAGATTCCTCCAGGCTTTGGGCAAAGCCTGTCCATGTATCATAGAAGATCTGTGTTGTCTCCAGCAAGAAGGGAGATTTCCTCTGCTCTGTCAAGTGAGGTTCCTGGCACATTCCCCAAATCATTCAGATTGTCTCTCTGTTTGTACTGCAGACTAAGTCTATGATGAAAACACTTGTTTGTAAGGAGTCATGAATTACTACAGTAAAGAAATGATAATCACAACACTTCATTTTTTACCTTTAACACATATTGGTGAATCAGTCAGGGAATTTATCCAGTCTCTTCCCACAAATACAGCTGTATAAACTACCACAGTCAATATTGTCTAGTCTTGTTTTAGATAAGAAGACACATCCTACCTTCTTTGCATTGAATTTCCTGAATTCACTGAAAAATAAGAACAACAATGTGCAAGTGGTGAATTTTGTATATTCATAGAAATAAGTCATGATTTCAAAAATTCGATACACCAAAGTAGATAGAATATGTAACTACTAATCATGTGCTGATCACTAAAGTGTGTTCTTTTGTCTAAGCTCATTTTAAAAAAATGGTCTCTCTGTCTCAAGAAAATCCACATCTTATTTCAAGTTGGAATTTTTGTCAGTAGGGAAAAATGATTTTCAGTATTTCCAAAGAATTATTTTATGCTTAACCTGCTCTCTCATTTATACCTTGTGGATAAAATGCTAGTATAAAAGTAAAAACAGGACAGGCAGTTGTGGCACATTCCTTTAATCTCAGCACTTGGTAGATTTCTGTGTTTGAGGCAATTCAGGTTTTTTTTTGAAACCCTATCTCAAAAAAAAAAAGAACAAAACAAAACAAAACAAAAAAATGAATAACAGATATTTGTGACACACAGAACACAGTCTTATATGCTCGTGTTATAAGGAGAAAGGGAAGATTTGAAATACAATCACAGATAAAGGTTTATAACTAATAATTTGGGCTGTGCTCTTCTCTTCCTTCCTCATATTCTAGTTAATGGGCCTTCACAGATACATGGAAATCTGCAGGATTTTTTGTTAAAAGCCATAAATACCCTTCTTTAAAAAGAAAAAAATTACACACTACAAAAAATAAATAAATAAATTAGATATACTGAAACTAATAGAGGAGACGGTGGAGAAGAGCCTCGAACACAGGGGCACTGAGAAAATTTTCCTAAACAGAACACCAGTGGCTCATGCTCTAAAATTAACAATAGATAAATGGGACCTCATAATATTGCTAAGGTTCTGTAAGGCAAAAGACACTGTCAATAGGACAAAAAGACAACGAAAAGATTGGGGAAAGAACTTTAACAATCGTATATCTGAGAGAGGGCTAATACCCTATATATACAAAGAACTTACAAAATTAGACTCCAGGGAATCAAATAACCCTATTAAAAATGGGGTACAGAGCTAGACAGGAGTGGGTGAGTTGGTGAGGGAGCACCTTCATAGAAGCAGTGGGGGGGAGGGGATCGAATAGGAAGTTTCTGGAGGAGAAACCAGGAAAGGGGATAGTATTTGAAATGTAAATAAAGAAAATATCCAATAAAGAAAAAAAATTAGAACACAGAGCAAATTAGCACATAGGCTGAAATAGAAGTAATTACTTTTTATTAGATATTTTCTTTATTTACATGTCATATGATATCTCCTTTCCCAGTTTCCTCTCCGATAAAAAGAAAAAATAAATAAAATAAAAATAAAAATTAAGAAAAAAAACAAAAACAACAACAAACAAAAGAAACCTGTTCCCTTCCCCCTCCCATGCTCACAAACCTAACCTCTCCTGCTTCCTGGCCATGGCATCGCTCTGCACTGGAGCATAGAAACTTCACAGGGCCAAGGGACTCTCCTCCCAGTGATAACCAACTTGACCATCCTCTGATACATATGCTGCTGGAGCTATTAGTCCCACCATGTGTACTCTTTGGTTGGTGTTTAGACCCTGGGAGCTCTAAGGGTACTATTTAGTTCATATTGTTGTTCGTCCTAAGGGGCTGCAAAACCTTCAGCTTTTTGGGTCCTTTCTCTAGTTCCTTCATTGGGGACCCTGTGCTCAGTCCAATGAATGGCTGTGAGCCTCTACTTCTGTATTAGTCAGGTACTGTCAGAGCCTCTCAAGAGACAGCTATATCCAGCTCCTGTCAGCCAGCACTTGTTGGCATCCACAAAGTGTCTGGATTTGATGAGTGAATATAGGAATTATTCCGAGGTTGAGCAGTCTTTGGATTGCCCTTCCTTCATTCTCTGCTCCATACTTTGTCTCCGTAACTCCTTCAATTGGTATTTTGTTCACCCTTCTAAGAATGGTCCACACATTGGTCTTCCTTCTTCTTGAGTTTATTGTAGTTTGTGGATCGTATCTTGGGGATTCCGAACTTCTGGGCTAATATTCTCTTATCAGTGAGTGCATACAATGTGTGTTATTTTGTGATTAGCTTACCTCACTCAGGATGATATTCTCCAGATCCATCTATTTCCCTAAGAATTTCATAAATTCATTGTTTTTAATAGCTAAAAAGTACTCCATTGTGTATATGTCCCACATTTTCTATATCCTTTCCTCTTTTGAGGGACATCTGGGTTGCTTCCAGTTTTGGGCTATTATAAATAAGGCTGCTATGAAAATGGTGGAGCATGTGTCCTTATTAAGTGTTGAAGCATCTTCTAGATATGTGCCCAGGAGTGGTATAGCTGGGTCCTCTGGTAGTACTATGTCCAATTTCCGGAGGAACAACCAAACTTATTTCCAGAGTGATTGTACCAGCTTGCAATTCCACCAGCAATGAAGGAGTGGTCCTCTTTCTCCACTACCTCGACAGCATTTGCTATCACCTGAGATTTTTATCCTAGCCATTCCACAGGTGTGAGGTGGAATCTCAACATTGTTTTGATTTGCATTTCCCTGATGACTAAGGATGTCGAACATTTCTTTAGGTGCTTGTCAGCCATTGGGTATTCATCAGTTGAAAATTATTTGTTTAGCTCTGTACCCATTTTTAATAGGGATACTTGGCTCTCTGGAGTCTATCTTCTTGAGTTCTTTCTATATATTGGAAATTAGCTCTCTATCAGATATAGGATCTTTTCCCAATTTGTTGCCATTTTGTCCTATTTGTCAGTGTCCTTTGCCTTATAGAAACTTTGCAATTTTATAAGGTACCATTTGTCTATTCTTTTTTTTTTTTTTTTTTTTTTTTTTTTTTTTTTTTTTTTGGTATTTTTGAGACAGGGTTTCTCTGTGTAGCCTTGGCTGTCCTGGAACTCACTCTGTAGACCAGGCTGGCCTCGAACTCAGAAATCCGCCTGCCTCTGCCTCCCAAGTGCTGGGATTAAAGGCGTGCGCCACCACCGCCCAGCATCCATTTGTCTATTCTTGATCTTAGAGCATAAAGTATTGTTGTTCTGTTCAGTAAAATTTCCCCTGTGCCCATGTGCTCAAGGCTCTTCCCCACTTTCTTTTCTATTAGTTTCATATATCTGGTTTTATGTGGAGGTCCCTGATCCACTTTGATTTGAGCTTTGTACAAGGAGATAAGAATGGTTAATAAATGGGTAATAAATATAAAAGTCTAATACAAGGAGAGAAACTACACCCTAGAAAGAGCAAGAAAGTAATTTTCCAACAAAACTAAAAGAAGATAGCCACATGAACAGAATTCCAACTCTAACAACAAAAGAGGAAGCAACAATTACTTTTCCTTAATATCTATTAATATCAATGGACTCAATCCTCAAATAAAAAGACATAGACTATCAGACTGGGTACATAAACAGGACCCAACATTTTGTTGCATATAGGAAACCCACCTCAGTGACAAAGACAGACACTACCTCAGAATAAAAGGCTGGAAAACAATTTTCCAACTAATGGTTCCAAAAGAAAAGATGAAGTATCAATTCTAATATCTAATAAAATCAACTTTCACCCTAAAGTGATAAAAAAAGATAGAGAGGGACACTTCATACTCATCAGAGTTATGATCTTCCAAGACGAATTCTCAATTCTGAACCTCTATGCTCCAAATGCAAGGGCATCTACATTCATAAAAGAAACTTTACTTAAGCTCAAAGAACATGTTGCACTGCACACAATAATAGTGGGAGATTTCAACACCCCATACTCTGCAATGGACAGATCATGGAAAGAGAAACTAAACAAAGAAACAGTGAGACTAACAGAAGTTATGAAACAGATGGTTTTCACAGATATCTATAGAACTTTGTATCCTAAAGCAAAAGGATATGCCTTCTAGTCAGCACCTCATGGTACCTTCTCCAAAATTGACCATATAATCGGTCACGAATCAGGCCTCAACAGATACGAGAAGATTGATATAATTCCTTGCATTCTATCAAATCACTATGGACTAAGGCTGCCCCTCAATAACAACATAAACAATAGAATGCCCACATACACGTGGAAGCTTAACAATGCTCTACTCAATGATAACTTGGTCAAGGAAGAAATAAAGAAAGAAATTAAAGACTTTCTAGAGTGTAGTGGCTATTCCTGGTTGTCAACTTGACTATATCTGAAATGAACTACAATCCAGAATTAGAAGGCTCAACTGGCCCTAATCTGGAGGCTGAGAGATACAAGTTTCCGACCTGAATATTGGCATGGAGATCTTGAGGTGTAGTGGCTACAAATCCCAGAGGATTAAGATAGAAATATCTATGAGTTCAAGATCATCTGGGATTAAAGGTGTGGTGGCATAGTGGCTATGAATCCTAGACGATTCAGACTGGAAGTTCTACCAGTTTAAGCAAGATCATATGGAATTAAAGGTGTGGTGGCACACACCTTTAATCTGAGCCACACCTTTTGCTGGAGACCTGTATGAGAACATTGGAAGAAAGAAGACTCTCTTTGCTTCATCTGCTTGCCTTGTGGGACTGAGAAACTGCTGGATCCTTGGACTTCCATTCCCAGCTGCTGCTGACCATTGTTGGGAATTGATTGTTGGGTGTTGGACTACAGACTGTAAGTCATCAATAAATTCTTTACTACATAGAGACTACTATAAGTTCTGTGACTCTAGAGAACCCTGACTAATATATAGAGTTTAATGAAAATGAAGCCACAACATACGCAAACTTGTGGGACACAATGAAAGCAGTCCTAAGAGAAAAACTAATAGCTGTAAGTGCCTCTAAAAAGAAACTGGAGAGAGCATACACTAGCAATTTGACAGCACATCTTAAAGCTCTAGAACATAAAGAAGCAAATTCACCCAAGAGGAGTTGAAGGCAGGAAATAAATCAAAATCAGGGCTGAAATCAACCAAATAGAAACAAAAAGAACTATACAAAGAATCAACCAAACCATTAGCTGGTTTTTTGAGAAAATCAACAAAATAGATAAACCCTTAGCCAGACTAACTAGAGGACACAGAAATAGTATCCTAATTAACAAAATCAGAAATGAAAGGGGAGACATAAGAACAGACACTGAGGAAACCCAAAAAATCATGAGATCCTACTACAAAAGCCTATACTCATCAAAACTGGAAAACCTGGAAGAAATGGACAATTTTCTAGACAGATACCAGATACCAAATTTAAATCAAAAACAGATCAATGACTTAAACAAGTCCATATCTGCTAATGAAATAGAAACAGTCATTAATAGTCTTCCAACAAAAAAAAGCCCAGGACCACATGGGTTTAGTGCAGAGTTTTATCAGACCTTCAGAAGTAATTATTTGATAATTAAGATTTTCTTGTATAAATCAGCATATGTATGGTTTCTACTCAAGCTGAGATGTTAGCAGGGGTTGAACCAAGCTATAGTTTTCATACATGTACTACATCCATTTTTATCCCCAATAGAGAAATCTGACTAAAGAATGCACTCAAATGGAGATCCTCAATATTAAATGCATCCAGGCCTAGTGAGATAAAATTGTACTCCCAGTAATTGGAAGATGAATGTTTGAGGATTCAAGTTTCAAGCCTAACCTTCAATACATAGGGAATTTGAGGCTGGATTCAGTTAGAGATTCTGTCAAAAGAGGAAACTAAGTGAAATCCACCCTAACTACATGGGACTGAGACTTCAAAGGGATCAATCTTGAAAACAATGTCACTGTATTTGCACTTCAGGATTCTGATGAGGAGAAATGGAGCATTGATACTTAACATATTTAGCAATTTAAAACAAACAAAGAACATATATTAAACCAAATGTTGTTTGGAGCATAGATAAAACAGGTAAACCAAACTAAGAATGGGTATGAACATTAGACAGCCATAAGACATTATCATAAGTATAGAAAAAAATCATGAGTGAATTTTGAGATATGGGCAAAAGAAAAAAAGAACCCAGGAGACAGCACTTCAGAAAAGATAATTAATAAGAACAAATAAAATATATGTTCATTCAACAACTAGCATATGAATTTATATGACAACTTTTATTATTGTTAAAATTTAGAAACACATATTTTCATAAGTGAATGGAAAAATACTGTGCAATATTTCTGTAACGCAAAAGTGTATTGTAAGAAGGAGAATGAAACACTAATCTAAGAAAACAGCTCAACAGAGACCGAAGAAAGGACAATCCAGAGACTGCTCCACCTGGGAATCCTCATATTCACTCATCAAATTCAGACACTATGTGGATGCCAGCAAGTGCTAGCTGAGAGGAGACTGATATAGCTGTCTCCTGAGAGGCTCTGACAGTACCTGACTAATACAGAAGTAGAGGCTCACAGCCATTCATTGGATTGAGCACAGGGTCCCCAATGAAGGAGCTAGAGAAAGGACCAAAGGAGCTGAAGGGTTTGCAGCCCCTTAGAACGAACAACAATATGAACTAAATAGTACCCTCAGAGCTCCCAGGAACTAAACCACCAACCAAAGAGTACACATAGTGGGACTAATGGCTCCAGCAGCATATGTATAGCAGATGATGGCCTAGTCGGTCATCAATGGGAGGAGAGGCCTTTGCTCCTGTGAAGGTTCTATGCCCCAATGTAGATGAATCCCAGGTACGGGAAGCAGGAGAGGGTGGGTTGGTCAGCAAGGGGAAGAGGGTGGGAACAGGGTGTTTTTTCTTTTTTTCTTTTCTTTTTTATTCAGAGGGGAAACTGGGAAAGGAGATATCATATGACATGTAAATAAAGAAAATATCTAATAAAAAAGAAAACAGCTCAAGTTAGAGAATACATCATAATAACAACAATAATAGGGAAAAATGCAGGGAAATACAGAGCCAATCACAAATCTGTACATAGAACAAGCCACTCTGTACAAAGCCAAACTCATGTATAGTACAAGAGAACACATGTCTGCTAGCCCAGGTTAGGTGTGGGGCACGGTTCAGGAAAGAATTTTACAAGGTAGCAAAATTGCTGTTTGAGTTTGATGGTTTCTATTGCTGTGATAAAATGCCAGAACTAAAGTAACTTTGGGAGGACAGATTTATTTGGCTTAAACTTCCACATCACTATCCATAATTGAAGTCATGGCAAGAGCAAAGCTGGGCAGGAGCTAGAAAAGACAATCTCATGCAGATGTCAGGAAGGAGTGCAGCTTACTGATCTGATCCCTCAAATTTGCTCAGCCTACCTTCTTAGTATAGCCAACACCACCATCCCAGGGGTGATACCCACAGTAGGCTGGGCTCTCTCGCATCAATAACTAGTTAAGAAAATGCTCTACAGCCTTCCTTACAGTCATATCTTATTTCTCAATTAAGATTCCCTCCTCTCAGATGAAACTAGCCTCTGTCAGTTGACATCAAACTAGTTTGCACAGTGGTGTTTGAAAAGGTGTAAATAGTTGTTAAAATTCAAATATATCATAACAGAAGAGTGGGAGAATTTTATTACATGCACTTCAAGACTTGATTTCTAAAACTGTAACTGTCAAACAAATGAACAAACAAGAAAATGAGCCAAATCATTTCAGAATAACAGGACATTACAGTGGATGCACTGGATGATCCTGAACATGAAGATAGATGGACAGTACCATGGTCCATAAGACTGACAATTATGAATATGGGTTATGGATTAAAACATATTACTTGGTCTATACAGAATCTTGTAAAGGTTTATTGTGATGCTATAAAAGAAATTGCTTCACCCAAGAAAATATTTCTGGATAGCTTCATATTATTATCATTATCATTATTATTGTTAGGCTTCATAAGACGGAGTCTCACTCTGTAGCACACAGTGATATCAAACATAGTGTGAACCCTAAGCTGCCTAAGCCCAAACACCTATGACATAGTTAGTCTTGACTTATTACAAGCACCTGCTTGCCATAAATACTACTATATTTGTGAGATTTCAACTTTCATCAAATAGACCCGAGAAAGATAGAGAGGGAATGAAGACATATGTAGATTACAGAAGTTTGTATGAGTTTCTTGAACTAGTTAGGCAACTATTGATCAATTCTAAACACATTTTACAGCAACCAAATGCATTCTAAATGTACAAATTCTCCTAAATACAAAAGTAACAAACACCAACCAACTAACAAGCAGAAACCTATAACAATATCCTTATATTCTTATATTCTTATGATCTTATACTGACTTAGCCCAAGGTTTTAAAAACAAGGTTGATTTACTAAAATAGAGGATTTTGTCTTAATCATAAGTGTATAAACGAAAACTGTTAATCTTCTCTAACCTCATTTTAAAAAAGGTCTTGGGCCAATAACATGGCTTACCAAACCTGACAATATGTGCTCAGACTTCAGACCTCACAAAGTGGTAGAGAAAAATCTTCCTGAGTTTCTCTCTAGCTGCAATTGTGCTCTAAAATGCACATTCACATGTGTGTACATGAAACAAAATTTAAATGAAATATAAATGAAAAATAAAATTGACTTTGATCAAAACTCAACTTCTCATATATTTTGTGCTATTAATATTTCACAAGCAAGTAAACCTACTTATCAATACTTCTGATGGATAATTTTATATTAAAGTTGATTTCCTCATACTCTTTGCAAAACAGCAGATGAAAAGAAGAAATACATTATAGCTCACAGGACAAGATAGTATATACTTCTTTTTTAACGAAAAGGGAGGTTTGGAATACAGTAACAGTAGAGGATTTGGAACTGTTACAGTGGTTCTGTCTCCCCTGCCCCCACAGCCAATGGGATTTCACTAAAGCATGGTGATTCATAGACTTCTCTTCAAGGAGCACAACTGTGATATCTGCAGAATGGCATATTAAACAAATTATATTATTGGGAAAATGTACTTTATAATGTAGACAAAACAATAAGGCACTAGGAAAAGTGATGCAGGATGAATTAAGAAGATACAACCAGGTCAGACTAGGATATAGAGGGAGGCCCTAATCAAACACTAACTAATAATTAAAACTTCACTTGATGCACTTATGATCACTCAGGAAGGAGATTCCTATGCAGACTTAGGCTTCAGCAGAGCTGACACTTCAGAAGATCATCATCACCTGGCAGTCATTCTCCTAAATGTCAGGGCAAACAGAACAGTGGATCTATGTGAAATGATCATTTAAATACCAAATAATGAATCCACGAAATTCAAGAGTTCCAAGCATGTTTGGGAAATACAGTGAATTTGAACCAGACTAGCCTAGTAAAAATCTATGTCAAAGAATACCAGACAGAGAAAGACATCCACCAACCTCCTTGGAGCTGAAAGCAAATGGATAAAACTTTAACAAATGATTACCTTTCTTTCACTTTGAATTAAAATGAAGGAGAAATAGAGTATTTCTATTTACCATACCAACAGAAAAGGAAGATAAATGAAACTCATGTGGCTATGAATAACAGACAGGAGAGGGGAGATACAGTAGGAATCATTGGACACATTAGCTAGTTATTAGATATCTTTATCGGGACAATCAATGAAGGATGTATGCTAATTCTGGGCAAAGACGAAAGGGATCTAATAGACTATTCAAAGATACACATGACATATGCTGCATCATGAGCTCTTAAATTTACTCTCATACTGAGGCACATCTAGACCTGTACACAAGAATCACAAGTTAGGCTCACAGCTGTTCACTGGGTTCATTAGAAGATGGCATTGTAACAGATGGGCAAACTTCTGTGTGTTCCCTCAGGAGAAAATGCTTGTGTTGATCACAGGAATGTTCTGACCACTGGACTCCCTTACTCACACTTCAGTACCAATATCATCATCACTGAACAGTTGTGTAGCATACTCAAGGTCCACAAAAAACTCTTAACCTGGATGCAGGCACCTCCATCTAAATGTTACCACCTACCCTACTCTGACTCTCTGTGCTGCTAGAGGCAATAAAGAAATTCATTAACACTGTGGACAATCACAATGTCAAATCCTACAAATCCCAGTCCTTGGGAGATAGAAACAGGAAGACTCAGGTTAGTCTGAGTAAAATGATGAATGATAGAGAAAAACCAAAATTAATTAAAAGTACTAATAATCTCTGTGATTAAAACCTGTGAATACATCTTGTAAGGCTGTCTGCCCTGTGGCCACTTATGTGAGTTCTTAGGAATGTTTTTGAGGAAAGAGAGGAAGATACTTCTGGAATGTTTGGAACCTAGCTGTCTACACTGACAGGGCCACAAATTTGAATAGAAGTGCACTAGACCTGCCATGTCCCAGGCACTGAATGAAGGATTCCTGAGAAAGTTATGACTGTGGGTACCAAGCCTCAGACAGTTTATGTAGCTGCTGAAGAAGAAACCCAATGAATGTCACAAAGAAAATGACATCATAAACAAAGACAACAGAAACAGACTTTCTAGACACCAAACCCAGACACAATTGTGGATGCCAAGAAGGAGCCTGATATAGCTGTCTCCTGAGAGGCTATGCCAGAGCCTGACAAATACAGAGGCTGAATCTTGAGCCAACAATTGCATCTGACATGGAGTCCTCAATGGAGGAGTTAGAGAAAGGACTGAAGGAGCTGAAGGGGTTTGCAACCCCATAGGAAGAACAACAATGTCAGCCAACCAGACACCCCAGAGGTGTCTAGGACTAAACCACCAACCAAAGAGTACACATGGAGGGACCCATGGCTACGTCTGTATATGTAGCAAAGGAGGAACTTGTCTGGATCAATGTTTGAAAGGCCCTTGGTTGGTCCTGTGAAGACTTGATGCTGAGTGTAGGGCAATGTCAGGGTAGGGAGGCAGGAGTGGGTGGGTGGGTGGAGGAGCACTTTCATAGAGGTAGAGAGAGTGGGATGGAATTTGGGGTTTCTGGAGTGGAAATTGGGAAAGGGGATAACATTTGAAATGTTAATAAATGAAATATCCAATAAGAAGAAAAAGACTTGCTCCTGAGATGTATGCAGTATTAAGCCACTTTTGGTCGGTTCTTTGAACATACAACTTTCCTCTGTAACACTTGCTCAGGCACTGCTTTATGCCACTTGTTGTTATCCATGTGCTCCAAAGAAAATTAGAAAAGCCATGTGAAATGACAGAAAAGCCTTTGCACACAATCCTTCCATTTCCCACACCAGTGTCATAAACTCACAGTTTAGATGAGCCATTATCAATCCATGTCCAATTCTTTTTATTACTATCATATTTCAATCCAATCCAGTAATAGTCTGAGGTAACCTGGAGATGAAGGAACTTCTGTAAAGGAAACGACACACATTATGATGAAATTTTTGTCTGTTTGGTGAGAAAGGTACTCACAGGAAAAGTTCCCAGCATTCCTATTTTCTCTGCTTTTCTGTCCTCCCCCTCTTCAATCCCATAATGTTCATTTTCTATAGTGACTTCGTACTAGTAGCACATTTAAATCAAAACTGATGTCAGTTTAATAAGTTATTCGAAATAAAAATTTTAGGTTTTCTATCATGACATGATTTGTGACTGTGTTTCTTAGACCAAGTCTCACTATGTAACCAAGTTCAAGGCCTTGAACTCAGAATCTACCTGCTTAAGGCAAGAATTTTTAGATTTAGCATTTTCATTGACTGATGTATCAGTTTATTCTATTGCATCTTCTGTGCCTGAGCTAAACACTAGAAATCTCAATTGTCCAAGAAGCACATTTAAAAATATTCAAAGTCCTATGCCACCAGGAAAACGCAGATCAGAACAACACTGAGATCCCATCTTATACCAATCTAAATGGTTTAGGTTAAAATCTGAAATAATAGCACATGCTGGCAAGGATGTGGAGCAAGGGAAACACTCTCCATTGCTGGTAGGAGTGCATAGTTGTACAATCACTTTGAAAATCTTTTTTTTTTTTATTTCACAGAAAACTAACAATAGTTCTACCTCAAGAACCAGCAATACCATGCCTGGTCATATAACCAAAAGATTCTCCATCTTCCCACAAAGACACTTGAATATTCTTAGTAGTTTTCTTCATAATATCGAGAAAGTGGAAACAACTTAGGTGTCCCTCAAATGAAGAATGGGTCAAGAATGTGGTACACACAATGGAATACTACTCAGCTGTGAAAATCACAGGCATCATGAATTTTGCATGCAATGGATGGAACTTGAGAATATCATCCTGTGTGTGGTAACCAAGTCTCAAAAGGATATGCATGGCATATATTCACTTGTAAGTGGACACTAGCTATAAAATACAGGATGCTCATGCTACACTCGAGAGATCCATGTGGCTAGACAGGAAGAAGGGCACAAGCAAGGATGTTTGAATCTCACTTGGAAGCAGTAATGAAATTGTCACAGAAGGCTGGTGGATGGAATAAACTGGGTGGGAGAGGGTTTCATGAGGGTGTGTGTGGGGTTCAGGTTCAGGTGTGAGGATGGGTGGGGAGAGAGCCTGATGTCCATGAGAATGAATAGGAATCTGTAACTGATGTGTGTGGGGGAGGTAGTAGGGGACATCTCGAGGAAGAGATGGAAACCAGTGATATGGGAAGCACATAAGAAACAATGGGGGTATTCTTACCTGTGACTCTATTTAGCCTGGGGTGGCTGCCTCTTATGGCCAGGAAAGAATCCATGGGGAGTGATAGGGACAATAACTCACCCACAATACTTTTAAACCTAAACTTACCCTGTGTACAAGAAATGCAGGGATGGGGATGGAGCAAAAACTGAGGAATCAGTCAAACAATAAGCAGCTCAACTTTTTTTGTTTGTTTGTTTTGTTTTTAGAGACTGGGTTTCTCTGTGTAACCCTGACTGTCCTGAAACTCACTCTATAGACCAGGCTGGCCTCAAACTCAATAAACTGCCTGCCTCTGCCTCCCAAGTGCTAGGAGTAAAGGCATGTGCCACCACTGCCTGACAGCCAGCTCAACTAGAGACCCATTCCATGGAAAAGCATCAATCCCTGACCCTATTAATGATATCTGTTATGCTTGCAGACAGGAGTCTATCATGGCTTTCCTCTGTGAGGCTCCTTCCAGCAGCTGGCTCATACATACACTGACGCACACAGCCAAAGAGTAGATGGATCTTGGGTATTCTCTCAGAAGAGTATGTGGAAAGATGGTGGACTCTGAAGCAGATAGGAACTCCACAGGAAGACAAACAAAATCAACTATCCTGGACCTGTGTGGATCTCAGAGTAAGAACCACTAAACAAAGAACATTCATGGGGCTGGACCTAGGCTTCCATGCACATGTATGGTGTGGTCTTCTTGTGGGTCCAGCACAATTGGAGCTGGCACTATCCCAAACGCTGTAGCATGTGCATGGGTTATGTTGTTCTAACTGGGCTGCCTTGTCTGGTCTCAGTGTGATGTTCCAGGGTAAGGAAATACCTTGGAAACCAGAAACCTATCATAGGAGAAAGAGGAACGGGGTATGGATTATGGAAAAGCATGAACAGGAGGAGATCAGTGAGAAATGAATAATTAAAATACTAGTACTAGTAGTAGTTGTAGTACTACTAATAGTAACAATGAAAATTTTAAAAATTGGT
>NW_022196903.1:123196476-123197543 GCF_008632895.1 Mastomys coucha
TGATGCCCAGATAATCCTGTGCTCCCATGATCTATGCAACATTGTTTGCAACAGTAGAGATACAAAAATCATTTTATGTGTTAATCACTGATGAATCAGTAGAGAAAATGTATCACATACATATAAAAGTATACTTACAGGGAAATGAATTAGTCCAGCATGATGACCTATGTCTATAACCTGAGCACTCCAAATAGGGAGGCAGTAGGGTCACCACCAGTTTAAGGGCAGCCTAGGCTAAGTGGTGAATTCCAGTCCAGCCTTGAGTATACAGTGAGTTCCTAGTAACCCTGGATTGGAGAATGTCTCACAGTAAAACCCAAAAGAGAGATGCTGACCTATGTGATGGACATGGATGAACTTGAGGATAGTGTGCAAAGTGAACACACCAGGTCTAGGAACAAGTTTGTGATTCCAGGCAGATAACTCTTCTAAACTAGCACAATTCTATGAAGCAGAAATTTGTAAGATACCAGGGGCTGGGGAAGAGACGATGAGCACTTGCTACTCAAGGCAGCCAAACTGATAGCAGAACTCTAGATCTGCAGTAATGCATTGCACCCACACTGGTCCACACACTACTGTGCATATTGCATTGTGCCATAGGCTGTGTTACATGCTCTTAACTTAAGAGAAATAAGAGACATATAAAGGAGGTTTTGTTCTTTATAGCCTGTTCTCCTGATTATGTTGATGCCTTCAATGATATGCACACCTTCACAAATGTTTCAAGTTGAATACATTAAAATATGTGCAGTTTTTGTAGCAAGATCCCCTCAGTATGAATATTGTGTTTAGTGAGGTGCTGGGAATGGCCCTGCTCTATTAACAAAGTTTATCTTCAACCTTCATTTTTCTGGGAAGAGATATCCTTGTGAAGCTCATGCTGGCCTGGAATTTCCTGGGATGTCCAGATTGTTCTGAATGTTATAATCCTCCTTCTTCAGCCTCATAGTCTTAGGCATTACATCATTATGCTATACTTTTCAGATAACGAATTTATTTTAAAGTAATGACACAAAACATTTTTCATGGGTCTGCAATACTTCAAAGATGTTTTTGGAACT
>NW_022196903.1:123197554-123197982 GCF_008632895.1 Mastomys coucha
TGAGCTGCTGAGAAGAAGATTTATCCTTTTCTTAGGATAAAATGTTCTATAGATATCTGCTAAATCCATTTGTTTCTTCATTTCTGTTAGTTACACTGATTATCTCTTTAGTTTCTGTTTCCATGGTACATTCATTGATGAGAGTGTGGGTTGAAGTCTCCCACTATTATTGTATGTCATGCAATGTATGCTTTGAGCTTTAGTAAAATTTCTTTTATGAATGTGGATGCCTTTGCATTTGGAGCATAGATATTCAGAATTGAGGGTTCATCCTGGTAGATTTTATCTTTGATAAGTATGAAGTGTCCCTTCTTATCTTTTTTGATTACTTTAGGTTAAAAGTCGATTTTATTTGATATTAGAATGGCTACTCCTGGGACCATTAGCTTGCAAAATTGTTTTCTAGCCTTTTATTCTGAGGTAGTGTC
>NW_022196903.1:123197992-123198477 GCF_008632895.1 Mastomys coucha
ACTGAGGTGGGTTTCCTGTATGTAGCAAAATGTTGGATCCTGTTTACATAACCAGTCTGTTAGTTTATGTCTTTTTATTGGGGAATTGAGTCCATTGATGTTAATAGATATTAAGGAAAAGTAATTGTGGCTTCCTGTTATTTTTATTGTTAGAGATGAAATTCTGTTCATGTGCTATCTTCTATTAGTCTTATTGAAAGATTACTTCCTTGCTTTTTCTAGGGTGTAGTTTCCATCTTTGTGTTGGAATTTTCCATTTATTATCCTTTGAAGGGCTGGATTTGTGGCAAGATATTGTGTATATTTGTTTTTGTCATGGAATACTTGGCTTCTCCATCTGTGGTAATTGAGAGTTTTGCTGTGTATAGTACCCTTTGCTGGCATTTGTGTTCTCTTAGGGTCTGTATGACATCTTCTAAATTTCTTAGTCTATGGTGAGCAGTCTGGTACAATTCTGATAGTTCTGCCTTTATATGTTACTTGAA
>NW_022196903.1:123198487-123198677 GCF_008632895.1 Mastomys coucha
TTTTATATTGTTTCTTTGTTTTGTGCTTTTGGTGTTTTGATTATTATATGAGGCAAAGAATTTCTTTTCTGGTCAAAAGTATTTGGAGTTCACAGAACTCTTGCATGTTTCTAGTAATCTCTTTAGATTAGGGAAGCTTTCTTCTATAATTTTGTTGAAGATATTTTCTGGCCCTTTAAGTTGGAAATCT
>NW_022196903.1:123198687-123200541 GCF_008632895.1 Mastomys coucha
AGGTTTGGTCTTGACATTGTATCCTGGATTTTCTGGACATTTTGGGTTAGGATCTTTTTGCATTCTGCATTTTCTTTAATGTTGTGTCGATGTTTTCTAACATAATTTCTGCCCCTGAGATTCTCTCTTCTATCTCTTGTATTCTGTTGGTAATGCTTGCATCTATAGCTCTTGACTTCTTTCATAGGTATTCTATCTCCAGAGTTGTCCCCCTTTGTGATTTCTATATTGTTTCTACTACCATTTTTATATCCTGGATGGTTTTGTTTATTTCCTTTACCTATTTTGTTCTATTTTCCTGTAATTCTTTAAGGAATTTTTTTTTCCTCTTTAAGGGCTTCTACATGTTTACCTGTGTTCTCCTCTATTTCTTTAAGGGGTTATTTATGTCCTTCTTAAAATCTTCTATCAGCATCATGAGAGATGATTTTAATTCTGAATCTGACTATCTGGTGTGTTGAGTTATTCAGGACTAGCTGTGGTGGGAGTACAGAGTTCTAATGATGCCAAGTAGTCTTGGTTTCTGTTGGTAAGATTCTTGCATTTGCCTTTTGTTATCTGGTAATCTCTGGTGTTAGATGTTCTTGGTGTCTCTGACTGAAACTTGTTCCTCTTGTGGAACTGTAAGCCTATGTCAACACTCCTGAGAAACCAATTATCCCCTGGCAAGACCAGTTCACAGAGGGTTGTGGAACAGCCCCACCTCCTGGGTGCTGATGGATGCAGGAAGGACCCTGTCACAGCTGCTCTGCTACTTATGTGGCCTGTGCCTCCTGGATGGTTCTGCCTTAGACAGTCACTGGTGAGAAAATAGTGATCTTACCTGAGTCCCAGGGTCAGAGCCAAATAATGTCCTATAGAAAAGCCTCCCTCTCAGGGTCATTTTGATTTGCATTTCACTAATGACTAAGGATGTTGAACATTTCTTTAGGTGCTTCTCTGACATTTGCATTTACTCAGTTGAGAATTCTCCGTTTAGCTCTGTTCCCCATTTGTAACAGGGTTATTAAATTCTCTTGTGTCTAATTTCTTGAGTTCTTTGTATATATTGGATATTATCTTTTCATCAGATATAGGATTAGTGGACGCTTCAGTCCTACTTAGGAGAGGGAACAAAATAATCAAGGGAAGTAGAGGGTTGGAGGGACTTGGGAGGAAGAGGAGGGGGAAAGAGGGGCAGAGAAGGGGAGAAGGGGAAAAGAACAGAATAATCTGGTATGGGAGGAGATGTACAGAGGGTCATGAACAGATGTGTGTAGCAATGGGTGATAGGGAACTGGGGATAGCAACCAAAAAGTTCCAGATGCCAATAAAGCAAGAGCCTCCCAACCCTATGGGGATGACATTAGCTGACATACCCCATGAAGGAGAGAGGGATGATGAGACCATATCCAGAAGTTAGGCTTTCCAGCCCCTGTTTGAGGCATGGGGCTCCCACCCATCTCCAAAATTTTAACCCAGAATTGCTCCTGTCTAAAGGAAATAGAGGAACAAAGAGTGGAGTAGAGACTGAAGGAAAGGCCATCCAGAGACTGCCCCACCTGGGAATCAATTGAACATACAGACACCAAACCCAGACACTATTTCAGATGCCAAGAAGTGCTTGTTGACAGCAGCCTGATGTAGCTGTCTCCTAAGAGTCTCTGCCAGACCCTGATCAATACAGATGCAGATGCACATAGCCAACCATCAGACTGAGCACAGGGACCCCAATGGAGGAGTTAGGGGAAGGACTGAAAGAGCTGAAGGGGCCTTATCTGGCATCAATGGGAAGGTAGGCCCTTTGTCTGGTAAATGTTTGATGCCCCAGTATAGAAGAATGCTAGGGCTGTGAGGCCAGAGTGGGTGGGTGGG
>NW_022196903.1:123200630-123201542 GCF_008632895.1 Mastomys coucha
TAACATTTGAAATGTAAATAAACAAAATATCTAATTAAAAAAAGGGAGGGGATAAGAGAAAAAAGAAAAACTTCCCCCATCTTGCACTTACCATCTTTCTGGTGTATGTAGCAATTATGGTAAAATTGCCTTAATTTATGATTTTCTATGTTCTTTAAAACTACAAAATTTTATGAAACTACTTCCATGTTGGAAGACAAAGCCATAGTCACTCACAATGTTTCCAGGATATACTATCTTTTATTCATATTAAGGTGAAAGCTTGCTTTTCCATGATTAGGCCTACATTCAAAGTTCTTGCTATGGATACTGCAAGTGAATTTGCACTTTCTCAGGAGGCAGCATATGCAGAGTACTCTAGAAACTTCAGTGGAGTTGAGAGTACAGTTCAGGGTAGAACCATGTTTGATATGTACAAAGTCTCATGTAACATGATAATGATCATAACAACAAGAATAATATAAATGACAATGATAGTAAAAACAATAGTGGTAGTAATAATAGAATAAAGATTGGATATCAAAGACTATTTGGTTTCCATATTCTGTTCTCATGAGCTCACATTTTTCAGAATATGTTCAAGTCTCTCACTAAACTGTACTTTCATTTGATTGTAGATTTTTCAACTTGCTGTCTTGTGTTTTAAGAAAACAATTTAAATTGTTCTTCAAATCAAGTGACAGTGATTAATTGAGCACTGGGAAATGGCAGACAGCTCAAGAACAGAAAAGGAACTGAAGATGCCCTAGGAAGCCTGCCTAGTACTGTGTGTGTGTGTGTGTGTGTGTGTATGTGTGTGTGTGTGTGTGTTAGAGAGCGAGTATTTGATTGCATATATGCCATATGGTATACATAGTGGTCAGAGGACAACTTTGGGGAGTTAATTCTATTTTCTACCAAGGATTCCATGGA
>NW_022196903.1:123201583-123202027 GCF_008632895.1 Mastomys coucha
GGTATACATAGTGGTCAGAGGACAACTTTGGGGAGTTAATTCTATTTTCTACCAAGGATTCCATGGATCACATTTAGGAAGTCATCAGGCTTGTGTGGCCAAGCCTGAGACTCTTGTATCTCTTCATACTCTGAGATATTTCAAAAGGCCAATATTTGGTTCTATAACCAAAATATTTCTGAGTCACCACTCAAGTCTGGATTATCATACACCCAAGGTTCCTTAAAAGAGTTGACAGACATCAAATCATCTCAACAGTGTAAGAAAAGTTTCAAGGGTACAGTGTAGGTGCTTTCATAAAACCTCCAGCAAATCTCTTTTGTCTCTACCTCATTTCCATGGTGGAATTCCTCTATTTCTAGCCTTCACACACACACACACACACACACACACACACACAAACACACACACACATACATGCACACTTGGAGGACATGGGTATTG
>NW_022196903.1:123202666-123203455 GCF_008632895.1 Mastomys coucha
TTTTTCCTATAAAATCCCCTAACCTCTGAGATTCGTGGTCAATTCCTGGTCTCCTGTGTGAGATTGGGTGTTGAACCAGAGCTCTGAACTAAAAATGCCTTATGTTTTTTACATCAAGATGGCTTTTCGTTTTTCTTGGGTGCATGCCTCCTAGGACTTGAGAGGGAACTCTAGCAGGAGTCTTTCAGAAGGGCTTGGATTTTACCTTACTACAAAGCAGGAATATGGGAAATGGGAAGAGATGAGAGAAAAGCACAGGAGTCTATGACTTCATATATGTTCTATCATTCACAAAATCCTTGACCAGAAAAATAAGAAGAGCTATATCTTTATAAGGTTGTTGTGAAGGTTTAATAAGATAAACAAATAGCTTTTTGTTTTGTTGTGTCTGAGACAGGGTTTCACTATTTAAGACTGGCTGGCCTGAAACTCAGTATAGAACCCAGTTGGCTTCAAAATCCTAGAGATTGTCTGAGTCTGTTTCCCAAATGCTGATATAATAGGTATGAATCACCATACTCAGTTTCAAATAAAATTGTTAATCATGACCTTGGATACTAACTCCTGGGCCAGTCCCACAGTGCCTGGAGGAAGCTCCACTCCCAGATACTCTAACACACTCAGGATCAAAGGATCAGAAGTGAGGACAACAAAACATCTGTCCCAACACCCTGCTTGAGCAGTGGCAGGGTGTGACCTCCCTCAGCCTCAAGTGGGCTAGACCAGACTTTGTCCTTGCCACAAGCAGCTAGCCCACTTAGGGTGGAGTTTCCTGAGATAAAGAAAGCC
>NW_022196903.1:123203547-123204628 GCF_008632895.1 Mastomys coucha
TGATAATTAGACCACAAGATCCTGGGTTACTGGGGGGTGGGTTCCCTGCCTATATATTCTCAGACTCTGAAATACATATTGGACCTTGATTGGAACCTTTTGACTTGGTCTGTTTATTTCTCTCTAAGTCCAATTCCCTTATTTTCCCCAGGCCCCTGCCTCTCTTTCAGGACCTCAGTTTGCATAGCTGCTGGCAGCTACAGCAAGGATTTCTTCCAGCCTGGACCAGTGCTCTGAGAAGACCTTGTATGTGAATCAGCAGCTAGTCCCACAACACCCATAGGTAGCTGCAATCACATGTACTCTAACACACCAAGGATCACAGGATCAGAGGATCACAGGATCACAGAAGTTTGGTCACACCAGGATTTCAGGGTCCCAGAGGCAGATTGATGACCAGGAACTCTGACACACACAGGATTTCAGGATCACAGGATCCCAGAATCACAGGATCACAAACATGCCTGGACTCTGAGGAATTCTGACACAACCAGTATCACAGAAAGAACAGGCTCCAGTCAGATATAGCTAGGGCAGGTAGCACTAGAGATAAAATGATGACAGGAGGCAAGCTTAAGAACATACACAATAGAAATCAAGGTTACTTGGCATCATCAAAACCGAATACTCTCACCATAGCAAGTCCTGGATATGCCATCACACCAGAATAGGAAGATTCAGATATAAAATCACTTCTCATAATGAAGATAAAGGACTTTAAGAAATACATAAATAACTTCCTTAAAGAAATACAGGAAAACACAGGTAAACAAGTAGAAGCCCTTAAAGAGGAAACACACAATTTCATTGAAGAATTATAGGAAAACAGAATCAAACAGGCAAGCAAAATGAACAAAACCATCCAGGATCTAAAAATAGAAGTAGAAATAATAAAGAAATCACAAACGGAGACAACCCTGAAGTTAGAAAACCTAGGAAAGATATCAGGAGTCATAGATGAAAACAAGCATCACCAACAGAATACAAGAGATAGAAGAGAGAATCTGAGATGGAGAAGATACCATTGAAAACATTGAAACAACAGTCAAAGAAAACCCAAAAAGCAAAAAGTTCCTAACCC
>NW_022196903.1:123204638-123204819 GCF_008632895.1 Mastomys coucha
AAGAATCAGTAAATATCTTCAAAAATTTTAGAACAAATCTTCCCTAACATAAAGAAAGATATGCCCAGGAACATACAAGAAATAATTTTGACCAGAAAAGAAATTTTCTCCATCACATAATAATCAAAACACCAAATGCACTAAACAAAGAAAGAATACTAAAAGCAGCAAGGGAAAAAGG
>NW_022196903.1:123204829-123204923 GCF_008632895.1 Mastomys coucha
ATCAGAATTATACCAGACTTCTCACCAGAGACTATGAAAGCTAGAAAATGTAATAAAGACCCTAAAAGAATGCAAATGACAGCCCAGACTACTA
>NW_022196903.1:123204933-123205404 GCF_008632895.1 Mastomys coucha
AACTCTCAATTACCATAGATGGAGAAACAACGTATTCCATGACAAAACTAAATTTACACAATATCTTTCCATAAATCAAGCCCTACAAAGGATAATAGATGCAAAACACCAACACAAGGAGGGAAACTACTCCCTAGAAAAATCAAGAAAGTAATCTTTCAATAAAATCAAAAGAAGATAACCACACAAACATAATTCCATTTCTAACAACAAAAAATAATAAGTAACAATAATTTTTCCTTAATATCTCTTACATCAATGGACTCAATTTCCCAATAAAAAGACATAGACTAACAGACTGGATAAGTAAACAGGACACAGCACTTTGTTACGTACAGGAAACACACCACCATGACAAACACAGATACTAACTACCCCAGAGTAAAAGATTGGAAAATAATTTTTCAAGCAAGTGCTCCAAAGAAACAAGCTGAAGTAGATATTCTAATATAGAATAAAATCAACTTTCAA
>NW_022196903.1:123205483-123205682 GCF_008632895.1 Mastomys coucha
CAATTCTGAACCTCTATGCTTCAAATGCAAGGGTACGTACATTCATAAAAGAAACTTTACTAAAGCTCAAAGCACACATCCCACCCCACACAATAATCGTGGGAGACTTTAACATCCCACTCTCAGAGGACTCCTAAAAGTGGGTAAACAAATTCAGCAAAGTTGCTGGATATAAAATTAACTCAAACAAATTAGTAGC
>NW_022196903.1:123205692-123206339 GCF_008632895.1 Mastomys coucha
TCAAAGGATAAACAGGCTGAGAAAGAAATTGGGCAAATGACACCCTTCACAATAATGTGGCAAATGGATTGTAAGTTGCATTCACATTAAACATTATAATTTCCAGTGCAACACTACAATCTTTGCTTAGAACATAGATCTGAGCAAAGTACTGACTCTTCAAGACTGTTTACATGTGGTCATAAGTAGTGTCATCTACTTCCTAGGTTGTGAGGAACTAATATCGGCAGAATCTCATAATTTACAAGAGAAAATTTTTTAGTCTTTAGCCTCCCAAAGGTTCTCTAAAACAAAAATCAAGCTAGATTTCCTACCTGACCATTTCAAAGAGTGAAAGTGTGTAGAAGGACAGGACAGGGAGCGTTCATGACCAAAAGTGAGACGCTAACAAATCTACAGTCCTGAGCCATTGCTGCTCTAGAAATCCCACATTCCTCCCTTATCTGAGAGGTTTATGTCACACTGCCCATTGAAATCTCAAGAATGCTGAAACCTTCTTGCATTCTTATCACTGCTGTGAGGCTGTCATCCTTACCACGGAGGGTAACTATATGTACAGGGCACACTTCTTTGTGCTTTCCACATAAAGTTTGCCTTCTCTACCATCAGTCATAGACTGTGAGCATGAATTTCAGAGCTGTTTGTTC
>NW_022196903.1:123206371-123206710 GCF_008632895.1 Mastomys coucha
TTAACAGGAAATGAGGGGCCTATCAGTATGCTTTATGAAGGAGAGGGGAAGTTAATTGAAATTGAACACAGAGTGGAGATTTGTTTGTTTAGACAGAGATGGGGAATGCTCATAACTGTAAAGACAAAGAGGAGCAGCTTCCTTTATGCTCTGGGCAACTGAGCTTTGAATTTATAGAAGAATGTAAACTGTTAAGGAGCACAATTATCATTGAAAGATACAGTGACTTCAGATAGAATGGAATTGATTGACAGTCCAGTTTTGTTTCTCTGACCAAAGTGCAGCATGAAACTGGAAGTACAAAACTCGCATGACCAACTAATACAACAGTGAAGGGAA
>NW_022196903.1:123207082-123207349 GCF_008632895.1 Mastomys coucha
ACACACACACACACACACAGTGAGAGACAAAGACTGTGGAACTACTCTAAGGGTTGAGACACCAGCCAGGAGGACCAAGCAAATAAATTCACTCTGCCTTGTGATTCAGCTCTTGTTAACTGTCTAGCATGTGCTGAACAAATAAGTCCGTATATATGTTATCTTAGGGTCAGCAGTGTGTAAACAAATGGTACTCATGCACCTCTAAGTTCCATATCCCCAATATAGTGAGTCACAGCTAACATTGTCCACATTGAGTCTTGGGTC
>NW_022196903.1:123207359-123207896 GCF_008632895.1 Mastomys coucha
ATGTGGGAGGAGATTGGGGAGATGTACAAAGGGTCAGGAAATTAAACCAAGGTGTGTACAGTGGGAGATGGGGAACTAGTAGTAGCCACCAGAAAGTCCCAGATCCCAGGAAAGCAAGAGGCTCCAGGACATGACAAGAATGACATTAGCTAAAATACCCAACAAAGGGGAGAAAGTATTTGTAGAGACCATATCCAGTGGTTAGACATGGCCCCCAGTTGAGGGATGGGGCCACTCATCCATCTTCAAACTTTTAACCCACAATAGCTTATGTCTAAAGGAGATACATGGACAAAGAGTGGAACAGAGATTGAAGGAAAGGCCACCAAGAAACTGCCCCATCTTGGTAGGGATCCATCCCATATGCAGTCAACTAAACCCAGACACTATTGCTGATGCTATGAAGTGCTTGATGACAGGTTCCTCCTATAGCTGTCTCCTGAGAGGCTCTGCTATTGCCTGACCAAACAGATGCTGATGCTTGTAGGCAACCCTCAGACTACAGAGCATAGAGACCCCAATTAAGGAGTTAGGGGA
>NW_022196903.1:123208760-123210113 GCF_008632895.1 Mastomys coucha
GGGGTCTTTCACAACTCCATAGGAAGAACAACAATATCAATCAACCATAACCTCCAGAGCTCTGCAAGGATTAAACTACTAACTGAAAAGTACACATACAGGGACCTATGGCTCCACCTACATATGTAGCAGAGGATGGCCTTATCTGGCATGTATGGTAGAGAAAGCCCTTGGTCCTGTGATGGCCCAGAATAGGGTAATGCTAGGGAGGAGAGGTGGGAGTGGTTTTGTGGGTGGGGGAGCACCCTCATAGAAGCAGGATAAAGGGTGATGGGATATGGGTTTCAAAGGAGAAACTGGGAAGAGGATAGCATTTGAAAAATAAATAAAATAGCCAATAAAAATAAAAAATAATATTAAAAAATAATAATTCATAAAAATTTATCTGAACTGGCAACTCAAATTACACCACACACATCCTCTATCGCTAAAACCAGGCAAGGCTGTTCAGCTTGGGGAAGAGGATCCAAGGTAAGAAACAGAGCAGCAACAGCCTCCTCTCTGATTCTTAGGGGACCCATATGCAAACCAAGTTGAACATTTGTTAAAAATATGTAGAGGTCCTAGGTCAAGCCTTTGTATGCTCTTTAGTTGGTAGTTCAGTCTTGTGTGCTCCCATATGTCCAGGTCAGTTGTCTCTGTAGGTCTTCTTGTGGTGTCCTTGACCTCTCAGGCTCCCTCAAGCCTATCCCCCACTCTTCCACATGACTTCCTGAGCCTTGCCTACCATTTGACTTAGGAGACTCTACATCTGTTTCCATCAGCTGCTGGATGAAGATGATCAGGAGAAAGTTATGCTATGCCCTAGTCTGCATTCACAGGAGAGTATCATTAATATTGTCAGGATTTGGGTCTTTCCCAAGGAATGGGTGTCAAGTTGAGGCAGACATTGGTTGGCCATTGCTACCATCTCTGCTCCATGTTAATTTAAGTGCACCTTGTAGACTGGACAAAATTTGAGTCCAGGTATTGTAGGTAGGTTGTTGTACATTTCCCTCTAGTGGAAGTCACACTTGGTTATAGAAGGTGGCCACTTTAGTCTCCATATCCCCTGCTGCCAGGAGTCTCAACAAATGTGAACCCCTTAAATACTAGAAGCTTTCCCCATCCCAGTCTCAGATTATTCCCAGAGATACGTTCCTATTGGTTCCCCCCTCTCTCTCTTTCTCTCTCTCAGATTTTTCCTGCATTTCCCCCACCACCATACTGGATCCCTATCCCCATTACCCTCTTCATTCACTCTCCACCTAGTTCACTCCATTCATCCACCTATGATACATATTTTATTTCTCCTTCTGAGTGAGATATACGCTTCTTGACTTGAATCCTCCTTGTGACTTAGTTTAGTTTCTT
>NW_022196903.1:123210123-123210219 GCF_008632895.1 Mastomys coucha
TGTCCCAAGGTTATCTTGCCACTTTATGACTAATGTCCACTTATAAGTGAGTATATACCATTGTGTCTTTCTTGGTCAGGGTTACCTTACTTGGGA
>NW_022196903.1:123210229-123211310 GCF_008632895.1 Mastomys coucha
TAGTTCCATTCATTTCCTGCAGATTTTGTGATGGTTTTGTTTTTAATGACTGAATATTATTCCATTGTTTAGATATACCACATTTTCTTTATCCATTCTTCAGTTGAGGGGTATCTAAGTTGTTTCACATGTATTGCTATTACCAATAAAGCTTACAACTACATTTCATCTCTTAATTGTGCTTTCAATTAAGACAATTTGTCCTATCAATAACATAAACTCAAGCTTTTTATTAGGGTTCTTTATTTAGTTCTATAGGAGTTTAAGAAAGCAGAATGAGCAGAATTCTCAAAGTTTAGGAGCAAAGGCTGTCCATGCAGCAGAGTAGATATGTCCTGAATCCAAGAGGAAGGAACATGGCCTCTGCTCTGTCAAGTGAGATTCCAGAGAACATTCTCAATGCACTTGTGACTTGGTCTCTCTGCACAGCAGACTATGTTCTGTAATCAAAATATTTGTTTGCAGGAGTCAAGAAGTATTACAGGAAACAAGTAAGGATCAACACATTTCATTTTTACCTTTAACTCTTGTTGGAAAGTCAATAAGGGAATTTATCCAGGAACTTCCCACAAATACAGAGGTAGAGATTTTTACAGTAAGTATCTTCTAGTCTTGTTTTTGATAAAAATATACATCCTCCCTGATTAAATTTAATTTTCCTTATTTTCAAGTCAATGGAGAGTAAAAACAAGAGTGGGCAACTGGTAAATTTTCAACATTAATTGAAATAAATCATGATTTTAAAAATTTGATTGGCCAAAGTATACAGAATATAGAACTGTTTTCTTAACCTGATCACCAAAAATTTCTTTTCTAAGTTCATTAAAAGAAATGGTGTCTTGATCCCACCAAAACTCTACATTTCATTTCACACTCACAAATTTTTGATCAGCAGGTAAATCTGATTTTCAATATTTCCAAAGAATTATTTCACACAGTCCTGCTTTTACATTTATATTTTGTCAATAAAAATGGTGGGACAGGACAGGCAGTGGTGGCACATGCCTTTAATACCATCACTTGGGAGGCAGAGGCAGGCAGATTTCTGAGTTTGAGGCCAGCCTGGTCTACAGAGTGAGTT
>NW_022196903.1:123211378-123214120 GCF_008632895.1 Mastomys coucha
AAAAAAAAAAAAAAAGAAAAAAAAAGAAAAAGAAAAAGAAAAAAATTGTAGGACAGTAGTAAGACAGATGTGTGTGGGACACAGAACAATGTCTTATATGTTTATGTTTTAAGAAGAAAGGGGCTATTTGAAATATAGTCACAGATGAGGAGTTGTAACTAATGCTTTTGGATTGTTTCCCTCTCTTTCTGACCACCTTGTAGCTAAAGGGTCTTCACAGACACATGGTAATCTACTGAACTCTCTATACATAGCAGAACTCTGATTACTGCAGGATGGTGTGTTAGAGGTCACACTATCCTTATGTTTAAAAAATGCAGCTAAATAAAAAAATAAATTAGAACACAGAACAAAATACCATAAAATAAGGATGACTGTGTGTTCTGGGCCACCTGGGTTGCAAAGCAAAACAAGAAGTAAAATGTAATTATTTAATAATTGATAATTAAGATCCTCTTGTATAAATCAACAGAAATGAGATTTCTCCTCAAGTTGAGGTATTAGGAGGAATTGGACAAATCCTAGTTGATCAGGGGAAGCACTGTTAGTAGATTTCTCCTAATAGAGGGAGCTGACTAAAGAATGCACTCAAAATGAAGATCCTCAATAGTAAATCCAGTCAAGCATTTTGGGACACAATCCATCATATTAGGTTTGAGTGGATGAAGGTAGGGGGAATTACAGGTCAAGGCTAATATTCAATACATAGGGAGTTTGAGACTAGCCTGGGTTACTGAGACTCTGTCAAAGGAGAGAAAGAGGATGAAATCCACCAAAAACACATGGAACTGAGACTTCCAAAGGATGAGTCTTTAGCAAAATAAAACACTCTTTGAATTTTAAATTTAGGATGAGGAGAAATGGAATATTCAAATTTACCAAATTTAGAAATGGTAAAAATATAAATGGAAGATAAATTAAACCAAGTAGCTTGTTGACCAAAGAACAGGTAACATACATTATTTAGTCATGAGATGCGCTCATCTGTATACTCAAAAAAATCACATACATATGTTTAACATGGGCAAAAAGAAGTTCCTAGCAGATACCAGGTGTTCACAAAAAATAATTAATAAAAAGAAACAACATGTATGCTAACTTAGTGACTTATGTATAAGTTGATATGACAACTTTTAAATTGTCAAAAACTTAATCGTTAAAGTATAGAAATGCATTTTATGTTAACATGTGAATGGGAAAATATTGTCGAACATTTGTGCTATACAAAAATGCTTTGTAAGAAGGAAGATAAAGGGAGAAAGTAATTATAAGGGGGGGAAAGTGGGAGGGACCTGGGAGGGAAAGTGTACAGAGGGAAGGGAAGAGGGGGAAATGATGTGGTATAGGGTGGAGGAAAAGGTATGAAGCCCTGCAGGCCAGTAGAAAGAATGAAAACAGGCAACCTCAGGATATAGGAGGTTACCGGGCCCCTCCAGAATCTACTAGAGATCTGGGAGGTGAGAGTCTCTCAGGAATCAAAGGGATAGATCTTAGACAAAATGCCCTATAGTTGCAATAGTCTACTTTTAGAGCATACAACCAGCAGGAAGACAGGACATCAAATGAGGGAGGGGGTTGCCATCCTGCAGTTAAAACTGTGACCCATATTTTTTCCTGTCTAAAAGGACTGCAGAGTCAGATGCAGAAGTCATGGACAGAAGCTGCTGATTCCTGTGATTGACTTTGGGAAAAGCTCAAAGAAGCTGAGGAGGAGGCCAACCCAATAGGAGGACCAGTACTTTCAATTAACCTGGATATCCAAGATCTCTCAAACATTGGATCACCAATTAGGCAGCATACACCAGCTGATATGAAGTTCCCAACACATATACAGTAGAAAACTTCTGGGTCTGGGTTTAGTCAGAGAAGATGCATCTAGCCCTCAAGAGAGTATAGGACAGAGGTTGTTTAAATGCCTAGTGGGGAAGATGGTGTGTAGTGGGGACATCCTCAATGAAACAGGAGACAGGGAGGAGGTATGGCATGTGGAGCACTCAGAGGGTGGACTGAGATGGGAATAAAATCTACAGTATAAAGTAAATAAATGAATGAATAAATAGATAAATGATAAAAGAAGGAAAATGAAACAGTGATCTAAGAAAACAGCTAGAGTTAGCATAAAAGTCACAGTAACAACAATAACAGTGAAAAGAAGCAAATCACAAATATGTGCGTAGTATTTGACACTCTGCACTAGGCCAACCTCATTTATATTACAAAAAACACATTTGATAGTTTCGATTTCTGTGGTGAAACACCATGACCAAAGCAACTTGGGGAAGGAAGGGATTCATTTTACTTAAACTTTTCACATCCCTGTCCATCATCAGAGAAATTCAGGGCCAGAACCAAACTGGGCAGGAACTTCAAGGCACATCTGATGGAGAGTGCAGCTTATTGCCTTGCTCCCCAAAATATGCTTACCTTACTTTATTAGCATAACCAACACTACCATCCCAGAGATGACACCTACAATAAGCTAGGCTCTCCCATATCACTCACTAAATAAGAAAATGCCCTAACAAGCTTGCTTATGGCCATAACTTACTGAGGCACTTTCTCAATTGAGATTCCCTCCTCTCAGATGAATTCTGTTGAGTTGACATTAAATTAGTTTGCCCAATATTTCTTGAAAAGATGTACATATTTTTTAAAACTCATATTTCTCATGACTTCCAGTGGGTACATTTACATGCAGACTCCAACATCAAAACATGAATTTATTTATTTATTTATTTATTT
>NW_022196903.1:123214273-123215173 GCF_008632895.1 Mastomys coucha
CAGAAATTCACCTGCCTCTGCCTCCCAAGTGTTGGGATTCAAGGTGTGTGCCACCACTGCGTAGCTAAGACGTGAATTTTTAAATTCAATTGCCAAACAAACAATGAGCCACACTGTTTCAGAACTTGAGGACATTCATGTGAATGTACTTCATGAACCTGACTATAAAGAAATAACAAAAGTGATATGATTCAGAAAACTGACAATAATGAATATGGGTTGTGGATTAAAACATATTATTAGACCCATACTGAAAGTTTTAAGCTTAGTATGATGAGAAAAAAGAATTTGCTTTACCCTGGAAAGTACTTCTTTTCAGGAAAGCTTAGTATTACTATCATCATTATTATTAGGCTTCATGAGACAGAATCACACACACTGTAGCACACAGTGACATCAAACAGGTTGGGAATCCTAGGCTGCCCTGAAAGTCATATACCTACAAAATTATAAGACTTGAGTTATCAAATGCAGCTGGGTACAGTGAAGGATACTATGTCTATGAGATTTCAAACTTCATCAAATTGAAAGAGAGGTTGTTAGTGAATGAGGACATGTGTAGATTATGGAAGTTTGTATGAGTTTCTGCAATTACTCAAGCAAGAATTCAACAATTGTAAATATGTATGTCATAGCAAATAAGTGAATTCTAAATGTATAAATTCTCCTATGTGCAAAAAGTAACAAACATTAGCCAACCACCTAAGAAATAGAAACACGCAACTATATCCTAATCTTAATTGTGCTGTCAGAAGAGTGGGATATTGAAATGGATGATCCTCATGATGACAAAGTATGTGCTATTTATCCAGATTACATATTTGCTTCTGTGTCATTTGGGAAATGGGGAGTGATGCCTCAGGGCTTGGAGCAAATACATGCATACTACACCTGCAGGAA
>NW_022196903.1:123215183-123215598 GCF_008632895.1 Mastomys coucha
GTTCTTTATTGAGGGTCTGGCCACTGGTGGGTTTCCTTTGTCCAGTGCATGGCCTACTACCATGCACCTATGGACAATTAATTAGGAAGACATGAGGTATCGGGGCACATGTTAGAGCTTTTAGGAGTATGGGCAGGTACATTCGTTTATTATTTGCTGTATATGTGATACTCAAGAAAAAATAATATTATTAATAAAGTTAATCAGTAAACAGTTTTCTACCAGATTATATATAAACAATAAATCTGTGGTTCACACAATACATCTTGAAATGGAAGGTAAACATACATATGAATGTGGATATGAAAATGTTATTGAATTTATATATAACCAACAATAATATGGGCTAACAACAGTAAAAAATGTCAATTGAATATCTGATATACTCAGACTCATTGTATGTGTCATAATCACT
>NW_022196903.1:123216578-123216772 GCF_008632895.1 Mastomys coucha
ACAAATCTGAGATTACATCTTACCTCAATAGGAGTGTCTAAGTGTAAACTGTCAAGTGATAGAACATGCTGTCATGGATATGGAGCAAGGGGAACACAACTCACTGCTTGTGGGAGGGCATACTTTTACAACCACTTTAGAAATCAATTTAGTGGTTCTTCAGAAAGCTGCCAATAGTTCTATCTCATGAACCA
>NW_022196903.1:123216802-123217106 GCF_008632895.1 Mastomys coucha
ATATACTCAAAAGATGCTCCACCATTCCACAAAGACTCATTGTCAGCTATGTTCATAGCAGTTTTATTAAAAATACATAGAAACTTGAAACATCTTAGATGCACCTTCACTGAAGAATGGATAAAGAAGATGTGGTACATCTACCCAATGGAATACTGTTCAGCTGTGAAAAAAAGACTTCAAGAATTTTTCAGGCAAATGTATGGAACTTGAGAATATCATCCTGAATAGGTTAACCAAGCTCCAAAAGGACATACATGATATGTCTTCACTTATAAGTTGATATTAGCCATAAAATTCAGAA
>NW_022196903.1:123217116-123217578 GCF_008632895.1 Mastomys coucha
GCTGGATAAGAAGAAGGGCACAAAAAGGAGGATTGTGTCTCACTTAGAAACAAAAATGGAGGGAGGGAACTCAGTTAAAAGCAGAATCCAGAGAAGATTCAGGGTTCAGAGTCTGGTGTTCAGAGAGGAGGAAGGATGGCCTTATGGCGATAAGAAAGTTTGGAGACATCTTCCATAAGAGATGGAAACCAGTGATAAGGTAAATACTCAAGAATCAATGGGGTGTCCTTATCTGTGTCTCTATGTAGTGAGGCTGCCTCCTGTGGCCAGGAAAGAACCCCAGAGGAGTGACAGGGATACCATAACACCCACAAAACTTTTGTGCCTAAATTTATCCAGTCCACAAAAAATACAGGGATTTGGGATGGAGCAAAGATTAAGGAAACAGCCAACAAATAACCAGCTTAACTTGAGACACATTCTCTGGAAAAGCATCAATCCCTTACCCAACTAATGATACTC
>NW_022196903.1:123217597-123217741 GCF_008632895.1 Mastomys coucha
TGGCTGTCTTCTGTGATGCTTGCTCCATCATCTTACTCATACATACACAAACTCTCATAGCCAAAAAGTAGATGGAGCTTTAGGACTCTTATGGTAGAACAGGTGGAAGGATTGTGGGGTCTAAAAGGAATAGGAACTCCAAAG
>NW_022196903.1:123217751-123218132 GCF_008632895.1 Mastomys coucha
AGAATCAACTAACCTAGACCCTTGGAGCTCTCATAGACAGAACCACCAAACAAAGAACATACACGAGGTTGGACTTTATCTTGTCTGAATATGTGCGACTTGGTCTTCAATGTGAGTTATGAACAACTAGAGTAGGAACTATCCCAAAAGCTGATGCCTGTACATGAAATATATTCTTTCAACTGGAATGCCTTGTCTAGATTCAGTGGGAGCAGATGCACTTAGTCTCATGGAAATTTATTGTGTCAGGTTGTAGAGATATCTAGGGGGGCCCCATCCAATAGAGGAGAAATAAGGATGGGGTGGATTATGGAATGGGTGACCAGGAGAAGGACAGTGAACAGGATGTAAATGAATAAGTAAAATACTACTACTACTATT
>NW_022196903.1:123218201-123218473 GCF_008632895.1 Mastomys coucha
GATTTGTTTACTGTATCAAATGGAAAGTTAGACTATTATTGACATTAAAAGTCCTTTTAGGATGTTATTTTGCATTTATTAAATTGATATATAAATATCATACCATGTTCTAAATAACAAAATTTTCAAGGTGATTCTACAACCATTTCTCTAGAAAAATATGTGAAGAGATTTCATTATTTATATTAAAACAGGTAATGTCAGAATCTTGGATATTTTGTTCTCTTTGAAATACTCATTTCAGAAGATGGATATCCTTTTTACAAGAAATA
>NW_022196903.1:123219351-123219873 GCF_008632895.1 Mastomys coucha
ATCTCACATGGGTCAGAAATTGAGATATTTTGATGCCCACAGACCCCTACACCTCTATGTTCTATGAAACATTGTAAATAACACAGATATATAGAAATATTTCCCTTGTCAGTTATGGATGAATCAGTAGAGAAATTGTAGGACAAACATATGAAAGAAAACTATTTATCCTTCAAAGGGAAATGAAGCAGCCTGGCATGATGAGTTTTGTCTATATTTGGAATATTCCAAAGAGATAAGCAGAAAGAATGTTGCCAGTTGGAGGCCAGCCTAAGCTAAGTGGTGACCTTCATACCAGCCTTGGCTATACAGAAAATTCCAAGTCATCCTGAGCTATAGAATGACAAGGTGTCTCACAACAAACTCAATAGCAAGATGCTGACATATGTGGCTAACATCACTGAACTTGATGATGGTGTGAAAACTGAAATACACTGGACCATATAATATGATACTATGCTGTTCACATTTATAAAAAAACGACACTTCTGTGAAGCAGAGGCTTGTGAGATAACAGGGGCT
>NW_022196903.1:123219883-123220064 GCF_008632895.1 Mastomys coucha
GACCTGCTAGTTCTCAGGATGTTTAACAGCCTGCTTGCTTCTGTAATTTTTTCATTACCCAGCACAAGTTTCAAACTTAACTCTTTCAAAGGAATAATAGATAAAATGCAATTCTGTATTTAAGGTCTTCCCCTGCTGCATACCTGTGTGCTCCAGGGAATCTCTAACAGCGTTGGTCTTG
>NW_022196903.1:123220074-123220759 GCF_008632895.1 Mastomys coucha
TCTTCTGTTTTCTACTGATAGATTCCAGATCATTTCCTGGACCACACTCTATAGACTTATTTTTCAGCATTTCTTCCTTTAAGTCAATGTAATTTGCATGATACTACAGTTATAGTGGTGGTTGAGAATTTCCTGCAGTTCATGATTTTGTTGACTATACTGAAAAACAATTAGTCACAGATGTAATATCAAAAATGCTTATAATTAGTTCATAGATGATTTAAGGTTATAGAAAAAGCTTCATGTTGACAGCCAACACATACCATTACTCTCACTGGTACTTTAACAGTTATAAATGAGCACTTCAATTAACTCACTATAGAGAGAGAAAGGTTAATTTTTCTCTAAGTTTGTTGTAAATTAAATAATACAGCTGAATACAATTATAGTGCAAGTAACATCACACCACTTCATTTTTGCAGCACAAATTTACAAACAATTACCTATGTAAAATATTCAGTGAATACTTACACTATGGGAATGTGCACTAAAAAACATGTTAAGAAATGGCACAATTCTCATTGATGCATATGGAATTCAGTATATCCACATACATAGTCCTGTCTTAGTACAGCCTGAAAGTGATTTCCTCTGATATTGTAGAGAAATCAACTTAAGTTTAACTTTTAATGTCTCTGTACAGAAGAAATCTTTTTAAGCATGTATTTATTTATACATTTAAGAA
>NW_022196903.1:123220769-123221160 GCF_008632895.1 Mastomys coucha
TGGTCATCAATGCTTTGCACCACTATTTCTCAAAAAATGTTTACATTAGATTCACATTCACCTGAGCTCAGAAAGTAGACTATCACCGAATCCTCAGAAGGAACATGGCCAAAAATGAGACAGAACATGGGACTCTCAACAGCCCCAGAGCTAACAGATTAGTATGAAAGAGAACAGAACACTGCAGAACAGAACACTGCACTTTGTCAGGAAAAATATTATAACTGCTGAGACTCTGACTCATCGCCTGATTATAGGCAGAACAATGGACAGCATGTATACCTGCATAGTTAATGACAAAAGCTATTCTTTAGGCAGAAGGATAAAGGAAGAATATCTCAACTACTCACTGTTTGTCACAAACACTGCAACAATTACCAGCCAAAGGGAA
>NW_022196903.1:123221202-123221591 GCF_008632895.1 Mastomys coucha
AGAAAGAAAATCTCCATTAATAGAGCAGATCTCAATTCTAATTACAATTTATGTAGCAAGGAAACAAGGGAAAATTTTGCACAAGTCTATGATATGGTCAATATTTCTACCTAAAATGTATGCAGTCTAGAGATCCTACCAGTGTGAAGTCTCAAAAAATTTTGAATAAGTCCTTGGCCTTGTGTTGTGAATCCTCCTGAATCAGCTTAGAAGGAGAGAAATGACAGGCATGTGCCCTTACCCAATTCTATAGGAAGAAAAGTGCATTCTTCAGAAAACACTCGAGGAATAGATACAATCCAATTACAAAATACCAAGCTGGGGCATGCAGTCCACCAAGAAAGATAACTGAGGATGGAGAGGAAGGAAAGAGGGATGGATGCATATTT
>NW_022196903.1:123221601-123222337 GCF_008632895.1 Mastomys coucha
GTAGGAACCACAGTTGTTCTGGACCTGATCTGTGTACATCCCCATCCTTGAAAGTGCCTATAAGACAATAATCACTTTTTTTCCTGTAAGATTAAAATTGCTCTATATAATACTAAATATTTTGGTGTATCTAAGGCATGTGGAATCTGAAAGTCATGTCTCTGATTACCATTATATCAAAAAGAAAAAGATCTCAGCTTGGATCACAGCTGTGGCAATGTGTACAGAGTAACTAAAAAGGATTAAAATTGAGATTTTTCTCAGTTTCAATAGACAAAAGCATTCTTTGATATTTCTGGGAACTCATACTTTGTTTTACCCATTCCCACATACACTAATCCCGTCATGCCCTCTTGCTTCATCTACAATTTTATTCTTAAGTTTCCAGGAAGAAACTTCCTCTTCTGATGGACAACTGCTTTTGCTTAGTTGCATTATATATTTGCATATTTATAACAATTAAAACACTTTTTTCAAGAGTGAAAGAGCTATTTCTAATGCATAAGCTTCATTTTCTTAAGATTTTGATTCTCTAGGACATTTGGTGTGTTTCCAGATCCTAGTTTATGTGTTAGTTTTGAAGTTTGGATGTTTTGACAATTAAAATATTTTCTTCGGGCATGAGAGTATTATTTTGTTTTGTTTTTTTTTGGGGGGGGTAGTAGTTCGAGACAGGGTTTCTCTGTGTAGCCCTTGCTGTCCTGGAAAATACTTTGTAAGCCAGGCTGGCCTCAAA
>NW_022196903.1:123222407-123222551 GCF_008632895.1 Mastomys coucha
CACCACTGCCAGGCAAAAAGTATTTTTTTCTAATGCATAAGCTTCATTTTCTTAGGAGTACATTTCTCTAGAACATTTCATGTTTTTTCAACATTAGACTATATGTTAGTTTTAAAGTTTTCAGAATTCTTCTTGACTAGACAA
>NW_022196903.1:123223133-123223515 GCF_008632895.1 Mastomys coucha
CAGCTATACCACTCCTGGGCATATACCCAAAAGATACTGCAACATGTAAGAAAGACACATGCTCCACCCTTTCACTCTCACATATAACTAAGCCCAGATGAAATGGAACATTATACATTTCAAAAAAGTCAGTAGGATACTTTTAAATTACTAAAAATTTAAAAATACTTTTTTTTTAAAAAATGATTTTAGACACATAAAGCACTTACCTCTGGGGCCAGCTTTTCTAGGCCTCTGAGCCTCCTCAAACCTCACCTGCCTCTGCATCCCTGAAGACTTGTGAAATCTCATAGTTGAGAAAGTGACCTCTTGCTCACTCATCGTGGGAATTTGTAGAGTATATTCTCTGTTAAAATAAGTCCTTGAGTGATTTCTAAAGAAA
>NW_022196903.1:123223525-123223744 GCF_008632895.1 Mastomys coucha
GTTCACCTTTAGGAAGGTACCTGGATCTGATGATATAGAGGACTAGGAAAGAGTGGGGTCTGACTAACTCACTGAGTGATCCAAGCACCCTGACATGGACTGACCCCGATTTCCACTACATGTGAGAAAACTTTGCAGATTTCTGTTAAATTTGTTTATATTTCTAATGGTAACAGCAATTTCTAGGAAATATGGAAGAATTAAAAATTTACAACTGAG
>NW_022196903.1:123223786-123224353 GCF_008632895.1 Mastomys coucha
TGAAAAATGTTATGTAAAAGTTGTACCACTGAAAATCATTGAAAAAAATTAAACAATTCAAGTAAGGGGCTGCAAACCCTTTTTTTTCTAATTTTTTTCTCTACTTTTTTAATTTATGTTTTCTGAAGTGATTCATTGTTTGCATTATTTCTTTACAAAAAACATCCTTCAATTCCAGAATTCTTTTCCAAATTGTAATTTATTAATATTGCTCTTGGAATGGGTGTGCCCATGCCAAGGTGCATGTTTCCAGAGACAATTTTACAAAATGAGTTCTCCCACTCCACCTTCTTTTGAGTTACAAGGATCAAACTCAAGTATTCAGTCAGGCTTATGTAGCAAGTACATTTACACACTGACCCTTTTCACCTGGATCCTATTATCACATCTTACAGATGAGTAATATATAAACATTTAACCCAGTTAAAGAGTCAAGAACTCCATAGATTCCTCTACCTAAATTTCTCTATAGTATATTTGGTCATTTGATAGAAAAACAAAAAGGCAGGTATAATTACCTGTGTCTTTACCCTGAAGTGATGCTGGGAGAAGGAAAGGAGGCCCCAG
>NW_022196903.1:123224363-123224468 GCF_008632895.1 Mastomys coucha
TGTTGGCCTTTCCTGGTCTTTATCCTGTAGTAGCCTACAAGAAGAAAGGTAGAACTAAATTTCCTCCGAGTGATAGTCAACCTCATGGTTCTCTGCCCCTCCTCT
>NW_022196903.1:123588434-123596671 GCF_008632895.1 Mastomys coucha
TCTCAATTACTCACTGTTTGTCACCAACACTGCAACAGTTACCAGCAGAAGGGCACAAAGGATTCCAAGGCTGTCACAATGAGGTGCCATGGAACAGACGACTCTTAAATTAACAAAACAGAGCAAAAATATCACATGATAAGAGCACATGTCAATATTAATTATAACTTTGTGTACTTTTCTCCTTGGAAACAAGGAGAAATTTTGCACAAGTCGATGATACAAACAGATGAAAATGCTCTCAAATTATAGATTTCTAACTAAAATGCACTCACTGTAGAAATCCTATGTGTGTGAAGTTTCACAACATTTGTAACTTATTCTAGCCTTGGCCTTGTATTGTGAATCCTCCTGAATCAACCTAAAAGGAACTGGGTGACAGGCATGTAACCTTACTCAGTTCTACAGGAACAAAAATGAATTCTACAAAAGGCACTGGAGGCATAGATACAATCCAAGTACAAGATACCAAACTGGAGCATTCAGTCCACCAAGAACAGTAACAGTAACTGAGGATGGAGAGGAAGAAAGAGGGATGAATGTTTTTGAGAATTGGTAATGATTCACAGCTGCTCTGAACCTGATCTTTATACACTTTTACCCTTGAGAGGGCCTATAAGCTAACTATCTCTTTTTCCTTGTAAGTGTGTTTTTGTACTATATAATACTAAATATTTTGTTATATCTAAGATTTTTGGAATTTGAACCTCATATTTCTGGTTACCAGTGAATCAAAGAAGAAAAAGAACTCAGCTTGTATGATGTCAAGTATGTACAGAGTAAAAATGAGAATAAAAAGTGATATTCCTGGTTTTTCATTAATAAACAAAATTATTCTTTGATGTTTTCAGGAGCTCTCACTGAGGTTTACTCATTCCCAAATCTACTAACATGTCATCCCCTCTTCCTTCAGCTGCAACTTAATTTCCATTAGGAAACTTCCTTTTCTAATGGATAGCAGTGGTTTCCTTGTTGCATTAGGTGTAGGGGATATTTATGACAATTACGATTTTGTTTCTCTAGAACATTTGGTGTTTTTTCAGACTCGAGTTTTTCTTTTAGTTTTAAAGGTTTCACAATACTTCTTGAATAGATTAAATAATAAAATCCTCCTAATGGTTTCTCACTTCTTCTTGATTCTCAAGAAAGTTTTTTCTTACAGATTCCCATTGTTTGACTACCCTCATCTGACTTCTTTTGTAACTGGCTAACAAATAAAGAGTAGAAATAGGACTGTAATTTTTTTTCTTTTTTTAAATTTTAAAACTTGTTTAGTATTTAAAGTTAGTTTTGAACAATTTTGCACATGATTATCTTCCAACCAATACACTTTTCTTCTCTCCCACACTTTTGCAAAACCAAGCCAAGATGAAACAGAATATTACAATTTTCTATAGAAGCTAGTAGGATATTTCTAATTTTTAAAAGTTTAAAGTGTGTAAAAAGAAACATGTGATTTTAGATACTTAAAACATTTACCTTTGTGGCCAGATTCTCTGGGCCCTTGAGTCTCGTCAGGCCTCACTTGTTCCTGCAAACCTGAAGACTTATGAAATCTCACAGTTGTATAAGTGACCTCCTGCTCCCTCATCTTGGGAGTGATGTATGAAATATGTTCTCAGTTAAAATTCGAGCCTTGGGTGATTTCTAAAAAAAAAAAAAAAAAAAAAAAAAAAAAAAAAAAAAAAAAAAAAAAAGTTATAATATCCACCTATACTTAGATAACTGGATCTGATGATATGGAGGGCTGTAAAAGGGTGGAGTCTGACTAACTCACTTAATGATCCAAATACCCTGACATGGACTGACTCAATTTCCATTACAGGGGAGAATTCAATTAAAGTCATTTATATTATTTTTAGTCATTTATATTTCTAATGGTCAGCAGTATTGCTAAGAAGTATGGAAAGAATTAAAAATTTACTATGTCATCCTAATATTGACACAACCTTTTTGTTCAAAATAATCAGCACAAAAAAATATTAGGTACCACTGAAAATAACTGAAAAACTTTATAACATAATATAATATGATATATAATAAAATACTACAGTCAAAAACTTAAGGGTAAGTACAAATATTGGTTTAAAATTATCTATACATCTTGATGACTATTACTTGTTCTTTTAGTATTTATATTTATACATGACTCTCAGAGTTTCCCAGAAACTACCTTCAAAAGAATTTTGAAGGTTAATACTACAATTGATCCAACACACATAAATATCTCTTGGGTTGAAGTCCCAAGCAGCTGAATGTCCAACCTCTGCACCAGGCACAGTTTTACTCATTATTCTCCATACATGGACCTTGTAAATGGAGTCAACCAAAAAAGATTCTACTGAGTGGTATAAACCAGACCCAGAAAGACAAATTCTGAATATTCTCTCTCATCTACGTCTCCTGGATCAAACTGTTCGAAATTATTTTTAACCTTTAGTAAGTGCAGTAACCAGGAAAATAGAAAGGAGTCATTGTTGGGTAGCATATGGGAGCAACAGCAAGAGGCAGAAAGGATATAATATGAAGTTTTAATCTCAAATTATTTCATATACATAATCATGTCACATATAATATACTAAGACATGATGTTGCAAGAGGAGGTTATATAAAAATAAATTTTGTCACTATGCAGCATGCATGAGCTATTTATTATCCATGAAGGATACAATCTGATAACAGATAACATGTATTAGTAAATAGTAACTTGTAGTAGGCATTGCTTTTACATTAATAACTAAGATGAGAATCAACATATAATATAGATAACAAGCTGCACATTGATATCATTCTTTTGTAGTTTTTTAATTTGTGGAGAATTCTGAAGTGATTCACCTTTTGCCTTATTTCTGACCATAAAAAAACCCTTCACTTACAGAATTCTTTTTCAAAATCGTTTATTATTATTGCTCTTGGAATGAGTATGCTCAAGCCAAGGTGCATGTGTGCAGAAGACAAAGTTTCCACTCCACCTTCATGTGAGTTCCAGGGATCAAACTCAAGTATTCAGTCAGGTTTCTGTAGCAAGTACATTTACACACTCATCCATCTTACACAGTTTATAATTTGTCATCATTCAAATGGATATGCAAACATTTGATCCAGCTAAAGAGTTATGAACTCATAGATCCTCCTGCCTTAATTTTCTAGCACACAACACAAATCACAGCATACTCTGAAAGAAAATACTAGTGCAGAATGTCACTTTTCACATGCTGCCAGAGTTAACCTGATATAACATCACAAAGAGTGCTTCCCAATCCATCCCGCTGTCATATCACAGCATCTGAAAATCTCTAGAGTAGATTTGGTCATTTGATAGAAAAATGATAAAAGCAGCTATTGTTACCTGTGTCTCTATCCTGAAGTGACTCTGGTAGAGGGAATTGATCCCCCGATTGGAGGAAAACTTGGCCTTTACTTGTCTGTATAAACTAAGAGGCTCCAAGAGGAAAGGCAAAACTAAATTTATTCTGAGTGGTGGTCAACCTCATGATGTTCTGCCCCTCCTCTTGACCAAAGTGAAAAGCGGAAATTGCTTAATGAAAGCTGAGTCTGAGAGTAAAAGAGAGAAGCAACGTATTGTGCTAGATATTGCAAAACAAATATCTGTAATTGATATTTGAAGATTGAAAAGATGAGCACTCCTGCAGAGAGAGCAAAAACAGTGTCCTTAGTAAAACTACTAGAAAAAAAAAGGGATTGAAACTGCTCTGCTCCTAGTTTTGTAATATGCTGTTGGGAATTTAATCTTATTTTACTATTTTTAAAGGAACTTCTTGATTTTGAATTATGCTAGTAGCAGCTGAAAGTATGTATTTGTAAAGTACTTAAAGAACTCACATTTCCACTGGTGAAATCTTTCATTACACTTTTGTGTAATTCATTACTGTGAATATTGTTATTATTAAATATGGAGTGGTTTTATTGCTGATAGTTTTATGGTGGTAGAAAATTGAATTCAAGACAATGAGCATGCTCAGTAAATGCTCTTCTCCTGAACTACGACTCAGGCATCAGTTTTGGCCTTAAATAAGTCTGTAGCAGAGGACGGCCTTGCCTGAAAACAACCTGATGGTCGGGAAGCTCTTGGTGCCATGAAGGTTTGATCCCCTGGAGTGGGGGATTCTGGAGCTGTGGGGCAGGAGAGAGTAGGTGGGTGTAGGATCACTCTCATACAGCCAAAAGGGAGGGAGGAGAGCATATGTAGGATGGGGGGGTAGAGGGGTAACCGGTAAGTGGGATATTATGGGATGGGGGATATCCTAATGGAGGGGATATACAGGAAGTAGGATATCACTTGAAACTAGTGAAATGATTAATAATAATAAATGAAAAAATTTATATGAAATAGAGGAACATAGCTGGCCACTAACTTGTACCACCTGAAGGTAAGAAATTTCTCAGATGACCTATAGAAAAGCTTCCCCCATCTTGCTGTAATCACCTCTCTGATGTACCCACCAATATATGGTGAAATTCCGTGAATTTATGACTTTCTATGTTCTTTAAAACTACAAAACTTCATGGAACTGCTTCCACATTGGAACAAGAATCCATGTTCACTCAAAATTGTTCCAGAATATACTATCCCTTATTTCTTTTAAGGTGAAAGATGTTTTTTGCATCAATAACTCTTCATTCAAAGCTCTTGCTGTGAACATTACTAGTGATACTGCTCATGCTGAAGAATTTAGACACTTCACTGCGATTGAGAGTACAGTTCAGAGTAGGGGATGTAAAGAGTCTTGGCCTCATGCAACACAATATCATAATAATAACTATAATAACACAAATGACAATGATAGTAACAAAAACAATGATAATAATAACAGAATAATGAGAAGAAATAAAAGACTATTTGATTTCACCAGTCTCTTGCCATGAGCTCACCCATTTCAGAATATATTCAAGTGTCCACTAAACCATGCTTTCATTTTATTGTAGATTTTCCAACTGGCTGGCTTGTTTTTGATGAAAATAATTTAAATTTTTCTTGAAAGTAAGAGACTGTGGTTAACTAAGCACTGAGAAATGGTGGATCGCTTGAGATTAGAAAAGAAACTGAAGATGCACTGACAAGCACAATGCCTAATTTAGTAGGTCAGAGGGGAACACGCTGATTCTCTCCTTCATCTAACTTCCAGCCAGCTTTGAATCATCACTGCTCAGCGGCTTCATTATTTCTTTTTCACTCCCACTACAATGTTTTCTCCCACTTCTTAATCTATTCATATCCTTACCATGAGTCTGTGCTGCTTATGTCTTAGATGACCAGGTTCTGTTCATAAAATTGTCCCTTTTATAGATTTAAAGAAAAAACAACCTTTATATTGAACATTATTGTTTCGTGTTTGTGTATGTGTGTGAATGTGTGTGAAAGAGAGAAAGAGAGAGAGAGAGAGAGAGAGAGAGAGAGAGAGAGAGAGAGAGAGAGAGAGAGAGAGTTTTAGTGCATAGACGTCATGTGGTGGTCAGAGAACTAATTTGGGGAGTTAGTTCTTTTCTTCTACAGAGAATTCAATGGATCAAATATGGGGATGTCATCAGGCTTTGTATGGCCAGTGCTCTTACACTCTGAGATATTTCAAAAGTACAATTTTTGGTACTTTAACCCCAATATCTCTAAGTCACCACTAAAGTCTACCATTATTATGCACCTGAAAGAGTTGACAGACACTAAATCATCTCAACTGTGTAAGAAAAGTTCCAAGAATGCAGTGTAGATGCTTCTATAATAATCAGCTGCTCTCTTTTGTCTCTACCCCCTTGCCATGGGAGATTCCCAGTATTTCTAGTCTACACACACTCTCTCTCTCTTCTCTCTCTCTCTCTCTCTCTCTCTCTCTCTCTCTCTCTCTCTCTCTCTCTCTCTCTCTCTATTGGAGAACGTGGGAAGTGAGGTGGAGGAGCAGCAATGTTGAAGAAAGTGGTCACAGTGTCCCAGTGCAGGCTTATGATGTCTCAGCTTTCCACAGGAAAGACTCTGAAGAAGTCGACTGACTTATTTAAGGACACTGAATAGCTAACACTGGACCTATGCTCTAAATACATCATTAATGTACTCACAGAATGTGGATATAATGAGCACTTAGAAGGACCTGGGTTTTAGCTTTCCATAAAGCATGAATCTGGGAGATGGGGAGACATGAAAGAAAACACCAACACAGTCTCTTGTAACTTCATGTAAGTTCCATCATTCACAAATCCCTTGACCACAAAAATCAGAAGAGCTGTATCTTTACAGGGATGCTGTGAAGATTTAATAAGATACACAAGTAGCTTTTATTCAACTGTGGTGGACTTGGAACAAACCATATAGACCTATTTAGCCTCAAAATCATAGATAGTGCCTGAGTCTGTTTCCCAAGTGCTAGTATATTAAATGGGTGAATCAGCACATGCAGATTCAAATAAAATTTTAACCATAACCTGGCAAATTGATTCTAAGTTGCATTCAACATTAAACGTTATTATTTCCAGAGAAAGACTCCAATTTTTGCTTAACATATAAATGTGAGTAAAACACTGAATCTTCAATCCTGTGTTTTCTAGAGGTCATCAAGAGTGTGTCACCTACTTCCAATGTTTGTACTCACTGTAATCAGGAATATAGACAGTAGCTTGTAGATTTCAAGAGAACATTTTTCTGGAGCCTTTATCCTCCAGAAGCTTCTCTAATACACAAACCAGGCTAGATTTTTCTATCTGATCATGTCAAAGAGTGCATGGGATTTGAAGGAAAGGAAAGGGAGGGTTCACAAGCAAAATGACAAACTAGCACATCTACATCACTGGGCCATTGCTGCTCTAGAAAACCCACATTCTACCCTCAAATCTAGGAGGTTTATTGTCACACTGCCCACAGAAATATTAATGTAACTGAGACATTCTTGTATCCTTATCTCTGCTGAGAGGGTGTGATCCTTACCACAGAGGCTAACCACATACACAGGGCACACTTCTTTGTGTTTTCCACATGTTGTTTACCTTCTGTAACATCATCAAAGACTGTGAGCAAGAAGTCCAGAGTTGTTTGGTCATTATTGTGACCATAGCATTAGTAGGATACGAGGGGTAGTCAGTGAACCTGATGAATTAGGAGGGTAGTTAACTGAAACTGAACAGAGAGTTGAAGTTTCTTTGGACAGATATAGGAGCATCCCCATACCTGTAAAGCCAAAGAGCAGCAGCTTCCTTTATGCTCTGTGCACCTGAGCTCTGAATTATAGAAGAGTGTAAACTGTTGAGGAGCACAGTTAGCATTGAAAGATTTAGTAACTAAAGATGGGATGGAAGTGATTGGCACTTCAGTTTTGTTTTGTTTTGTTTTGTTTTAACCAAAGTGAAGAAAAAAAAAAAAAAAAAAAAAAGCAGGAACTACTGACCTCAGACGACCAGGTAATAAAACAGTGAAGTGAAAAACGTGAAGAATTTGTTTTTTGGTTTTACCGTCTAAATTCATTTTTGTGAAAAAGCAAACAACAAAAATCATACATAAACATACACATGTGTGTGTGTGTGTGTGTGTATTCATTTCCCATGGCTGCTTTGCAGTAAAAGCCTTTAGTTATCAAACCACAATAGCCCACCCCTTTTTGTTGATACATACACAAACTGAACCCCACATTCAAACCTTCCAGTCAGACCCTCAGACATCAGTGCTGTCATTGAACAGTTTCAAGCTGTTCTTCCTGTCCCAGGCAGAGGTGAGAGACAACTGGAGTAGCCACCAGCCCACAGGAAAGGGCTGATCACTTGCTTCACTAGGAGGACTGGCTGATCATGGCCAGTGTCCCACCTCTTGTTGCTTCTGTTGTTTAGGGTGGAGCTTTCACCACCATGAAATACAGTAAACTTCACGTCTTAAGAAAACCCCAAACAGCTCTATTATGAGATTTCCTGTGCTTGTTTCCACCCTGGGCATTTATACTCACAGCCATTCTAACACTCTACCTGACTACACTCAGAATCCTAGATATGCTCAAGCACTGAGAGCAAGTAAATGGGGAAGTTGCTTTAGGAATGTAGTAAACATAATAAAAGGGGTGCACATAAATGTTTCCTATGGATATCTGGGCTCTACAATACCCAGTGATAAAATTCACTCTTGGAGAAGACAGTTAGTCAACAATCCTGACTTTGCCTTTTCAGCCCCTGTTTTCACACTGTATCATACTTCAGAGCAGATCCTCTAATCCAACACCACCGCATCCTGTGTGGGGAGTCTGCAGGCT
>NW_022196903.1:123597300-123612139 GCF_008632895.1 Mastomys coucha
AAACACTCAATGACCTTTTAGTCTAAGGACATTTTTCATAGTGTGTTTTCATTTCAACTCACCATAAATTAGATCACCTGATGTTAGAGCCAGCATTTCCAGGGTTCAATCATATGCTATAAACAGCTGCTCCTCAAGAAACTTAAAGGTTTTCAATGCCACACTGGGACTTCTGTGGGGCCCAGCCTTCTGGACTGAGCAATTAGTTGGTTGTCATCTCCCCCAGTGAGAGACAAAGCCTGTGGAACTCCTCCAAATGTTGAGACACCAGCCACGAGGAAAAAGCAAATAAGTGGGTCTTTCTATCCCCCTTGTGATTCAGGGGTTATTAACCATAAAACATGTGCAGAACTCATAGATCCTTACATATGTTGTCTTAGGGTTACTAGTATAAATACAAATGGCTCTCATAGACCTGTTCAGGTTCCATATCACCAGTGTAGTATGTCACAGCTAAAGTCACAGCCATTGAGTCTTGGGTGCCTTTCTATTATCCTAGGTCTCTGTCTTATCCTGTACACTGAATGAAATACTGGAGATAATGGTTTATTTCATTTCACATGTTACTACTGGATGCCAAAGAAATATAGAACAAGAATTTAGTTGATGGTTCAAAGCAGAAAACACAGAGAAACTCTCTTTCTGGCTTGCTTCATGTTTTAGGTTTAGCTATTTCTTTTCCTCTTTTCTTTCTCTTTTTTCAATTTTTTATATAATTCTTCACCACTCTCTCCACTCCTCCCACTCACACCCTCACAAGCCCCTCCCTCCATTAATCCTTCCTCTTTTCCTCAGAGAAAGGGAAACCCTCCATGGGTAAGAACCTGCATTGGTCCCTCCAATTACATCAGGCACATCCTCTGCCTCTAAGGCTAGACAAGGCAATCCTTATTGGGGAAGGAGATCCAAAGTTAAGCAACAGAATAGCAACAGCCTCTGCTTCATTCTTGGAGGACCCATATGAAAACCAAGCTGCACATTTGTTAAAAATGTGTAGGGGTCCTACGTCTAGACATTGCATGCTCTTTAGTTGGTAGTTCAGTCTGTGTGAGGCCTCATGGGTCTGGGTTACTTGACTATGTCAGTCTTAGTTGTGGGCTTGACCTTTCAAGGTCCCACATTCTATTGCCCGCTCTTCGATAAGACTCCCTAAGACTTAATATTTGACTGTGGGGATTCTATATGTGTTTCCATCAGCTGGTGGACAAAGACCCTCAGAAGATAGTTATGCTAGGCTCCAGTCTGCAAGGATAACAATATCAATAATAATGTTAGGATTTGGCTCTTTCCCATGGATTGGGTCTCAACATGTGGCAGTCATTGGCTGGCCATTAATCCCTTCTCAGTTCCATCTTTATTTCTGCCTAGATTGTAGACTAAACAAACTTTGGATCAAAGGTATTGTGGATAGGTTAGTGTCCATTTCTCTCCAGTGGATGTCCCATCTTTCTGCAGGAATTAGCAACTTCACTCTGCATATCCCCAGTTCTTAGGAGGCTCAACTAGAGACATCCTAATAAACACACAGATGTTTTCCCCATCACAGGTCTAGGGGCTATTCCCAGAGATCCCCACCAATGGATTTCCTTTCTCTCTCCTAGCCCTTTCCTACACCCCCTCACCATACCAGATCCCCATCCCCATTAGTCTTTTCACTCACTCTCCTATCTAATTTCCTCCATTCATCTACCTCTGTTTTATATATATATATATATATATATATATATATATATATATATATATATATATATATATATATATATATATATATGTATATATATGTATATATATGTATATATATAATATATATATATACATAATATATATATACATATATATATATATATTATATTTTTTTCATTTTCTTTCTCTTTGTTAGATATTTTCTTTATTTACATGTCATATGATATCTCCTCTCCTGGTTATCCCTCCAAAAGTTTATCCCTACAAAAAATATCAAAAACAAAAACAAAAAACAAACCCTGTTTCCTCCCCCTCCACCTGCTAACCAACCCACCCTCTCCCACTTCCTGGCCCTGGCATTCTCCTACACTGAGGCATAGAACCTTCACAGGACCGAGGGCCTCTCCTCCCATTGATTACCCATTAGGCCATCCTCTGCTATTCATATGCTGCTGGAACCATGAGTCCCACCATGTGTGCTCTTTGGTTGATGGTTTAGTCCCTGGGAGCTCTGGGGGTACTAGTCAGTTCATATTGTTGTTTGTCCTAAGGAGCTGCAAGCCCTTCAGCTTTTTGGTTCCTTTCTCTAGTTCCTTCATTGGGGATCTGGTGTATATTTTATTTCCCCTTCTGAGTGAAATACATGTGTCTTCACTTGAGTCTGCCTTGAGAGTTAGTTTCTTTGAATATGTGTATTGTAGCATGGGTTTCATCTAATTTATTACTAATGCCCACTTGTAAGTGAGTGCATACCATGTGTGTCTTTCTGATTCTGAGTTAACCTTTCAGAATGATATTTTCTAGTTCTAATAATTTATTGCACATTTCATGGTCTTTTGTTATTAATAGCTGAATAGTATTGCTTTGTGTAGACATATCACATTTTCTTCATCCATTCTTCAGCTGAGGTGCATCTAAGTTGTTTCCTGTTTCTGGTTATTTTGAATAAAGCTGCTATGAACATAGTTGAGCAGATGTCCTTGTGATGTGTTGGAGCATCTTTTAAATATAGACCCATGAGTAGTATAGCTAGATCTTGTAGTAGAAGTTTTCCTAATTTCCTGAAAATTTGCCATATTGATTTCCAGGGTAGTTGTACAAATTTGCATTCCAGATACCGCTGGAGGAGAGTTCCTCATGCTCTATATCCTTGCCAGCATGTACTATCCCTTAAGATTTTATCTTAGCCAATTTGATGGGTATAGGACATCTGCCTTTCCCAGATTTCTAAGGTTGTTAAGCATTTCTTTCAATGTTTCTCAGCCATCCGAGATTCATCTGTTTAGAATTCTCTGTTTGTCTCTCTACTCCAATTTTAATTGGGTTATTTGGATTGTGGGTGTGTAATTTCTTGAGTTTTTATATATTTTGGATATTATCCCTTTGTCAGAAATAAGATGTTTGAAGATCTCTTCCCAATCTGTAGGCTGTTATTTTGTCCTACTGACAGTATCCTTTGCCTTACCAAGTTTTTCAGTTTCTTTAGGTCCCATTTATTAATTTTTGATCTTAGTGCCTGAGCTAAATGAATAAAGCTGGTATGAACATAGTTAAGCTGATGTCCTTGTGATGTGTTGGAGCATCTTTTAAGTATAGGTCCAGGAGTGGTATAGCTGGATCTGGTAATAGAAGTTCTCCCAGTTTCCTAAAAAATTGCCAAAGTTGTTGTACAAATTTTCATTCCAGCTACCTCTTCAGGATGTTGTTTGTTGTACCAAATAAGTTCAAGGCTATTCCTAACTTTCTGTTCTTTTAAATTTTGTGTGTCTGGTTTTATGTTGATTCACTTGAACTTGAGTTTTGTGCTGAGGGATAAACATGGATTTATTTGCTTTCTTCTACATGCAGACATCCAGTTATACCAGCTCCATATGTTGAAGGTGCTCTCCCATTTTCATTGCATATGGTTTTTGCCTTCTTTATCACAAATTAAGTGTCTGTAGATGTGTGGGTTTACTTATGTGTCTTCGATTTGATTCCATTGAACAGCCTATTTGTTTCTGTATCAATATTATGCAAATTTCATTTCTATAACTCTGTAGTGCAGCTTGAATGCAGGCTTGGTGATACCTCTCAAAGTTCTTTTATTGTTTATTTGTTTTAGCTATCCTGTACTTCATGGGTTTTATTGTTTTTCTCTACAAAGTCAAGGATTACTCTTTCAAGGTTTGTAAAGAATTTTTGTTTGAATTTTGATGTGAATTGTATTGAATTTATAGATTGATTTGTGTCAGATAGCCATTTTCACTATGTTAATCCTATCATTCAATGGGTGGCACCCATTACAACTTTTACAAGTTAATCATCTTTAAAAATTATTTCCAATAATTTAAAATTCCAAGTGCTTTTCAGAAATTCAAAGTCCTTGATATTGGCTACTGTTTGATAAGAACTTTATTACACACTTTCTTAATTGAAGAAGGAATTTTCATTAACTAGAAAAATATTTGTATGTAAAACCCAAATCCAGTCATATCAATCCATGTTCTATAGCAGTATCAGGCTTCCAAAACTCACCCATGATCTTCTGCATACAAAGGAACTATGCATTCTTGCCACAGGCTACCACAGTTAGGTGGGAGTCTCTGGAATGAGGGCCCTCTAAGCTAGGTAGATAAGGATTTGGCAGTGATAAAAAGAATCAAACACAGAGGCAGTTTTAATTTGAGTGTATTTTGCAACTCTCAAGAAAGGGATTTTATACATAAAAAAAACAAACATTAAAACTCTTAGAAACTGTATTCAGTGAAACAATCAGATATACCAACAAAAATCACTTGGCATAGTAAAGCACAGAAATCATCCAAGCCTTGACTTACAACTCTGAATCTATGTATTTAGTGAATCACAAGCAGAACAGGTAATATCATAATTAATATAAATCATCAAAATATAACAATTCTAAAAGGATGTATTCAGTGGGGCAGTCATTAAAGGCTAGTGGCATATTTCCAAGAACAGGTTAATAAATCTTTAAGGTCAATGCTCTTAACCAATGAGATAACTCTCTAGCCCCATATGGTCAATTATTATTTAACATCTAATGCCTGATATTTTATTAATTTTCAAAGCATAATTTTAAACTATTTTAATTCTTTCTAATTAAGGCATTTTTTTACCAGATACCTCCAATGACATACATTTAGACATATGACATTTTATTATTGGGAAAGTTTTTATCTGTCATAATGCTATTATATAACTTTATAAAAGATTTATAAAGTAAAGCATTGGTTTCCCCAGAGATTGTTGTGTCCTCCTCATCTGGCAAGAAAGACTCGATGACCTGAGCTCTTCCTTTTAGCAGTTTATTTCAGGAACCTTTTAACAATACTTCTCCCTCCTGCTCCTCCTGACTGCTTTTCCTACTTCTGCCTTCTGCCACTCCTGCCTCTCTCGAGCCGTTACTTAAGCTCCACCTCCCGGCCTGCCCTCGGCTGTTGAGTACTCCCAAGCTTAGCCAATCCCAATGGGCCACGTGGCAAAAGCAGAGGTCACCAGATGCCGAAGCAACCAATGGCAGCAAGCTTAGCCAAAAAAGGGCTTTGTTTATGAGGCCGCTCGCTCTTGGGGCTCAGCTCTCCACAGTTCCCCCTTTTAGTTTTTAAACAAAACAGGCAAGAGTAGAGGTCTGATCTCTGGTGAATAAAGTGGGGACATTATACAGGCTCCTCGCCAGGTATCATCCACCCAGTCCAAGCCAGACCCATCCAATACCATTTTTCCAGAGGCAGGAATGAATGGGAGAATTGGGGAAAGGGTGGTATCAACCTGGAATCAATCAGACATGCTCTTCTTGAGACCACTAGCAGCAAACAGTGTATCCCAAGTGCAGTGCTCAGCCTTACAGCCTGAACGTGATGGAAGATCACTGATACATGACTGTTAGCCATGCCTGGGGGAACTGTCCTGCCTCAAGGGCCATAAATGCTTGCACAATCATGGCTGCGTTCCTTCTCTGAGTGAACCTGATCCTGCATATATACCACAGGCCCACAAGGCAGACCAGCAATAGGAGACCAACCAATCTAAAGGCAAAAATGAAACATCTAAACTTCTATTGGTACTAAAAAAGGTGAGGAAACACTTGAGCATTATGTCGTATCGGCATTAGTCTTGGAAACACCAACAGAATCCTCTATCTTGGCTCTGCTTGGCTGTCCACCAGGAACAGAAGAAGAAGGGTACACAGAGCTCTCGGGCACAATCTCTCCATTCTGCCTGGCACACTTCCTTGTCAATCGCTTGGAGACCCAAATGGGATCCCGGCGGTCCTGTGGAAACACACAAACAGAGCCTCTCACCCACGTCAATAACAGATCTGGGCCATGCCATGAACATGTCAGAATATCCTTCCACTTCATAAATCCCTTCAAGGAACCTCTGCTGCACTGATGACTATCCACAGCAGAAAGGCCATCTACATCCAAATTTTAAAAATTTAAGGTAAAAAGAGCAAGAGCAATTCTTTCTTTTGGGGTACAGCCTTGGCCATTCCCCCTTTTTTGTTTTTGTAAAAGTTCTTTAAGATTGCGATGAGCGCGCTCCACGATGCCCTGCCCTTGAGGATTATATGGTAGTCCATGGGAAACATGAACTTCCATTTGTTTACAAAATGACATAAAGGTTTGAGCTGTATAGGCAGGTCCATTATCTAATTTTAGCTGCTGGGGTTTGCCCCAAGCAGCCCATGCCTCTAGGCAATGTGAGATGACATTGCATGCCTTTTCTCCACTCAAAGGGGTGGCATGAACGATCCCAGAACTCGTATCTACAGATACATGAACATATTTTAAAGTTCCAAAATCAGAAACATGTGTCACATCCATTTGGCAGATCTTAAGCGGAGACAAACCCCATGGATTGTCACCCATGCCATGAGGATGACGATGGATTATACATTGAGGACAATCTAAGACCACCTGTCGGACATCAGCTCGAGAAAAACGAAATTTTTGTTGTAATGTCTTAGCATTTACATGAAAATTTTGATGGAATTGTTTAGCCATTTCCATATAAGAACTCATGAAAATGCACTCCATCCTAGTCCATTGGTCTACAATCTTATTTCCTTTACTTAAAGGTCCTGGCAACCCTGTATGAGCCTGAATATGCTGAATAAAAAATGGATTCTTTCTCTGCCAAATTAATTTATGCAAATTCTCAAATAATGAACAAATGGTACTATTAATTTTAATTGGGGCCAGTGGTTTCAAGTATTTTAACAGCGTGAACAACATAAGCCGAATCAGATATCAAATTAAAAGCAAATTGGCAATTTTTAAAAACTTCAATTACTATTTTTAATTCAACTACTTGAGGAGAGCCCAGCAGGAATCAACATAACATGGGCTCTTGTTTCTCTACCAAATAGGCCCCACAGCCTATTTTAGAACCATCAGTAAACACATTTGGGGCCCCAGTTATAGGGGCAGCTGATGTAATCTGTGGAATGATCACAGGATGCTCTCTAAAGAAGGATTGAGCATCTTGAAAAACTGGGCAGGCGAGCTGGAGCTCTGACCTCACTGCTCGCCAAACCTCTGCGTAAAAGGAAAGGCCAGGACCCCCACTGTTGATTGGATTATAGGGGGAGGCACTGACAGCATGCAGCCAGGGGCCATTTGTCAGTCTCTAGGCCCTTCCTCCTGCGCTCCTCTTTAATAGAACTTCTCTCAGTCTTCTCAATGAAAACCTATAATTTCTCATCTGTATCAGACCACTCGGTGTCTAAAGCTCCCTTCTCTGGCTTCACAGATGGCTCTTCCTTCAGCTGCTCTAATGCGGCTTTCCCCTCTATCTCATACACCTTAGAACTAACAGGTCCAACTCTTGACTGAGGATTTGTTCTAAACAGTCGAATTGAAACATTTCTTCCCTTAAAGATACAATGTTGTTTCTGTTCTCTCTGCACTCGGCACTCCTCCTGGTAAAAGGCCATCCATTTAAGGACAATGGGTGAGGGGAACACAGCCTTGACCATTTCCTTCCAATCTGTGAGGGTTGAGAGCCTGGTGGGCAAAGCCCTCAAGGAGGTCATTACCCAGGGTGAATGAGGGCCATCCTCTGCCACTACTTTCTTTAGTTCCCTAAGGTCTTGGGCTTCCCAGGGATACCAAGCTGCTGCCAGGGTTAACATTAACCAGAAACAGGTGGCTAGTATCTCCCAAGCTGAATTCTCCCACCCCCTGCATAGGGCTGCGTGTTGAAGGCAGCTCTTCCATGGCCTTACAACAGCCGTGATCTTTCAAACAGCTCCTAACGAGCTTCCACACAGGTCTTAACAGCTCTTGAAGAGCCAGAAAAATTGAGTTTGACATTAACAGCTCTTGCAGAGCCAGAAAAATTGAATACGAAGGGCCCATGATTATTTTTGTTACCCTTTTTTGTTACTTTTCTTTTACTTTCAGTTCCCTACTCTGTGAAACTTTATCGCTCCTTCCCAGAGACTTTATTTTATTGTCTCTACTCCCGAGATCCTTATAGCCTCTACTTCTGAGGTCTTTATTGCCTCTACTTCTGAGGTCCTTATAGCTCCAACCCGGAGACCTTATTGCCTCTTCACTGAGGACCTTATCATCCCAACTTTCCTTGGGAACTTACCAGCCAGCTGCCCTGACTGCAAAAGGTTCTGAGTCTCGAGGTTTCTCCTTCCCTGTCCATCCGGGCCTCCAACTGTTACTTTTCTTTTACTTTCTCCCTATACAGGCCACCAGTTGTTGCGTCCTCCTCATCTGGCAAGAAAGATGCAATGACACAAGCTCTTCCTTTTAGCAGTTTATTTCAGAAACCTTTTAACAATACTTCTCCCCCTTGCTCCTCCTGACTGCTTTTCCTACTTCTGCGGCTCCTGCCTCTCTCGAGCCGTTACTTAAGCTCTGCCTCCAGTCCCGCTGTTGGCTGTTGAGTACTCCCAACATTAGCCAATCCCAATGGGCCATGTGGCAAAAGCAGATAGGTCACCAGATGCGGAAGCAACCAATGGCAGCAAGCTTAGCCAAATAAGGGCTTTGTTTATGAGGCCACTCTCGGAGCTCAGCTCTCCACAAGAGATAAGGTCTTGTTAGTAACCCCATGTCAAGGGACAGTTTCTTACCCATAATTCTTGCTTAAGATATTGGCCTAGGCTACCAGGAACATGTAAATAAGAAAAAGAATAATAGAGAACAAAACAGATAGATTGCCATGAGAACTACAGCTCAATATTTTTTTCTCCCACAAAGAGTTCAACAACTGCTTCCAGGAGGCCTCCTCCTTTTGAGGTCAATCCCCTCAGTCCGTGGAACTTGTCACACAGATTCTACTGGAGGTGGTATAGCACACTCTCAATTCTCTGCATAGCAAATAATAGGCTAAACAGTGCTACACAGTGAGACCCTGTTTCCAAAAGCACAACAAGCAAATTGTGAAAAATAGGTACATTTATGCTGCATGATCAGTTCAGAAAAAGCTGTACCACTGACAACACATAGATGAGTAAAACTCAAGAGTTGTCTCCAAACCCTGATGTTATTTATTATTGGAAAGTCGCTTTCAAATAGAAGGCCCATTATTCCTATGAGTGTTCTTGAGCAACCCTACTCTCTCTCCACAAGGAAAACTACTCTGAAAGATGTCATGAGAGTCTTCTGTAGGTGGGCAAAGCTTCTCTGGTTCAAGTAATGGCCATGATTATGTCCAAACCAGAGCTAACAGCTACATATCTTGCTTCAAGGTGGATATTGGATGCAAACCTGTAATCTTGGCTCTTAGAAAATCATTGAAGAAGGATCAGTAAATCAAATCCATTCTCTTGTAGAGGAGTTTGAAACTAGGTTGGCTTATGGAATTGTGATCCCACAAAAGCAAAAACACACAAACCAATTTTAAACTACACACAATGAGGAAATAAACACTATTTTCTTTAATCCACAAAGTATATACTCCTCGATAGTGCACCACTAAGAAATTAACACACACTTAGAAAAGTAGCAGAAATCTAACAATTTTATCAAAAGGCACAATATATTAAAAGATAAATTTACCCAAATTAATAGATAGAAATATCTAATTGTATTAAAGACAATTCTAAAGAATAAATACTTTCCCCAAAGCCATCTTCAAGCCACATCACTTGAAGACTGAAATTTAAAAATTAAAAAAAGAAGTTATTCCAAAATCTAAACATTTAAAAATACAAGAATGACTTCTATCATCCTGAATGAGGTAGCCCAGTCACAAAAGAACACACATGGTACGTACTCCCTGATATGCTGATATTATCAAAAAAGAAACTCAGAGTACCCATGAGATGACTAACAGACCATATGAAACCCAAGAATAAAGAAGATCACAACAAAGTGTGGATGCAGTCCTACTCCAAAGGGGGAAGAAAATAATCTCTTGGAAGTAGAAGGACAAAGGGATCTGGGAATGAGAGAGGAGTAGGAGGGAAAAAGGACTGCCAATTCAGATATAGGAGATGGGAGAGAAGTACAGAGGGTCAGGAATTTGAAAGTCAAAACTCCAAATAAGCACTAAACACCAATGCTTTCTCCATGTCATAAAAACAAAATGGTTGGGTATGACACAACATACAGACGTCTGTGAGCTTGATAACAATCTGGATAACATAGTAAATTCAGGCTAGCAAAGGGTATACAGGAAGACCTTGCCTCAAGAAAGTAAACAAATAAACAAACAAGCAAATGAATACATGCATACATACACACACACATACATACATACAACATACATACATACCTACATACATTATAAAATAAATGATTTTAAGAGACATAAATGAATTTTTAATTATTACATGTAAGAGAATTCATGGTCAGCCTAGGCTACACAGTTTAAGAACAATGAATTCCAGTTTAAGAACAAGTGTAAGTCTCTGTCTCACAAAACAATTTAAAACTGTTTAAATGGAGGTAGCAAAAGAGGAAGAAAAGAAAATACAGAGCAATGAGATTCGAATATAAAAATAAAGCACCATTTACATATATTACCCAAAGGAAAAGACAGAGTGAAGAAATGTCACAACCCACTTGTAGGGATGGTGTGTAGATGGCACTCATGAAGTTACAGAATCTTTGCTTGCTTTGAGTTTGTCCAAGACTGACGCCATAGACTCTCCTTCATAGATGGGGGTCACTCATGGAGGTGCAAAGGAAATCCTACAAAGAAAGCTATTGTCTCTCTGCAGCTTCCAGAGGGGAGGAAGTCACTGTCTTCAGTGATGTGGCCTTTCTTAAGTTATTGAGAAACCAGTGGATCCTCCACACAATGCACCTGTGAGGAACCAAGGTTAAATCCAGTGGATCACAAAAATAAAAACAAAAGCAAAAAACACAAAAAAGGCATGATAGAAGAATGAGGACTTCACAGGCATTGGGTTGATGGGTAGGCAGTGATCAGAAGCAGGGAAAATAAGTGTGACCAGAATATATTAAACAGATACCAGGAACTGTCAAAGAATAAATTATTTTCATATAAACACATATTCCAAGCAGACAAAGCTATATAAAATGGATAAGAAATATCAAGAACAAATGTTACAATTCCACTTGTAGAAGTTTATTTAACACTCAAACAACAGTGAAAGAATTTTATCTATGGATATGGATTTAATATTGAAAGGGTAGTTTGAGGCATTATCACTTTATCTAAATAATAGTATCCAGTTCACCCCATGAGAACATAATTTGTCAATCCTTTGGTATTGTCCAGATTCATAATACTAGACGTGAAAACTCTTCAGTGTAGTAGGCCTCTTGAAAATCAGAAAACCTTTTTTACTTCAATGAATGTCGTATTATTATTACACAAGGAGTCTCATCTTGGCTTGGATGCTGGAATTCTAGATGTCATGGTATATAGCTGCATAAGTACATTGGTAGATATCTCCTTCCTCAGCCTATATGTCACCTTCTGTGTCTTTGTACACAAACCAGTAGCAAGAGACCTTCTAGGTGTGTTTCAAACTAATTTCTCTATATGCTATAATCAAGATATTCAGCAATAAACTTGTATAATATTGTTCTGATGAGAAACCAATGGCAAAAGCAATATTCTGTGTTGCTTTGGGGACCTCTGGAATCTGACCAACATCTGGCCATGGGACTTTTCTTTGATGACTAGTGGTTTTTGGAACTGTCTTATCAACCATCAAAAAATACCTCTGTTCACCTATAACTGACAATACTGAGACTGCACAAGTCTCAGTCTTTCAACTCTCAGTCTTGTATAGGGAAAAGTTTCATGGGACATTAGCTCCTGCTTGGAAACTATTGGCTATTGATAAATTCAGGGAGGAGGGTTCATCATTGTTTTCACTTGGGTCCGTACCAGTAACCACAACAGCCTCAATGGATAAAAGTTCTCTACCTATGCTTTGCATGGATGTAGGGATTGACCTATCTGGGGCAGTGAGCAAATGAAGAAAACACAGATTATTTCCTGCCATTTACTCTTCTTGGGTGTATCTTTTTCCTTTTGTTCTAGAACTTACAGGTGCACTGTCAAGATGCTAGTATATATGCTCTCCAGGATTTTTGGGGGGACAATCAGAGCTATGAGCTTCTCTCTTAGCCCTGTTTTCATTGTGTCTGATTAGTTTTGTTTTATTGTGCCTTCATTTTCATTAAATTCTTAGAAGTCTTTCATTTCTTACTTTATTCCTCCTTCACCCAGTTATCATTGACTACAGTATTGTTCAGCTCCCATGTATATATGGGCTTTCTATTGTATTTGTTGTTATTGAAAACTAGTCTTAGTCCATGGAGATCTGAGAGGACGCATGGGATTATTTCAATCTTCTTTTATATGATGAGACCTGTTTTGTGACTGATTATATGGTCAGTTTTGGAGAAGGTAACATGAGGTACTAAGAATGTATATTCTTTTGTTTTAGGATGAAATGTTCTGTAGATATCTATTAAATCTATTTGGTTCAAAACTTCTATTAGTTTCACTTTGTTTCTGTTTCCATGATCTGCCCATTGATGAGAGTGGGGTGTTGAAGTCTCTCATTATTATTGTATGAGGTGCAATGTATGCTTTGAGCTTTAGTAAAGTTTCTTTTATGAATGTGGATGCCCTTGCACTTGGAGCATAGGTACTCAGAATTGAGAGGTCATCTTGGTAGATTTTTTCCTTTGATGAGTATGAAGTGTCCTTCCTTATATTTTTTGATAACTTTAGTTTGAAAGTCGATTTTATTCAATATTAGAATAGCTATTCCATCTTGTTTCTTGGAACCATTTGTAAAATTGTTTTCCAGCCTTTTATTCTGAGGTAGTATGTGTCTTAGTCACTGAAGTGTACTTTTGTATTTAGCAAAATGTTGGCCCCTGTTTCTGTATCCAGTATGTTAGTCTATGTCTTTTTATTGGGGAATTGAGTCCATTCATATTAAGAGATATTAAGAAAAAGTGATTGTTGTTTCATATTATTTTTGTTGTTAGAGATGGAATTATGGTTTTTTGACTATGTTTGTTTTGTTAAAAGAAGATTATTTCCTTCCTTTTTTTGGCGTGTAATTTCTTTCCTTGTCTTGGAGTTTTCCATCTATTATCCTTTGTAGGGCTGGATTTGTGGAAAGATATTATATAAATTAGTTTTTTTCATGGAATATATTGTTTTCTCAACTTATGGTAATTGAGAGTTTTGCTGGATATAGTAGCATGGGCTGGCATTTGTGTTCTCTTAGGATTTGTATGACATCTGCCTAGGATCTTTTGCTTTTATAGTCTCTGGTGAGAAGTCTGGTGTAATCCTAGTGAGTCTGTCTTTATATGTTACTTGACCTTTTCCCCTTACTGCTTTTAGTACTCTTTCTTTGCTTTGTGCATTTGATGTTTTGATTGCTATGTGACTAGAGGAATTTCTTTTCTTGTCAAGTCTATTTGGATTTCTGTAGGCTACTTGTATATTCATGAGGATCTCTTTCTTTATGTTAGGGAAATGTTCTTCTATAATTTTGTTGAAGTTTCTACTGGCATTTCAATTTGGGAATCTTTGCTCTCTTCTATACATATTATCCTTAGGCTTAATCTTATCATTGTGTCCTTGATTATGTGGATGTTAGGAGCTTTTTGCTTTTTGTATTTTCTTTGACTGTTGTGTCAATGTTTTCTATGGTATCTTCTGCACCTAAAATTCTCTCTTCTATCTCTTGCATTCTTTTGGTGATGCTTGCATCTATGACACATGATCTCTTTCCAAGGTCTTTTATCTCCAGAAATGTCTCCCTTTTTGATTTCTTTATTGTTTCAGTTTCCAGCTTTAGATCATGGATAGTATGTTCAATTCTTTCACTTGTTTGTGTTTTCCTATAATTCTTTAAGGAATGTTTGTTTCCTCCTCAAGGGCTTCTACCTGTTCACCTCTGTTCTCCTGTATTCCTTTAAGGGAGTTATTTATGACCTTCTTAAAATCCTCTATCAGCATCATGAGATGTGATTTTAAATACAAATCTTGCTTTTCCAGTGTGTTGGGAGAACTGTGTTCTGAAGATGACAAATAGCCTTGGTTTCAGTTGATAGCTATTGATAACGTTCTTGTGCTTGCCTTTCACCATCTGGTTATCATTGGTGTTAGTTGGTCTATCTGTCTCTGACTGGAGCTTGTCCCTCCTGTTGGCCAGTAAGCCTGTGATCTTAGATGTGTGAGCACTCCTAAGGAGCCAAGCTCTCTCCTGGGTAGGGTTTAGGTGCAGAGGGTTTTGGGACAGCCTTAGCCACCTGGAGCAGATGGAGAGCAGAAGAATACTGTCCTCAGCCACTCCAATGTTCCTGTCCCTGTGTGCTCCTGGACAGTCCTACTTTTGACAATATTTATTGTTATTGTTATTTTGACAATAATATTGTTATTGGGGTGAAAGTGGAGATCCCACCTCTGAGCTTAGAAGTGAGAGCACTCCTGGGAGACCAGCTCTCTTCTGGCAGGATTTGTGTGCAGATGGCTGTGGAACCTGTTCAGCCTTCTTTATTAGAGTAACCAAGACTACTTATCCAAAGTTGACACCCACAATCTGACTGACCCTCACTCTTAAATCACTAGTTAAGAAAATATCTAAAGACTTATCTACAACAAGATCTTATAACTTTAACAAATGTATATTTCAAAATAATACATCACTCACTACTAGTATTTTCTTAAATGAACATAA
>NW_022196903.1:123612977-123629072 GCF_008632895.1 Mastomys coucha
TAACAGATGCACGAGCTTCCATGCCCTCTCACTGGCTTCTTTAGAAGATGGCATTGTAACAGATGTGCAAGCTTCCATGCCCTCTCACTGGAGTAAATGCTTGTGGTGGCTGCAGGAACCTTTTCACCACTGAATTCCCTTACTCAAAGCTCAGGTCTGGCTCTGGTATCAACACCATCATCAGGAAACAGTTCTGAGGATAGTCAAGGTTCACAAAGATACATTAACTTGGATTCAGGCAGGCATCTTCTCTCCCTCTGTCACCTTACTTCAAATCGTACCACTTGCTCTATATGCTGTAAACAAATTTATTAACTCTGTGGCCAGTCACAGAGACAAGTACCAGAAATCCAAGTGATTTAGAGAAAGAGCCTGAAGACTAGTCTGTGTGAAATGATAATTTATAGAGAAAAAATTAATAGCAATACTATTAATCTCTGTGATTAGAACTTATTAATACATCTTATCCTCTCGCCACTTCCGAGACAGCCTGCTTAAGAGTGTCCTTAATGAAAGAGAGGAAGAAATTTTCTGGAACCTAACTGTCCAGACTGACAGGGCCACATTTATAACATAATTGACCCAGAACTAGACTGTCTATGTTCCAAGACACTGAATAGAATATTACTGAAAAAGTTATCCCTGTGGATACCATGCCTCAGATAGTTTTTGTAGCTGCTGAAGAATAAACTCAGTGAATTCCACAAAGTAAATGACAGTATGAACAAAACCCAACAGAAACAGTACATAAAACTCACAAAAATTCAGACAATAGGATTAAAAACTAGCACATGTAAAATAAGCATGAGAGACATCTTTCAAGTGATAATAGACAACCAGACACCACTGCCTATAGTCCCAACACCAGAGAGATAGAGACATGAGGACCAGGAATTCAAGGACAGCCTGGGTAAGTTGAATCCCTAACTCAAAATAACAACAAAATAATAAAAATTAAATTTATTTTTAAATTATGTAAAAAGTAACTTAATATAAAAATACCTAGGAAAGTTATTAAAGGGTAAACAGAATTAAGAAGTGACTTCTTTTTTAATTTTTATTTTTTTGAGTCGATTTCTTAAAATTTGTAAAAGAAAATCAACAATCAGCAAAAATGCTAAAAACAAGGTATTGAAGGCAAAGGGCTATTCTGAGGATTCAAGGACAACAGTAGATTAGTACTGGAAAATAGGGGACAGGAGAAAGTAAAGGATGTGGTAAACAAAACTAAGGATATATAAAAGTCCTTATAGAAATCCACTGGTTACCAAGCTTATAGTTGACCAACTCAAAACACACTCCATGTTTTCTTGACTGTTTGGATGTGTTTGTTTTGCTTTGTTTTGTTTTGTTAGTATGTGGTGTGTTTATATGTTTGTTTATTTGTTTGGGGGCAATTTTTTTCTTATTGCGTTTTTGTTTCCTTAGGTGATTGATTTTATTTTACCTTCTTGATTTTTGTTGTTGGGTTTGTTTGGGGGAGAGTTTGTTTGAAGTTGAGTGGGTAGGAAGGTGGGAAGAAACAAGAAGTATCTAGTGGGGACAGAACCTGGTAAAAATATATTCTATGAAAAATGTAAATAAAAATTTAACAAGCAGCTGAATGAGTCAAATGCAGATACTTACACTCAACCAATGGACAGAAGCCAGGGACCCCTGTGGTTGAATTAGGGAAAAGCTAGAAGAAGCTGAGGAGGAGACTGACTGACTAGGAAGATCAGCAGTCTCAACTTACCTCAACCCCTGAGATCTCTCAAACACTGAGCCACCAACCAGGCAGCATACACCAGCTAATATGAGGCCCTTGATGCATATACAGCATAGGACTGCCAGGTCTGGACTCAGTCAGAGAAGATGTACCTTACTCAGGTAGTGGGGAGACCTGGTGGGGTAGGGATTGTAAAGGGGTGGGGACATCCTCTTGGAGATTGTGGGAGGAGGTTTTGTGATGAGGAGTTGTCAGAGGGAAGACAGGAAGGGGGATAAAGACTGGACTCTAAAACTTGATTAAAGAATAATAAATAAATAAATAAATAAATAAATAAATAAATGGATTTAACTTTTAAGAGTTACAATTCCAGAAGATATGTGTTTTTTAAAAGAAAACCAAAAAACACGGCATAAGATTCCTCCAGAGGTATTACTTGCTGGTTAGAGAGATGACATAGGTCTCCCACTTAGTACAGGCTATTGCCATTGTCTTTGGTTACCCATCATAACTATATGGTAAGGCCCTATTGCTGAAGATATTCCACACGTTGACATTAAGATATAGATAAATTAACCTCAAACCAGTAAGGAAATATCTTCCCCTGGACTGACCTTCTTAGGGTTAGTAGGTACTTTGCAAGTCACAAGAACGAAAATTTATGAATAATCCTATCCTGTACTGGACACTGCATTCTGCAATGCTGACCTGTGACACACCAGGCAGATGTGCCCAGTATTACCAAGGTTACAGGATAAAAAGATGCTTTCTTATTGGAGCTGTGGCCTTTACCACAAGGGAAAACATGTTTAGTGTTGTAATCCAAATCAAAAGTCCATGATTGGGGCAGGCACAGGCCCTAGGTTGGACTCAATTGCATTCTCAATCTCCATCAAAGCAGCTTCTTTCACAGTGCGTAGGCTTTGGAGAAGATGATTTCCACAAATATAGGCACAACCTTTTACATCTTAAGTTATCACTTTCCTTAGATGAAGTGATAGATGCCGGAAAGACAAGATTCATTCTTTTTGAGAGTGGTCACTGGTGGGTTTCTTTGCTTCAGTGGATGACCTATAAACATGCACCTTAATTACAAAGACATGAGTTAGCAGGGCACGTCTTAGAGCAGATGCAGAGGTAGTCTTTAGGCCAGAGTGGAGATGACATGACCATAGTTTATTTTTTATATATGAGATATTAAAGAAAAACAAATTTTATTAGTAAAGATAATCAGTGAAGACATTTCTATGAGAAACACTAATGTTTAATAAATAAACATTAAACTTGGAATCTACACAACACAACAACTGGAAATGCAAGGTAGGCATACATACATATATATGTATGTATGTATGTATGTATAAACATGTTCTTATATTTTTAAGTAATCAATAATTATGTAAGCTAACAGTAAAAATTGTCGTATGTGTGTCTGAGAGATACAATGTATCTGTCATAATCATTCAGTCACTTCATACCATCTCAAGTTGTTTACTTTCTAGTGACCTTCATAACTAAGAAGACACAGTCCTGAGATGTATGCAGAATTAAGCCACTTTTGGTCATCTCCTAGACCATACATCTTCCCTCTGTAACACTTGTTCATCTCTGCCTTATACAACTTGTCCTTCTATGCTGCCAGAGTTAACCTGATCTAATACAACCAAAAGGGCTTCCCTATCAATCCAGCTCTATTGAAACTGTTGGGTTCCTCCCTCCTGCCTCAACTCCCAACATTGACATCAGAGCTTTCAACTGGAGACTGTCAGCTCACACCTGCTGTGCCTAAAACAAAGGCCCACTACACTGAGTTCTGCCTTCAAGGATTCTGGAAGAATCCAGAAGAAGGTATGCCTGGTAGCTGACCATCTGAAGACATCCACTGTTGACTTCTGCCCGCCCTTGAGAGCGGCATGCCTGACAGCCTGGCTTCCCTTTGACTCTGTTCTGCCTCTTTCTCGACTCCTCCCGCATTTTTTATGTTATCATTGTAACCTAGAGATCCAGTTTCGCTTTCTTGTGTACTTATAAATACTGAACCCCAAAAGTAAAGTTGCCAGCCTTGATTGGAACTCCTCAACTTGGCTTCGCGTCCTTTTATTCTCGAACCCTGTGTTTCAGGTCCTCTTTCTCCCTTCGACTGAGAGAGAATCCAGCTTGTGAAACTGTGGAATAGTTTCAGAAACATCCTCTGAATTCCTCTAGAGTATATTTAGTCATTTAATAGAAAAACAAAAAGAGAAGCTGTTACCCGTGTCTTTGCTCAGAAGTGATTCTGGTGGAAGTAATTACTCCCCCCAATTAGGGGAAAAGTTGGCCTTTCCTGGTCTGTATCACCTAAGAGGCTGATGAGGAAAGGCAGAACTGAATTTCCTAAAAGTTATACACCAGCTCATGACTATCTTCCCTTCCTCTTTACCAAAATGAAAAGAGGAAACTGCTTAATGAAAACTGACTCTGAGAAGAAAGAAAGTACCAATATATTGTTTCAGATGCTGCAAAATACAATTGTTCGTAATTGATATGTGAGAAGATGAACACTACTGCAGAGAGAGGAAAACCAGTGTCCTTAGCAAGACCACTAGGAAAAAGTGGGACTGATATTCATCAGCTAGATTTTTGAAACAAGCTGTTGGAAATTTTCTTTTATGTTATTCTTTTTCTGAAGTTCTATCTTGATTTTGAATTATGTTAATTGCACCTAAGTATGTATTGATGATGCCTTTAAAACACTCATATTTCCACTGGTGAAGACTTCCCTAACAGTCTTCTAGCTTTTAATCATAGATAATATTTACTGTGAACACTGATGTCATTTCATTTGGAGTAGGTTTACTGCTGACGTTCTCATGGTGCTGAGAGATTGAATCTTAAGACAATGAGCATGATCAGCAAATACTGCTCACCTGAGCTACAGACTCAAGCCTTGGTTTTGCTTTGTTCTGGTATTTTTATTTTGTTTTCTCAGTTTTTGTTTGTTTTGGGTTCATTTTTTTGTAGTTTTGTGTGGGATTTTTTGTTTGTTTTACTGTTTGTTTGTTGTTGGAAACAATTGTAATTCACAAAATAGCTCACACTGACTTCATACTCAGAGTCCTCTGGTCTCACTCTTATCAATACTGGAATTGCAGCTGTACCCTACCTCTCCAATTTTCAGCATATTTTATAATCTGATCCATATTTTCTGACAAATAATAAGTGTTTGTTCACTTTATAAATATTGATCTTAATATTTTAAAGCCATATGTAATTATTAATCACAGATATATAGCATACATGAATTAGAATATCCTCAACTGATGAACGTTCTAGTTGTTTTATTGTTTCTGGTGTTAGTTTTTTATTCTTTTTTTTCTTTATTTTCAATTAGACATTTTCTTTAGTTACATTTCAAATGTTATCCCCTTTCCTGGTTTCCCCTCTAAAAAGAAATTCTATTCCCTCCCTCCTCCCCTTATTAACTAACTCACTCTCTTCCCCTTCCTGGTCTTGGCATTCCCCTACACTCGGGCACAGAACCTTCACAGGGCCAAGGGCCTCTCCTCCCATTGATGACCAACTAGGCCATCCATTTCTACATATGCAGCTGGAGCCATGAGTCCCACCATGTGTATTCTTTAGTTGGAGTTTTAGACCCTGGAAGCTCTGAGGAGACTGGTTAGTTCATATTTTCAATCCTCCTAAGGGGCTGCAAACCCTTCAGCTCCTTGGGTCCTTCCACTAGCTCCTTCATTGGGGAACCTGTGCTTAGTCCAATGGAAGGCTGTGAGTCTCCACTTCTGTATTAGTCAGGCCCTGGCAGAGCCTCTCAGCAGACAGCTATATCAGGTTCCTGTCAGTGAGCACTTGTTGGTATCCACAATAGTGTCTGGGTTTGGTGATTGTATATGTGATGGATCCCCAGGTGGTACAGTCTCTAGATGGTCATTCCTTTAGTCTCTGCCCCACACTTTGTCTCAGCAACTCATTCCATGGGTATTTTGTTCCCACTTCTAAGTAGTATTGAAGTATCCACTCTTTGGTCTTCCTTCTTCTTGAGTTTCTTGTGGTCTGTGGATTATATCTTGGGTATTCTGAGCTGCTAGGCTAATATCCACTTACCAGTGAGTTCATATCATGTATGGGTTTTTGTGATTTGGTTACCTCACTGAGGATGATATTCTCCAAATCCATCCATTTGGCTAAGAATTTCATAAATTCACTGTTTTTAATAGCTGAGTAGCACTCCATTGTGTAAATCTACCTGGTCTAGCATGTGGAGCTAGCCTCTGCTCAGGACCACACCTACACATTCAGTTTCACATTTCTCATTTACCAGTCTGCTATAATTCTCATAAAGACACCTGCATATTAATTGGTAGGATCAGTCTAGGGGAGGACCTCCAGCTTTCCAGATACAACCTGGCCAGCCTTCTTTGGGAACTACAGGGTTTACGGTCATGCCTTCCAGCTGACATACATCTTAGGACTTTTGCCATTGTTTGCCTCTATTTCAAAAGTAACTCTTCGTTCCCCAATCATTCCAGGCTCTTGCAGCTGAAAACTCCTTGGTACCAGGGTGGGTTACTTTCTAAAGCAGGCCCAAGGTCTGCTGGGTAGCCACTAGGGGGTCCTCATAATGACTTGGTCCTCATAATAACTTAGGCCATTAGCTTGGCTGATATTTTTTGGTTTTTGGACTGTTCTCAGGACTCTGGTAGGAATAATCCAATTACCTGCCAATGGGTGTCAGAATGTCTTTGACTGTACGTCTAGGCACCCCACTGGGATGTCTCCTGGAAAATCTCAAATCTTTGAAGCTAATGTCTGTCATGAAAGCATCAAAATTAATACATCTCTGCAATGAGATCTGGATTAAATATCAACTAGATGGGAGTTTAAACTTTCTACATAATGGTACCCTAGATCCAACTATTTTAAGGGATCATAATACATATTGCCAGAGAACTGGTAAATGGAAGGAGGTTCTTTATGTCCAAGCTTTCATCTATCTCCATTCCAATCCCTCCTTGTGCTCTTCCTGTTCCCCAACCCAACTTCTCTTAGACATGAAATCTACACAACCACTGGTAGATGACGCTACAATGCTAGATCCAGCTAATGAACCACCCCCTTTTTGCCACAGACCTGCCTCCATGCTGCAGAAAACCCAAACTGCTGCCTCAGTTTCTCCTCCTCACCAGGATGCTCCAGAGCCTACTATCTCTAACTCTCCAGACCCCACCCCTTCTTCTTCTGTGCCAGCTGTGGGCCGCTCCAAATGGCCCACATTGGCAGCTATCTTCACTCCTCCTGTCACCTGCTCTAAGGCTACAGCCAAACCTCCAAGTCCTTCTTCCCCAGAGACACCTGATGCAGCAACAGTCCTACCTTTAAGGGAAGTTGCTGGAGTAGATGGTCTGGTCAGAGTATGTGTTCCTTTCTCACTTAGTGAACTTGCCCAAATAGAAAACAGGCTGGGGTCCTATACTTCTAACTCTGCCAAGTTTATTAAAGAGTTCCAGTATAACAATCAATCTCATACCTCGACTTTCTGTGATGTTCATATAATACTTACTAATAATTTACTTGCTGCAGAAAAGTGCAGACAAGTCTGGGAAGAGGCAAAAGTGCATACAGATGGAATTCACCAAACAGACTGTACATACCCAATTGGCTCTAAAATAGTGCCAAACCAGCATCCCCGGTGGAATTACATTTCTGCAGGTGGTATTTTAGCCAAAGACAGATTCATTACATGCATTCTGGCAGGTCTTAGAAAAGTGGCCTTAAAGCCAGTAAATTTTGAAAAACTCCAAGAGGTTGTACAGGATAAGCAGGAGAATACATCTCAATTTTTAGAACGCCTTACAAAGGCTTTATATTACAGCATACCAATCTGGACCCTGAAAACCCAGAAGGTAAGCAACTTCTGATGACCTACTTCTTTTCTCACAGCTACCCTGACAGAAAAGCTAAACTTAAAAAATTGGAAAGGGGACCCCTAATTCCACAAGCAGAAGTCTTAGTGCTGGCCTTCTAAGTGGACCATGGGAGAGATGATAAAATCCGCCAACTAAAATTCCATATCCTGGCAAAGGCTGTCCACCCAGCCCTAGCCACTACCCCAGACTTTTCCCTCTCAATTAAACCTCTTACACATGGAACTGTTTGGGCCTAGTGTGTAGTGTGTTCTGATGTGACCTGCCCGATGGGGAGAAATAGGGAAATAGGGGGCAGTAGCAGAGAGAGAGGAGGGAGAGAGAGGGGGAGAGAGGGAAGGAGAGAGGGAGGGAAGAAGGGAAGAATAGAGAGAGACAGAGAGAGAGAGCAAGAGAGAGAGAGAGAGAGAGAGAGAGAGAGAGAGAGAGAGAGAGAGAGAGAGAGGAATGTTCCTGGTATAAATATGGGTTCTGATGTAGTAGCCACAAGTAAAGGTGGAAGGTAAGCTCAATGGATTCTGGGAATATGGCAGCTGTTGTCCTAACAACACGTCTGTGAGGCTCGCCCATGCAATGTCACAAGGTTTGGAGGCCCTGAGGCTAACAGACCTGTCTGAGGTCTGGCAGAGAGGGCATGTGGTAGAAAAAATCTTTGGGAAGTAGAATGTTTCCCTGTTAGGGCTCAATGGCTGTTTTAGTCTAGCTTTCTATTGTTGTGATTAAACACCATGGTAACAGTAACTTGGAGCAAAGAGGGATTATTTTGTTTACATTTCCACATTACAGTCTATCACTGAAAGAACAAGGACCGGAAAGCAAACTTTACAGGAACCATGAGCCAGAAGCTGATGCACAGGTCAAGGAAGGGTGTTAATCATTGGTTTACTCCCCAGGGCTTGTTCAACCTTTTTTTTTCTTTTTTTTGTCTTTTCTTTTAGAAAGACAGAGCTCCTCTGTAAACTTACATGGGATCCTTGTGAAAGCATTCATATTTAACTTTGGCTTTTTTTTTTTAATTTTTATTTTTATTAGATATTTTATTTTCATTTCAAATGTTATCTCATTTCCTAGTTTTCCCTCTGAAAACCCCTATCCAATCCCCTCCCCCTGCTTTTATGACCCACCCACTCACTTCCCCGTCTTTGTCCTGTCATTCCCCTACAATGGGGCATCCAGCCTTCAAAGGATCAAGGACCTCTCCTCTCATTGATGTCTTACAAACAAGGCCATCCTCTGCTATGTATGCACCTGGAGCCATTGGCCTTCCATGTGTACTCTTTGGTTGGTAGTCTAGTGCCTGGGAGCTCAGGGGGGTCTAGTCGATTGATATTGTTGTTACTCCTGTGGTGCTGCAAACCACTTCAGGAGTATATTGCCATCCACATGTCTAGGGGAAGGGTCTCAAAGCCCACTCCCACATTGACTCATTTGCACACCTTCTCCAAAAGTCCACGCATCCTAATAAGCCACTCCTTAGGTCAAGCATATTCAAACTACAGTGCTGGGATACACTCTATCTTGGTCAAGAAGTTTCATCCTCTGTGGGCATTAGTCAGTACTGAGCAGCAGGAAGGGTCATAGTCCCAGTGGAAACAGAATATGTGCTCAGCTCTATGGGACCATTGTCATAAACCTCTACCCAAACACAACCACCAAAACTCAACGGATAGCATGGAAGGGAAAGTAGAAAGAATGTAAGAGCTACCTGTTGCAGAACAGTTCTGTGAAATGCTGACATGTGCACATGACATAGCATGACATAGGTTATCTATATGCAACTATATAAGATCAAGATAAACTTCTGCATAGATGTGAAGGGTCCTCTGCCTTAATGAATCACTATTGTTAGGTGTCAGGTGCTACAAAAAAGAGATTCATTATTTTTTGAGGGTGGGTCCACTGGTAGTTTTCCTTGCTCCAGTAGATGCCCTACAATCATATATCTATGAGAATCACTAATTACGAAAACATGGCTTGGAAGGAAACACATTAGTGCACATGCAGAGGAGCTTGAGAGGGCAAAGAGGTGATAGATAGGATCTATTTTTCATTTTATATAAGTATGAAATTTTCAATAAAATGAGATATTAATAATGAAAATCAGTGAAGTTTGCTACCATGTCAGAAATAAACATAAATCTTAGAGTTTATATACTATAACACCTTGAAATGCAAAGTAGATATACATGTGTACATTATACGATCTTTATCTTAGGATTTCTGGAGCAAACAGGTATCCTACTGTGTTCTGCCTTTCTGCTGGCATTGCATGGACTGCAGCCAGCACTAACCCGGGGGAGCGAGAACAGTCTGTTTTTCCTGCCTTAATTCTTCCATTTTAATTTCTTCATTATCTTTATTCTTTAATCTTTCTTTACAGTCCAGTCATTATCCCTCTCCCAGTCCGCCCTCTGTCTGACCCTCATCCCATACATCCTCCCCTGTTTCCAGGAGGATGTCCCCACCGAACTAGATCTCCCCACTCCCTGAGGTCTCAAGTCTCTCAACGGTTAGGTGAATCTTTTCTCACTGAGTCCAGACTCAGGATTCTGTTTTACATGTTTCAGTGGCCTCATATTAGCTGGTGTATCAAAACAAAGTCTTTAATTGCAATCCGTAATTTGTCTTCTCCTTTGCCAGACCAGAAAGTGAATGAAAGTGATCTGTGACAAATGTTGTGGTTTCTGCACCCAACTTACGTTCAGGGCATCCACCTGCCTAGCAGGTAAGAGGAGGCACTGCCACTGAGAGGCAGCACTAGTCTGATTCTGAGTGAACACCAAAGCAGAGAAGGGTTGAAAAAGACTTTCTTTAGAAATTTATTTTCTGCTCATTACCAGGATATCCTTAAAGAAGAGATGATCCTTGCTTGTTCATATTGATTTATTTGATGTTGGATGTGAGTGCATGTACTTTATTTGTGGTGAACCATGAATTAAATCAATCTTATGGGAAGGAATGCTCAGGAGAGAAGAAGCTTCCAGTTTGAATTATAGGGGGTTATCTCTCTACCTCATTAACATGAAGAACTAAAACCATCTGGCACTGGGATTTATTAGTTGGGATATCTTCAATCATTGTTTTCATTTCTTTAGTGGTTATAGTGTTGTTTACATAGTTTACCTGATATTCATTTAAGTCTGGTAAGTAATATCTTTCTAGAAAATTGTTCATCTTCCTAAAATTTTCCAATTTTCAATAGTACATGCTTTTGAAATAAAACATAATGGTTCTTTGAAATAGGACATAATGGTTCTTTGGAGTTCTTCAACATCTCTTCTATGTCTCCCTTTTCAGGTCTGATAGTGTTGGTTTAGATTCTGTCTCTCTGTCTTTGCTTAGGTTGGCTAAGGGTTTGACTATTTTGTTAATTTTCTCAAAGAACCAACTTGTGGTTTTCTAGTTTCTTTGTATTATTTCCTTTGTTTGTAACCGAATAATTTGAGCCCTGGTTTTGATTATTCCTTGCATTGGACTCCTCTTTTTTGCATTGTACTGCTTCTTTTTTCTAGAGCTTTAACTTGTTGGTAAGAGAACTTTCTAATTTCTTTATGTAGGCACTTAGTGCTATGAACTTTCCTTTAACTCTGCTTTCATTGTGTCCTATAAATTCAAGAATGTTGTGCCTTCATTTTCATTGAGTTTTAGGAAGTCTTTCATTTCTTTCTTCCTTTATTTCCTGACCCAGAGATCATTGAGAAGAAAGTTGTTCAACTTCCATGAGTGCTTGTAATTTCTGATGTTTCTACTGTTGAAGTTCAGCTGTAATTTCAGGCAGTCTGATGAGACATAAAACACTATTTCAGTTTTCTTGTATATGTTAAGGCTTGCTTTGTGGCTGACTATATTATTTATTTTGGAGAAGGATTTATGAGATGTGGAGAAGAAACCATTTTCTTTTTGGTTTTGGTGAAAAACTCTATAAATGTCTGTTAGTTCCATTTCATGCATATTGTCTATTAGTTTCATTATTTCTCTGCTTAGTTTTTGTTTGGATGACCTGTCAATTAGTGAGAGTCAGATATTAATGACCAGTGACTGTTATCTTCTTATTTTGATGGTGGTAGTATGTGTGTGTGTGTGTGTGTGTGTGTGTGTGTGTGTGTGTGTGTGTGTGTATGAGTCCTTTCCTTGTTTTTGCAGGTATGGAGTTACTTATTTCCTATCTTTCCTTGGATGGAGTTATCCACTTTGGTTTAGAGTTTTCCTTTTAGTGCTTTCCGTAGGGCATGATTTGTGGATAGACTCTTTGAATTTATATTTTCTTGAAATATCTTGTTTTTTCCACCTATGGTGATTAAGAGTATTACTGGGTATTTTAGTCTAGGCAGGAGTCATTGAATTTTTAGAAGTTGCTACATATTCAGGCCCTTCTAGCTTTAGAGTCTTTGTTCAGAATTTGGTTGTAATTATGGAAAGACTACATTCTATGTTATCTGCCCCTTTCCCCTTGCTTCTTTTTATATTCCATCTTTGTTCTGTAGGTTTGTGTTCAGATTATTAAGTGGGAAGAGGGTTATATTTTCTGGTCCAGTCTAATTCATATTCTATAGGCTCTTGTATTTATATACGTATCTTTTTATTTAGGTTGGGATTTTTATTCTATGATTTTGTCAAAAACAAATAACCTACTTAAAAATGGGGTAAAGAGCTAAACAAAGAATTCTCAACTGAGGAATACCAAATGGCTGAGAAACACCTGAAGAAATGTTCAACATCCTTAGTCATCAGGGGAATGCAAATCAAAACAAGCATGAGATCCCCCCCTCACACCAGTCAGAGTGGCTAAGATCAGAAACTCAGGTGAAAGCAGATGCTAGAAAGGTTATAGAAAAAGAGGAACTCTCCTTCATTGCTGATGGGATTGCAAGCTAGTACAACCACTCTGGAAATCAGTTTGGCAATTACTCAAAAGATTGGACACACCTGAGTGTTGGGAACCAAATGGCTCTTGGCTGACCTGCCTCCACCTGACTAGTATCCAGAGATAAATATTCTGCCTGGCAACCACAAATTTCCTGCTTGGCCCTGAGAGAAGTGTGATCAGTGTACCTTGACTTTTGAGAAACCGTTACCTACCCAACCATTTCCTCCCTACCTGTTGTCCTCGGGGTTCCCATGGCCCCCAGAAGATCTTGTAATTCTTCACTGTACTCCCTCCTGCCCCCTGCCCTTCTAAAACCTTGTTTTAAATTTGAGCTCCTGCTTTTAGTAAACAGCTCTTGAAAAGCAATGCTTCCTTGAGTCCTGTCTTCTCTCTCGCCCATTCTTTATTTTCAGGTTGCAACTCTCCTTGTGTCCGCCGAATTACTGAGACCTGCGGGTCAGGTCAGAGTGGCGCCTCAACGTGGAGCCCGAGGCACGGGTCGCTCCCCCTGGATGGATTAAGCGGATTAAGATCCGGATCGCTCTCTGATGTTCATGACTGCTACAGCTCGCCCAGCTTCTTCAGTTATTAGGTACATCATCTGTCTAACTTTTATCAAGAATGGGTAAGTCTTTGTCTAAGGAGGTCCGTTTTATTAAAGACCTCAAAGAAGCCCTCAGAGAGAGGGGAATCAGGGTTAAAAAGAAACATTTGGTTGAATTTTTTATTTTTATTGATGAAACATGTCCTTGGTTCATGATTCACGGTCCTACAATTGACTCTAAGAAATGGCAAAAGGTGGGACGTGAATTAAATGCTTTGATTGAAAAAGAAGGCCATGATGCAATTAGTCACAGTGTTTTTTTTACTGGGGTCTCATCTGTGATATTATTGAATCATCAGACGCTGAGGCGGGACATAAACAACTCTTGTCTGTGGCAGAGTTTTGCCTGAGAAACTCCCATCCGCCCTCTTGATCTTCCTCTCATTCTTCTGTGCCTCCGCAGTCATCTACCCTTATCACTATGCCCTCTGACTTTTCTTCTGATTCTCCGACCTCCAGCCCTCATCTGGCCAAGTCCTCCGTGTCTCCCTCCTCAAAACTCCTACCTCATCACTCACCTCCTTCTTCGCAAACTCAACCTCCCTCTTTCCTCTCCCCCCCCTTCCTCCGCCCTCCTACGACGATCCTGTTTCCTTCATGGAATGTGGCTGCACACCCTTTTGTGCTCCGGTCATTCCCATGCATTCTAAGCCCTTGTCTGCCTCCTCAAATCATCCTCCTGAAAACCTCTCTGTGAAAAAGTCTCCTTCAATTTTCCCTGCTCCTTCAGCTCCCACTGCTGGTATTCTTGCCGAGCCTGGTGATGGCTCTCTTAACCCTGGCGACACACAGGTCCTTGAGGAAGAAGCTGCTCACTAACACTCTGAGGATTGGCGTTCCCTCACTCTGCCGGTTCCCTCTGCTCCTCTTTTTGTTCCCACTTCTGCTCTTCCTTCCTCACTCGCCGCTGTGAAGTCCCGCTTAACGTCCCAGATTCAAGAGCTGACTGAAATCCTCCACCTTCATGAACATTTCTCTAGTCCATCTACTCTTTGCTCCTCTGCCCCACCCTGTCTGCCACAGCACTCTCCTGTTCACTTGGCCTTTCCTGTCACTCATTCTCAAGTTTCCCAAGAAATCCCCGCCTCTGGTTCTGCTCTGCCTCAGCCGCCCACGACCTGGTCAGCTCAGCATCAGCCCACTTCAGCTTCTGCTCCCACCTCTACTCCTTCCCATCTCCCTTCTTCCTCCACTCTTCGCCAGTCAACACGCAGAAACCCTCCCCTTTCTCGGGAACACTCCAATTCTGAAGCAGAACAGTCTGCTAGTGATCACAACCCAGATGATGAAAATGAAAGCGAGACTGATGATTCAGTTCCTGCCCCCACAGTTTATCGCCGGCTTCCATTTAATAAATTAGAAAAGCTTAATTCTGCTGTTAGAAGTTATGGCCCTAATGCTCCGTTTACCCTTTCACTGCTGGAGAGTATTAGTGGTGATGGCTATCTCACGCCAAATGGCCAAATGAGTGGCTTTCTTTTACACAGTCTGTTCTGACTAGGGGCCAGTTTCTCATCTGGCGTGCTGATTGGTCTGATCGCTGCCGCTCCTTGGCCCGCTCCAATAGCCAGAGTGGCCATGCCTCCCCAGGAAGCTCAGGACTGGACCACTGTGCCTCCACCTATACAATACTGACACCTGACCAAGGCTTGCAGGCCCTTTCTACTGGAGTCTTTGGACCCCCACCTCCCAATACTTACTATCTCATATTGGGGTGAGCCTCTGCAGCCCTCCAGGGTATTACCATTTTCCCATTCCTCGTAGATAATGATTATACTGGGGAAATTAAGATCTTGGCCTCCTCCTCGAGAGGGCCCCTCATCATCTGTCAGGGCCAGCGTATAGCTCAGGCCCTGCCTCTCCCTCTTGGTACTTCTACACCCTCATTGGGGCCGCCTAAGGAGCCTTCCAGTCCCGGATCCTCTGACATTTATTGGGTCCAAAAGATAACTGAAGAGCGCCAACACCTTAAACTTAAACTTAATGGCAAGTATTTTGAAGGTATTCTTCATTCAGGAGCAGAATCCACTGTCATTTCTCAGGCCTCCTGGCCCCCTTCGTGGCCATGCCAGCCCTCGTTAACCCATCTACAGGGCATAGGCATTTCTACAAATACCCTCCAGAGCTCTCAGATCCTGACCTGGGAAGATCTTGATGGTAACTCAGGCCACGTCCAGCCATTTATAGTCCCCGGCCTCCCTGTTAATCTTTGGGGGCGAGATGTATTAACTCAAATGGGAGTTTACCTTTTTAGCCCTTCCACAGCCATGACACAACAAATGCTAGACCAGGGACTTCTCCCTGTACAATATACAAAATAGCCAGGGACGTCGAGACCCTATTCAGACCACACCTAAGCTGGACAGAACAGGACTAGGCTATGATACATCTTTTTCATAAGGGCCATTGCTCTCCCTGCACTCCAGGCCGATAAGATCACTTGGAAGAGTGATTCTCATGTCTGGATTGACCAATGGCCCCTCGCTACAAAAAAACTTGCTGCGGCCATACAGTTAGTGCAGGAACAGCTGTCTGCAGGCCACATTGAGCCCTCCATTTCACCCTGGAACACCCCTATTTTCGTTATTCAAAAGAAAGGAGGCAAGTGGCACCTGCTTCAAGATCTCAGAGAAATCAATAAAACCATGGTTCCCATGGGGGCCCCTCCAACCAGGGCTCCCTTCCCCTGTTGCCATTCCTAAAGGATTTTCAAAAACTGCTATTGATCTTAAAGATTGTTTCTTTTGTATTCCATTGCATCCAGAAGATTGCAAGCGTTTTGCCTTCAGCCTTCCCATTGTTAATTGCATCGAGCCCTCTCCTCGTTTTCAGTGGAGGGTCCTTCCTCAGGGAATGGCTAACAGTCCCACCCTTTGCCAAAAATATGTCGCACAAGCTGTGGACCCCATTCGTCTTGAGTACCCGATTTTTTACATCATTCACTACATGGATGATATTCTTTTGGCTGGGGCAGATAGTCATAAACTCTTGCAAG
>NW_022196903.1:123629722-123642793 GCF_008632895.1 Mastomys coucha
TATTTGGAAAAGACCCAGATATCATTAGTCAGCCCTATAGCCCTGCTCAGATTCAGTGGCTACTACAAGCATCAGACGATTGGGCTGTCAATTGTCTCTCCTTCCACGGGAAGATTGATAATCACCTCCCTTCTGATAGACTTGTCCAATTCCTAAGCAGACAGGCCTTGGTCTTCCCAAAACATACCAGAGCTACCCCTATTCCACAAGCCCCCCTAGTTTTTACTGATGGCTCCTCCTCTGGTGTAGCTGCCTATGTTACTGATGGGCAGACCTTCAGGTTCCAGACTGACCTCTCTTCCGCCCAGTTAGTGGAGCTGACTGCAATCTCCCAAGTGTTCCAGACCCTTCAAGACTGCCTCTTTAACCTTTACACTGATAGTGCTTATGTTGCTTGCTCAATTCCCCTCCTGGAAACTGTACCCTTCATCTGACCAGACACCAATGCCTCCCCTCTTTTTGCTAATATTCAAAAAAGAATCCACAAGAGGACCTACCCCTTCTTTATTGGACACATCCGCAGTCACACTGGTCTGCCTGGACCTTTGAGTCAGGGAAATCACCTGGCTGATATGGCCACCAGAGACACTTTCCTAACCCTGCTATCCTAGGGACAAGATCCCCTTCAGATGGCTCAGCGAGCCCATCAGCTACACCATTTGAATGCTCAAACTTTGAGACAGATGTTCTCAATTACCAGAGAACAGGCTCTACAAATTGTGCACCAATGCCAACACTGTCTTACCTTTCTCCCTGAACAACACCTGGGAGTGAACCCGCGGGGACTCACCCCAGGAGAATTGTGGCAAATGGATGTTACCCATTTCGCCCCCTTTGGGAAATTAAAGTACATTCATGTGTCTATAGATACTTTCAGTGGGTTTATTTTTGCCACATTACAGCCTGGAGAGGCCACAAAACGTGTGATTGGTCACATCCTCTCTTGTCTTGCAGTCATGCCCCGGCCCTCCACTATTAAGACAGATAATGGGCCTGGCTATACCAGCTCCTCTTTTAAAAGCTTCTGTACTCAATTACAGATCAGACATATCACTCGTATTCCTTATAACCCTCAGGGACATGGCATAGTAGAAAGAGCTCATCAAACCTTAAAGAATATGATTTTAAAACTCAAACATTCAGGAGGAGTTTTGTACCCCTCCACAAATAATCATAAAAATCTGTTAAACCATGCCTTATTCGTGCTTAATTTCTTGACCCTTGATAACCAAGGAAAATCTGCAGCAGACAGATTTTGGCACCCTTCAACTACAGATACTTACGCTCAAGTGTTGTGGAAAGGTCCACTAACTCATCAATGGCACGGTCCTGACCCTGTGCTTATTTGGGGTAAAGGACATGCCTGTGTCTATGATCAGTCCCAACAGGCTGCCCGTTGGCTCCCCGAAAGGCTGGTAAAATTGGCTAATCCAACAACTCTTCCAGGGACAGCCCCTGAGAAAAGTGTTTAATTGTGTTCTTTTTCAGAATCATGCTTTCCCTGCCTCTGCTCCTACTTCTTGGCTCTTGGGGTGTCATAAGTATCCCCAACAACAACCCCTATATGGTCTACAATTACACCTGGGTTATTATTAACCAGGCTGGAGATATAGTTAATTCAAGTGCCAGCCTGGGGACTGAGGCCCATTGGCCCAAACTACAGGTTGATCTTTGTGCCCTGGCCCTTGGGGCCTCTCCTGATTGGGGACTCCAGGCACAATTTTGGCCCCTAGCCCAAGCGCCAGAAAGTCCTGATAGTAGTACAGACCCGGGGTGTAGCAATACTGCTAGACGGGCTGCTCTGGCCCTCTCACCCGGGGGGATATATATATGCCCTGGATCCACACATTGCCCTAGATCCCTTAATTATAAATGTGGCTGGGACTCAGACTACTTTTGTGCCTCCTCAGGGTACGAAACCACAGGGGATACCTATTGGAAACCTTCATCATCCTGGGATTACATCACTGTTCAACGAAGGTTCCCTGCAAAACAGGTTTACAGCCCAAATGAGATGCCCCTGAACGATCAGTGTGTCCCTGAGACCACAGGCAGGGGATGGTGCAACCCCCTTGAGATTTCATTCAGAGACGTGGACAAGAACTTAGATTGGACGGGCCGTGGGTTTGAATGGGGCCTACGAGTGTATAAGAATAAATATGACTTCGGTCTTACCTTTAAGATTAAACTTCTTAAAGAAATCCCCAATAGAAATCTTGCAGCTGCTAGCCCTAATATCGTGCTCCATAATCCTGCAGGAGCACACCCACGGCCACTACAACCTAGGCCCACTACACCTTCCTTAGCCACTCACGTTCCCTCTCCTCCCTCCCTTTATTTACCTACTATTCCCATGGGACCTCCCAGCACTGCAGAACTTATTCTTGATCTTGTCAACGCCTCTATACAAACCATCAAAGATCAGAATTCCTCTGGATACACAGAATGCTGGATATGCTTTTCTCCTACACCTCCCTTTTATGAGGGTATTGCCCTTTTTGCTGTCCCAATCCTCACCAATCAGACCACCTATGCAGCTTCAGCCACAGGACCAGAGGTAGGCATCACCTTACAATCTGTTTCTGGCATCGGCACATGTCTCCTCGGACCTGCAATGTTGCCTCCCCGTGCCCTCTGGGACATTTGTAATCAGACTCTTGTTTTAAATCTTACTTATTGGTATGTTTTATCCCCAAATGGCACATATTTTGCTTGCTCCTTTGGCCTGCTACCATTTATTTACACCCCCCTGCTTTTAGAAAGCAAATATTGGTGTGTAATTGTTGTTCTTCTTCCCTGCTTTACTATCCATAAGCCAGAAGAATTTTTAAATTTTATTGAAAAAGGAATATCCATCCATTCTAGAAATAAGCGTGAGCCTATCACTGCCATCACTATTGCCACCTTATTGGGCATTAGTGCGATAAGCGCAGGCACTGGCATTGCCTCCCTTGTAACCTCAAGGCAAGGCATTGCTGAACTCCAGTATCTTATTGATAAAGATATCACTAACCTGAGGGATGGAATCGAAGATATTAAGAGCTCTCTTGATTCCCTTGCCGAGGTGGTCCTTCAAAATCGTAGGGGCCTAGAACTCCTGTTCCTCAAGGAAGTGGGACTGTGTGCAGCTCTCAAAGAAGAATGCTGCTTTTATGTCAGTAAAACATGCCTTGCTCAAAGAAGCCTTGACAAAGTCACCAAGGCCCTAGAGGAGCACCAAAGGGCTCGAGAAAAACAGGAGGCCTGGTATCAAAATTGGTTCTCCGCCTCCCCTTGGCTTACCACCCTCTTGCCTAGCCTCCTGGGACCTTTTGTAGGGATCCTTCTCCTCCTCTCCTTTGGTCCCTGGGCCTTCAACCACCTAATCACCTTTGTTAAGAACTAGGTCGACTCTGCTACCAAGAATGTGCAGATCCACTACCATCGCCTGGAAACCAGAAACCTGTACGACAACACTCTCGAGGTTCAAAGCCCACCACCTCCGGCCTCTGTTACTCAACAGCCCACATCAAGACCATATGGACAGCCCTTGCATTTCCAGGCTGTACGAGATGCTGGATGGAGAGCTTGGTTTTGCCATAGATGCCTTTGGTGAACCCTAGTAAGATCCTCTGGCCCCTCGCAACTCTCTTGCCTTAACTATCCTCAGCCCACCATGGTTTTACCCCACGGCCAGTAGACCTGGTAAGTCAGTGACGGAATAGATGGATAAGACTCGACCACCTAAGACAGGGCAGCCTCGGGACTGACCCAGAGATGGATAAGAGATCGAGCACCGACCTCTAACAGGCTCAGGTCCACAGTGAGACCCTCTCATTGGCCAGGATCGTGATAAGTCTTTAATCAAGGGTTTAGCCCTCCCAGGCCAGGGTTGTAAAACCACCCCCGAGAACCCGTTGCAGAGAGCACCTTTACTAAATACAGAGGGGGGAGATGTTGGGAACCAAATGGCTCTTGGCTGACCTGCCTCCACCTGACTAGTATCCAGAGATAAATATTCTGCCTGGCAACCACAAATTTCCTGCTTGGCCCTGAGAGAAGTGTGATCAGTGTACCTTGACTTTTGAGAAACCTTTACCTACCCAACCATTTCCTCCCTACCTGTTGTCCTCGGGGTTCCCATGGCCCCCAGAAGATCTTGTAATTCTTCACTGTACTCCCTCCTGCCCCCTGCCCTTCCAAAACCTTGTTTTAAATTTGAGCTCCTGCTTTTAGTAAACAGCTCTTGACAAGCAATGCTTCCTTGAGTCCTGTCTTCTCTCTCGCCCATTCTTATTTTCAGGTTGCGACCCTCCTTGTGTCCCCTGAATTACTGAGACCCGCAGGTCGGGTCACCTGAGGACCTAGCAATACCACTCCTGGACATATACCCAAAAGATGCTCTAACATGTAATAAGGACACATGCTCCACTATATTCATAATTGCCTGAAGCTAGAAAAAAGCCAGATGTCCCTCAACAGAGGAATGGATATAGAAAATGTGGTACATCTACACAATGGAGTACTACTTAGCTATTTAAAACAATGAATTTATGAAATTCCTAGGGAAATGGATGGATCTGGAGAATATCATCCTGAGTGAGGTACCCAATCACAAAAGAACAGACATTGTATGCACTCACTGATAAGCGAATATTAGCCCAGAAGTTCAGAATACCTAAGATACTATCCACAAACCACAACAAAGTCAAGAAGAAGGAAGACCAATGTGTGGATACATTGATCATGCTTAGAAGGGGGAACAAAACAACCATGGAAGGAGTTGCAGAGACAAAGTGTGGAACAGAGACTGAAGGAAGGACAATCCAAAGACTGATCCACCTGGGAATCCTTCCCATATTCAGTCACCAAACTCATGCAGTATTGTGGATGTCAGCAAGTGCTGGCTGACAGAAGCCTGATATAACTGTCTCCTGAGAAGCCAAGCCATCCATTGAACTGAGCACAGGGTCTGCAATTAATGAGCTAGAAAAAGAACCCAAGAAGCTGAAGAGCTTTGCAGCCCCACAGGAGGAACAACAATATGAACTAACCAGTACCCCCAGAGCTCCCAGAGACTACAACACTAACCAAAGTGTACACATGGTGGGACTCACGGCTTCAGCTGCATATGTAGCAAAGGAAGGCCTAGTTGGTCATCAATGGGAGGAGAGTCCCTTGGTCCTGTGAAGACTCTTGACCCAGTGTAGGTGAATGCCAGGTACAGGAAGAGGGAGAGAGTGGGTCAGTGAGCAAGGGGAGGGAGGAAGGGAATAGGGTTTTTTTTTCAAAGGGGAAACCAGGAAAGGCGATAACCTTGAATTGTGAATAAAGAAAATATCAAATAAAAATATTTTTGGGGCCTCAGAGCTGGACAGATAAACTTTTCTATTCCTATTATTTTCAGGTTAGTTCTTTCTATAGTATTCCAGATTTCATGGATATTTTGTGTCAGAATTTTTTTTAGAATTAACATCTTCTTTGATTGATGTATCAATATCTTCTTTGTATTTTCTACACCTGAGATGCTCTCATCCATCTCCTGTATTATGTTGGTGATGCTTGTGTCTGTTGTTCCTATTCTCTTCCCTAGGTTTTTCATCTCTAGGATTACCTAAGTTTGTTTTCTTTACAGCTTCTATTTCTATCTCTATTTTGGAGATATAAAGATAAATCCATCTCTTTCCATCTGGAAAAAAAATTTCTTGATGTGACAAGGCTTCTGATAGGTATCCTTGGGTTGTAAAACTCTGGATCTACAGTTCTGTGTGTTTCAGGATGTGCAGGTCTGTTCTGCAACCACAGATCTGATTAAATTGGGCAGACCAATGGAAAGAGAATGTAGGTCCCCAGGGAGACTAGTGCAGCTGGGCTTGCTACAAATGACACAGCAAGCAGGGAAGATGGATGGATGAAATGCTTTATTTTAACTCTTACTGGTGCTTTCAATAAAGATGATTTATTCTACTCATAATGAAGTACTCAGGCTGTTTATTAGGGTTCTTTGTTTAGTTCTATGGGATTTTATACAAATAGGACAGATTCCTCCAGGCTTTGTGCAAAGCCTGTCCATGTATCATAGAAGATCTGTCTTGTCTCCAGCAAGAAGGAAGATTTCCTCTGCTCTGTCAAGTGATGTTCCTGAGCACATTCCCCAAATCATTCAGATGGTCTCTCTGTTTGTACTGCAGACTAAGTCTATGATGAAAACACTGGTTTGTAAGGCGTCATGAATTACTACAGTAAAGAAATGATAATCAGAACATTTCAGTTTTTACCTTTATCACATATTGGTGAGTCACTGAGGGAATTTATCCAGTCTCTTCCCACAAATACAGCTGTATGAATTACCACAGTCAATATTGTCCAATCTTGTTCTAGATAAGAAGACACATTTTCCCTGCTTTTCATTGAATTTCCTTATGTTCAAGTCACTGAAAAACAAGAACAACAATGTGCAACTGGTGAATTCTGTATATTCACAGAAATAAGTCATGATTGCAAAAATTCTATTCACCAAAGTAGACAGATATGTCTATCATAAGTTGATCACTAGAGTGAGTTCTTTTGTCTAAGCTCATTAAAAAAAAAAGGTCTCTCTGTCACAAGAAAATCCACATCTTATTTCAAGTTGGCATTTTTGACAATAAGGAAAACTGATTTGCAGTATTTCCAAGGAATTATTTTATGCTTAACCTGATCTCCTATTTATATCTAGTGGATAAAATGCTAGTATAAAAGAAAAAACAGGCTGGGCAGTGGTTGTGCATTCCTTTAATCCCAGCTCTTGGTAGATTTCTGTGTTTGAGGCCAGTCAGGTTTTTTTTGAAACCCTGTCTCAAAAAACAAAAACAAAAAACAAAAACAAAACAAAAAACAAAACAAAACAAAACAAAAACAAAAACAAAACAAAAAAGAACAAAACAAAACAGAACAAAAAAGGATAAACAGATATTTGTAACACACAGAACACAGTATTATATGCTCGTGTTATAAGGAGAAAGGGAAGATTTGAAATACAATTACAGATAATGGTTTATAACTAATATTTTGGACTGGGATCTTCTCTTCCTTCCTCATATTCTAGTTAATGGGACTTCACAGAAACAGGGTAATCTGCAGGATGGTATGTTAAAAGCCATAAATACCCTTCTTTAAAAAGAAAAATATTACACACTGCAAAATAAAAAAATAAATTAGATACACTGAAACTAATAGAGGAGAAGGTGGAGAAGAGCCTCAAACACATGGGCACTGAGGAAATTTTCCTGAACAGAACACCAATGGCTTATGCTCTAAAATCAACATAGATAAATGGGACCTCATAAAATATCAAAGCTTCTGTAAAGCAAAAGACACTGTCAATAGGACAAAACGGCGACCAACAGATTGGGAAAAGATCTTTAACAATCCTAAATCTGCGAGAGGGCTAACCTCCTATAAATACAAAGAACTTAAGAAGTTAGACTCCAGAGAATCAAAAAACCCTATTAAAAAATGGGGTACAGAGCTAGGCAGGAGTGGGTGGGTGGGTGGGGAAGCACATTCATAGAAGCAGCAGGAAGGGGGTTGGAATAGGAAGTTTCTGTAGGAGAAACCAGGAAAGGAGATAACATTTGAAATGTAAATAAAGAAAATATCCAATAAAAGAAAAATAAATAAATTAGAACACAGAGCAAATTAGCACATAGGCTGAAATAGAAGTAATTATTTTTTTATTAGATATTTTCTTTATTTACATGTCATATGATATCTCCTTTCCCAGTTTCCTCTCCGAAAAACTAAAATAAAAATTAAAGAAAAGAAAACGAAAACAACAACCACAAAAAAATCCTGTTCCCTCACCCCTCCCCTGCTCACCAACCCACCCTCTCCCACTTCCTGACGCTGGCATTCCCCTGCACTGGGGCATAGAAACTTCACAGGGTCAAGGGCCTCTCCTACCGTTGATGATCAACTTGGCCATCCTCTGCTACATATGCTGCTAGAGCAATTAGTCCCACCATGTGTACTCTTTGGTTTAGTCCCTGGGAGCTCTGAGGGTACTAGTTAGTTCATATTGTTATTCATCCTAAGGGGATGCAAACACTTCAGCTCCTTGGGTCCTTTCTCTAGCTCCTTCATTGGAGACCCTGTACTCAGTTCAATGGATGGCTGTGAGCCTCTACTTCTGTATTAGTCAGGTACTGTCAGAGTCTCTCAGAAGACAGCTATATCAGGCTCCTTTCAGCCAGCACTTCCTGACATCCACATAGTGTATGTATTTGATGAGTGAATATGGAAAGTATTCCCAGGTGAAAAAGTCTCTGGATTGTCCTTCCTTCAGTCTCTGATCCACACCTTGTCTCTGCAACTCCTCCATGGTTATTTTGTTCCCCCTTCTAAGCATGATCAAAGTATCCACACATTGGTCTTCCTACTTCTTGAGTTTGTTGTGGTTTGTGGATCGTATCTTGGGTATTCCGAACTTCCGGGGTAATATTTGCTTATTAGTGAGTGCTTACAATGTCTATTCTTTTGTGATTGGGTTATCTCACTCAGGATGATATTCTCCAGATCCATCCATTTCCCTAAGATTTTCATAAATTCATTGTTTTTAATAGCTGAGTAGTACTCCATTATGTAGATTACCACAATTTCTATATCCATTCCTCTGTTGAGGGACATCTGGGTTATTTCCAGTTTCTGGCTATTATAAGCAAGGCTGCTATGAACATAGTGGAGCATGTGTCCTTATTATATGTTGGAGCATCTTCTGGGTATTTGCCCAGGAGTGGTATAGCTGGATCCTTTGGTAGTACTATGTCCAATTTCCAGAAAAACCATCAAACTAATTTCCAGAGGGTTTTACCAGCTTGCAATTCCACCAGCAATGAAGGAGTGTTCCTCTTTCTCCACAACCTCACCAGCATCTGATGTCACCTCAGTTTTTTATCCTAGCCATTCTGATTGGTGTGACATGGATTCTCAGGGTTGTTTTGATATGCCTTTCTCTGATGACTAAGGATGTTGAATATTTCTTTAGGTGCTTCTCAGCCATTTGGTATTCCTCAGTTGAAAATTATTTGTTTATCTCTCTACCCCTCTTTTTAATAGGGGTATTTGGCTCTCTGGAGTCTAACTTCTTGAGTTCATTGTATATATTGGATATTAACTCTCTATCAGATATAAGATCTTTTCCCAATTTGTTGTAGGTCATTTTGTCCTATTGACAGTGTCTTTTGCCTTACAGAAGCTTTGCAATTTTATAAGGTAGCACTTGTCTATTCTTGATCTTAGAGCATAAACTATTGGTGTTCTGTTCAGGAAATTTTCCCCTTTGCCCATGTGCTTGAAACCCTTCCCCAATTTCTTTTCTATAAGTTTCAGTGTATCTGGTTTTATGTGGAGGTCCTTGATCCACTTTGACTTAAGCTTTGTACAAGGAGATAAGAATGGTTAATAAATGGGTAACAAATAGAAAACTCCAACACAAGAAGGGAAACCACATCCTAGAAAACCCAAGAAAGTAATCTTACAACAAAACTAAAAGAAGATAGCAACATGAATGGAATTCCAACTCTAACAACAAAAGTAATAGGAAGCAACAATTACTTTTCCTTAATATGTATTAATATCAATGGACTCAATTCCCCAATAAAAAGATATGGACTATCAGACAGGGTACATAAACAGGACCCAACAATTTGTTGCATAGAGGAAACCCACCTCAGTGACAAAGACAGACACTACCTCAGAATAAAAGGCTGGAAAACAATTTTCCAACCAATGGTCCCAAGAGAAAAGATGGAGTGACCATTCTAATATCGAATAAAATCAACTTTCACCCTAAAGTGATTAAAAAAGATAAAGAGAGACACTTCATACTCATCAAAGGTATGATCTATCAAGATGAACTCTCAATTCTGGACCTCTATGCTCCAAATGCAAGGGCATCTACATTCATAAAAGAAACTTTACTTAAGCTCAAGGAACACGTTGCACTGCACACAATAATAAGGGGAGATTTCAACACACCACTCTCTGCAATGGATAGATCACGGAAAGAGAAACTAAACAAAGGCACAGTGAGACTAACAGAACTTATGAAACACATGGATTTCACAGATATCTATAGAACTTTTTATCCTAAAGCAAAAGGATATACCTTCTTGTCAGCACCTCATGGTACCTTCTCCAAAATTGACCATATAATCGGTCACGAATCAGGCCTCAACAGATACAAGAGGATTGAAATAATTCCTTGCATCCTATCAGATTACCATGGACTAAGGCTGCCCCTCAATAACAATATAAACAATAGAATACCCACATACTTGTGGAAGCTTAAAAACACTCTACTTGATGATAATTTGGTCAAGGAAGAAATAAAGAAAGAAATTAAAGACTTTCTAGAGTTTAATGAAAATGAAGCCACAACATACCTGAACTTATGGGACACAATGAAAGCAGTCCTAAGAGGAAAACTAATAGCTTTATGTGCCTCCAAAAAGAAACTGGAGAGTGCATACACCTGCAATTTGACGGCACATCTGAAAGCTCTAGAACATAAAGAAGCAAATTCACCCAAGAGGAGTCAAGGGTGAAATCAACAAAATAGAAACAAAAAGAACTATACAGAGAATCAAACAAACCACTAGCTGGTTCTTTGCTAAAATCAACAAAATAGATAAACTCAAACCCAGACTAACTAGAGGACACAGAAACAGTATCCTAATTAACAAAATCAGAAATAAAAAGGGAGATATAACAACAGGCACTGAGAAAACCCAAAAAAATCATGAGATCCTCCTACAAATGCCTATACTCAACAAAACTGGAAAACCTGGATGAAATGGACAATTTTCTAGACAGATACCAGGTACCAGAGTTAAATCAAGATCAGATCAATGATCTAAACAGTCCCATATCTGCTAATGAATTAGAAATAGTCATTAATAGTCTCCCAAAAAAAAAAAAAAAGCCCAGGACCAGATGGGTTTAGTACAGAGTTTTATCAGACCTTCAGAAGTAATTACTTGATAATTAAGACTTTCTTGTATAAATCAGCATATGTATGATTTCTACTCAGACTGAGAAATTAACACGGTTTGAATCAAGCCACAGTTTTCATAGATGTACTACATCCATTTTTATCCTCAATAGAGAAATCTGACTAAAGAATGCACTCAAATGGAGATCCTCAATATTAAATACATCCAGGCCTAGTGAGATAAAATTGTACTCCCAGGAATTGGGTGATGAAGGTAGGAGGAGTAAAGTTTCAAGACTAACCATCAATACATAGGGAATTTGAGGCTAGACTCAGTTAATGAGATTCTGTCAAAGAAGGAAACTAAATGAAATCCACCCTAACTACATAGGACAGAGACTTCAAAGGGATCAATCTTGAAAACAATGTCACTGCATTTTTACTTCAGGATTTTGAAGAGAAGAAATGGAGCATTCATATTTAACATATTTAGGAATTTAAAACAAACAAAGAACATATGCTAAACCAAATGTTATTTGAAGCATAGAAGAAACAGGTAAACCAAATTAGGAATGGGTATGCATATTAGACAGCCATAGACATTATCAAAAGTACAGAAAATAATCATGTGTGAATGTTGAATATGGGCAAAAGGAAGAAAGAACCCAGGAGACAGCACTTCACAAAAGATAATTAGTAAGAAGAAATAAAATATATGTTTACTCAACAACTAGCATATGAATTTATATTACAACTTTTATAATTGTTAAAATTTAGCAACACATATGCTCATAAGTGAATGGAGAAATACTGTGGAATATTTCTGTAGTGCAAAAGTGTTTTGTAAGAAGGAGAATGAAACACTGATCTAAGAAAACAGCTCAACAGAGACCGAAGGAAGGAGAATCCAGAGACTGCTCCACCTGGGAATCCTTCCCATATTCACTCATCAAATTCATTCACTATGTGGATGTCAGCAACTGGTGGCTGATAGGAGCCTGATATAGCTGTCTCCTGAGAGGCTCTGATAGTACCCAACTAATATAGAAGTAGAGGCTCACAGGTATCCATTGGACTGAGCACAGGGTCCCCAATGAAGGAGCTAGAGAAAGGACCCAAGGAGCTGAAGGGTTTACAGCCCCTTAGGACGAACAACAATATGAACTAACTAGTACCCTCAGAGCTCCCAGGGACTAAACCACCAACCAAAGAGTACACATAGTTGAACTAATGGCTCCAGCAGCATATGTATAGCAGATGATGGCCTAGTCAGTCATCAATGAAAGGAGAGGTGTTTGTTCCTGTGAAGTTTCTATGCCCAGTGTAGGTGAATCCCAGGTACAGGAAGCAGGAGAAGGTGGGTCAGCAGGGGGAAGAAGGCAGGAAAATAATTTTTTTTTCCAGAGGGGAAACCAGGAAAGGAGATATCATATGACATGTAAATAAAGAAGATATCTAATAAAAAAAAAAGAAAACAGCTCAAGTTAGAGAAAACATCATAATAACAACGATAATGGGGAAAGATGCATGGAAATACAGAGCCAATCTTAAATCTGTACGTAGAACAAGCCACTCTGCACAAAGCCAAACTCATTTACAGTACAGGAGAACACATATCTGCTTGCCCAGTCCCAGGTGTGGGGCATGGTTCAGGAAAGAGTTTTAGAGGGTAGCAAAATTGCTGTTTTAGTTTGATGCTTTCTATTGCTGCGATAAAAACCCAGAGCCAAAGAAACTTTGGGAGGACAAATTTATTTGGCTTAAACTTCCACATCACTATCCATAATTGAAGGAACTCATGGCAAGAGCCAAGCTGGGCAGGAGATAGAAAAGACAGTCTCATGTAGATGTCAGGGAGGAGTGCCACTTACTGATCTGATCCCTCAAATTTGTTCACTCAGCCTACTTTCTTTCTTTTTTTTTTTTTTTAGATATTTTCCTTATTTACATGTAAATTTCTCCATTCCCAGTTTCCCCTCCATAAAACAAAGAAACAAACAAAAAAAACAAAACCAAACCCCTGTTGCCTCCCACTTCCTCATGCCTGCCACTGCGCCCTCTCCCACTTTCTGGCCCTGGCATTCCCCTACACTGGGGCATAGAACCTTCACAGGGCCGAG
>NW_022196903.1:123643342-123647048 GCF_008632895.1 Mastomys coucha
CACTCAGGATGATATTCTCCAGATCCATCCATTTCTCTAAGAATTTCATAAATTTATTGTTTTTAATAACAATAGTAGTATTCCATTGTGAAGATATACCACAATTTCTGTAGCCACTCCTCTGTTGAGGGACATCTGGGTTGTTTCCAGGTTCTGTCTATTATAAATAAGGCTGCTATGAACATGGTGGAGCATGTGTCCTTCTTACATGTTGCAGTATCTTTTGGGTATATGCCCAGGAGTGGTATAGCCGGGTCCTCCAATAGAACTATGTCCAATTTCCGGAGGAACAGCCAAACTGATTTCCAGAGTGGTTGTACGAGTTTGCAATCCCACCAGCAAAAGATCTTTACCAACCCTATATCTGATAGAGGGCTAATATCCAATGTATACAAAGAGCTCAGCCTACTTTCTTAGTATAGCCAACACCACCATCCCAGGCGTAATACCCACAATAGGTTGGGCCCTTTCGCATCAGTAACTAGTTAAGAAAATGCTCTACAGACTTCCTTACAGTCATATCTTATTTCACAATTAAGATCCCCTCCTCTCAGATGACACTAGCTCCTGTCAGTTGACATTAAACTAGTTTTCACAGTGGTGCTTGAAAAGGTGTAAATAGTTGTTAAAATTCAAATATATCATAACACACAGTGGGAACATTTTATTACATGTACTTCAAGACTTGACTTTTAAAAATGTAACTGTCAAACAAATGAACAAACAAAGAAATGAGCCAAATCATTTCAGAATTACAGGACATTACAGTGGATACACTGCATGATCCTGAACATGAAGATAGATGGACAGTACCATGCTCCATAAAACTGAAAAATATGAATATGGGTTATGGATTAAAACATATTACTAGGTCTATACAGAATTTTTTGAGGTTTATTGTAATGCTATAAAAGAAATTGTTTCACCTAAGAAAGTATATCTGGATAGCTTCATATTATTATCATTATCATTATTATTGTTAGGCTTCATAAGACAGAGTCTCACTCTGTAGCATACAGTGATGTCATAATGTGAAACCTAAGCCCAAACTCATGTGCCTATGAGATAGTTAGTCTTGACCTATCACAAGCAGCTGCTTGCCATGAATACAACTATATCTGTGAGATTTCAACTTTCATCAAATGGATCCGAGAGAGATAGAGAAGGAATGAAGACATATGTAGATTATAGAAGTTTGTATGAGTTTCTTGAACTAGTTAGGCAACTATTGATAAATTCTAAACATATTTTACAGCAAACAAATGCATTTTAATAGTATAAATTCTCCTAAATACAAAATTAACAAACACCAACCAACTAACAAACAGAAACCCATAACAATATCCTTATAATCTTATATTCTTATGATCTTATACTGACTTAGCCCAAGGTTTTAAAAACAAGGTTGATTTACTAAAATAGAGAATTTAGTCTTAATCATAACTATATAAATGAAAACGGTTAATTTTATCTAACCTCATTTAAAAAAAGGTCTTGGGCTAATAACATGGCTTACCAAAACTGATAATATGTGCTCAGACTTCAGACCTCACAAAGTGGTAGAGAAAAAAACTTCCTGAGTTTCTCTCTAGCTGCAATTGTGCTCTAAAATGCACATTCACATGTGTGTATATGACACAAAATTTAAATGAAATATAAATGAAAAATAAAATTGCCTTTGATCAAAACTCAACTTCTCATATATTCTGTGCTGTTAATATTCATGAGCAAATAAACATATTTATAAATACTTCTAATGGATAATTTTATATTAAAGTTGTTTTCCTCTTATACTCTTTGCAAAAACAGCAGATGAAAGAAGAAATGCATTACATAGCTCAAAGTACAAGATAGTATATACTTCTTTTTTAAGGAAAAGGGAGGTTTGGAATATGGTCACAGTAGAGGGTTTGGAACTGCTACAGTGGTTCTGTCTCCCCTGCCCCCACAGCCAATGGGACTTCACTAATGCATGGTGATTCATAGACTTCTCCGCAAGCAGCACAACTGTTATATCTGCAGGATGGTGTACTAAGTGCCACAACTATATTATTGCGAAAATGTACTTGATAATGTAGACAAAACAATAAGGCACTAGGAAAAGTGATGCAGGATAGTATGAATTAAGAAGATACAACCAGGTCAGACTAGGATATAGAGGGAGGCCCTGACCAAACACTAACTAATAATTCAAACCTCACTTGATGCACTTATGATCACTCAGTAAAGAGATTCCTATGCAGACTTAGGCTTCAGCAGAGCTGACACTTGAGAATATCATCATCACCTGGCAGTCATCCTCCTAAATGTCAGGGCAAACAGAACAGTGGATCTATGTGAAATGGTCATTTAAATACTAAATGATGAATCCACGAAATTCAAGAGTTCAAAGCATATTTGGGAAATACAGTGAATTTGAACCAGGCTAGCCTAGTAAAAATCTATGTCAAAGAATACCAGACAGAGAAAGACATCCACCAACCTCCTTGGAGCTGAAAGCAAATGGATAAAACTTTAACAAATGATTACCTTTCTATCACTTTGAATTAAAACCAAGGAGAAATAGAGTATTTTTATTTACCATACCAACAGAAATTGAAGATAAATGAAACTAATGTGGCTATGAATAACAGACAGGAGAGGGAAGATACAGTAGGAATAAGTGGATACAGTAGCTATGAGATATCTTCATCAGGAAAATCAATGAAAGATGTATGCTGATTATGGGCAAAGGTGAAAGGGATCTAATAGACTATTCAAAGATACACATGACATATGCTGCATCATTAGCTCTTAAATTTACTCTCATACTGAGGCACACCTAGACCTGTACACAAGAATCACAAGTTAGGCTCACAGCTGTTCACTGGGTTCATTAGAAGATGGCATTGTAACAGATGGGCAAGCTTCTGTGCCTTCCCTCAGAAGAAAGTCCTTGTGGTGACTGCATGAACCTTCTGACCACTGGACTCCTTACTCAAACTTCAGTTCTGGCCTTACTACCAATATCATCATCACGGAACAGTTGTGTAGCATACTCAAGGTCCGCAAAAAACTCTTAACCTGGATTCAGGCACCTCGCTCCAAATGTTACCACCCACCCTATTTTGACTCTCTATGCTGCTAGAGGCAATAAAGAAATCCATTAATTCTGTGGACAATCATAATGTCATATCCTATAAATCCCAGTCCTTGGGAGATAGGAACAGGAAGACTCAGGAGAGTCTGTGTAAAATGATGACTCATTTAGAAAAACCAAAATTAATAACAGCACTAATAATCTCTGTGATTAGAACATATTAGTATATCTTGTAAGGCTGTCTGTCCTGTGGCCACTTATGTGACAGCCTTCTTAGGAATGTTTTTGAGGAAAGAGAGGAAGATATTTCTGGAATGTTTGGAACCTAGCTGTCCACACTGACAGGGCCACAAATTTGAATAGAAGTGCACTAGACCTGCCATGTTCCCAGACACTGAATGAAAGATTCCTGAGAAAGTTATGACTGTGGGTACCAAGCCTCAGACAGTTTATGTAGCTGCTGAAGAAGAAACCCAAAGAATGTCACAAAGAAAATGATGTCATAAACAAAAGACAACAGAAACAGTACATTAAACCTACAAAAGTACAGACAATAAGATTACCAGCTAGCATGTGTAAAACAAGTATAACTGACATCTTTCTTTTTTTTTTTTTCATTTTTTTTTT
>NW_022196903.1:123647285-123652857 GCF_008632895.1 Mastomys coucha
TACAAACCCCTAAACTCCATTGGTCTTTTCTCTAATTCCTTCACTGGGGACCCTGCACTCAGTTCGATATCTTTCAAGAGATAGAAGAACCACCAGGCATGCCTACCTATAGTCCCAACAGCTGAGGTATAGAGTCAGGAGGATCACGAGTTCAAGGACAGCCTGAGTGAGATAAATCCCTATCTCAAAATATTAACAAAATAATAAAAATTAAATTTATTTTTAAATTATAAAAAGAACAACTTAACATATCACTACATGGCGAAGTTATTAAAGACCAAAGAATTATGAGATGATACATGTACATGCACACATATATACATACAAATGAGTAGATGAGCACATGTATATGCACAAATGTAAATAGACATAGATAAGCACATTTGCATGCACACATCTATGCACACAAATGAGTAGCTGAGTACATGTCCAAAGATGGAAAAATAAAATGCTTATAGTTTAAAATTTATGGTGTTGAGGGTTTTTTAAAAAATATCTGCCTTGAACAGTTTTGTGGGGGATCAAAATTTTATTTAATATGACTTCCTATGAAAAACAAGAGGGCATTTTATTCATGTGTTTTTCAGTAAGAGCATTTTACCTCAACTCTGGTTGAATATAGACATAAAAAAGACTAGAGAACTATATGAAATTCATGAAAAATTCAATGTCAGCCTTTGTTTCTATTGGATAGATCAATTTAAACAAGAATATGCTATTTCTACTAGATTGTTTTCTAATTTTGTTGAAAATGGGAAATATGCAAAGATTCATGAACACTAAAAACATCTATAAAAACTTTTTTCTCAAATCAAGTTTCTGATCCTAATAGTTAATCTTAAGCTTTATCCAAAGGAACCATCTTTGTAGAAACCTTCAGTGTTCACATAAAATAAAACAATAGACCATTGTAAAAAAAAGAAAGAAAGAAAACCAAAGTGCAAGGCAAAGGATAAATCCAGAGGAATTACTTACTAGTTAGGGTGATGACAGAGATCTCCCACCCAGCACAGGTCATTGCTAATGTACATCCTTAATGTAATTACATGATAAGACCTTATCGCTGAAGATACTCGCACTTTGACATTAGCACATAGAGAAATCTATAGCAAACCAATATGGAAATATCTTCTGAGCTGCTTTCAAAGGATTAAATAGGTCTTTTCAGGTTGCAAGGGAGAAAAAATATGAGTAGTCCTATCCTGCACTGGACCCTGAATGCTACAATGCTGACCTGGTAGGCCAGATATGTTTTAGGATAAACGTTTTCTTATTGGAACTGAGGGCTTTACCGAATGAGAAAATAACATTTGGTATTGCAAACCAAATCAAAAGCACAAGATTGATGGCCTTCACAGGACCTAGGTTGGAACTTGCTACATTGCTCTGCTAAGTGGTCTGTGGTTAGAATGCATCCTTAACATTTATAGTTATAGCCTAGAACTGTGCTGCTCTCAACTTCCATCAGAGATGCTTCTTTATATAGTGGGCCATAGGCCATACAGTGAGATAGAATTGATCAAAGTGCTTAGGAGAAGTGTGTATGTGCTCAGCCCTTAAGGAGACATCTTCATCAACTTCTCTACCTCCATACCACCATCAAGACTCAGAACACAGCAAGGAGAGGACATAGAAAGGATATAAGAACTCAAAAAGGGGAAAAACTCTGTGAAATGCAGTCTTCTGAAAAAGATGAGATTTCTGCCTTATTTCTTTTTATAAAATCACTATTCTTAGGTGACAGCTGTTGGAAAAGGAGAATCAATTATATACTAAGGGAGTGGCCACTGACAGGTTTCCTTGTTCAAGTAGACAGCCTACAGCTATGCACCGATTTAGAGTTAGTTACAAAGGCATGAGTTACCAGGGCATGAGTTACATGTTACAACTTATAGTGGAACTAGAGGATGATTTGTTCATATATTATTTGATGTATATGAGACACTAAAGAAAAAATATATTATTAATAAAGATTCCTAATTAATCAGTGAACAGTTTTCTACAAGATTATAAATAAACAAGAAATTTGAGATTTACATAACACAACACATTGAAATGGAAGACAGGCATACATATGCATATAACTATGTTCTTATATTTATAAATAACTGAAAATTATATAAGCTAGCAATAGTAAAAAATGTCCCATGAATGTCTGAGAAACTCACACATTGTATCTGTCATGATCATTCAGTCACTTCAGTCAATATTAAGTTGGTGACTTTCTAGACACCAAACCCAGACATAATTGTGGATGCCAGGAAGTACTTGTTGATAGGAGCCTGATATATCTGCACCTGAGAGGCTATGCCAGAGCCTGACAAATACAGAGACTGAAGCTCTAGAGAACCATTGGACTGGACATGGAGTCCTCAATGGAGGAGTTAGAGAAAGGACTGAAGGAGCTGAAGGGGTTTGCAACCCGATAGGAAGAACAATATCAACAAATCAGACAACCCAGAGCTGTCTAGGACTAAACCACCAACCAAAGACTACAAATGGAGGGACTTATGGCTACCACTGCATATGTAGCAAAGGATGGCCATGTTTGGTGTCAATGTTTGAAAGGCCCTTGGTTGGTCCTGTGAAGGCTTGATGCCCCAGAGTACAGGAATGTCAGGGCAGGGAAGCAGGAGTGAGTGGGTGGGTGGGGGACAATACGTAGGGGGAGGGGGATGGAATTTGGAGTTTCTAGAGTGGAAACTGGAAAAGTGGATGACACTTGACATGTTAATAAATGAAATATCCAATAAGAAGAAAAAGACTTGAGAAAAAAAGCATTCCTATTTTCTCTGCTTTTCTGTCCTCCCACTCTTCAGTCCCACCATGTACATTTTCTATAGTGATGTCGTACTAGTAGCACATTGAAATCAAAACTGATGTCAGTTCAATAAGTTATTCAAAATAAAAATTTTAGGTGTACTGAAATATGGGGATCATGACATGAGATGTATGCAGTATTAAGTCACCTTTGGTCAGTTCTTTGAACATACAACTTTCCTCTGTAACACTTGCTCAGGCACTGCTTTATGCCACTTGTCGTTATCCATGTGCTCCAAAGAAAATGAGAAAAGCCATGTGAAATGACAGAAAAGCCTTTGTACACAATCCTTCCATTTCCCAGACCAGTGTTAGAGTCTAAAGGGCTCAGAAACTCACTCACAGTTTAGATAAGCCATTATCAATCCATGTCCAATTATTTTTATTATCATATTTCAATCCAATCCAGTTATTGTCTGAAGTAACCTGGAGATGAAGGAACTTCTGTAAAGGAAACAACACACATTATGATGAAGTTTCTGTCTGGCGAGAAAAGTACTCACATGTAAAGTTCCCAGCATTCCTATTTTCTCTGCTTTTCTGTCCTCCCACTCTTCAGTCCCACCATGTTCATTTTCTATAGTGATGTCCTACTAGTAGCACATTGAAATCAAAACTGATGTCAGTTCAATAAGTTATTCAAAATAAAAATTTTAGGTGTACTGAGATATAGGGATCATGACATGATTTGTGACTTTGATTCTTAGACCAAGTCTCACTATGTAACCAAGACTGGCCTTGAACTCAGAATCTTCCTGCTTAAGGCAGGAATTTTTAGATTTAACATTTTCATTGACTAATGTATCAATTTCTTCTATTGCATCTTCTATGCCTGAGCGAAACACTAGAAATTTCAACAGAGAAATCTCAAATGTCCAAGAAGCACATTAAAAAAATATTCAAAGTCCTATGCCACCAGGGAAATGCAGATCAGAACAACTCTGAGATTCCATCTTACACCAATAAAAATAGTTTAGGTTAAAATCTGAAATGATAGCATATGATGACAAGGATGTGGAGCAAGGGGAAGACTCTCCATTGCTGGTAGGAGTGCATACTTATACATCCACTTTGGAAATCAATTGTTTTTTCTTTTTTTATTTCACAGAAAACTAACAATAGTTCTACATCAAGAACCAGCAATACCATGCCTGGGCATATAACCAAAAGATTCTTCATCATCCCTCAAAGACACTTGAATATTCATGGTAGTTTTATTCATAATATTGAGAAAGTGGAAACAACTTAGGTGTCCTTCAACTGAAGAATGGATCAAGAATGTGGTACGTCTTCACAATGGATACTATTCAGCTGTGAAAAACAAAGGCATCATGAATTTTGCATGCAATGGATGGAACTTGAAAATATCATCCTGTGTGTGGTAACCAAGTCCCAAAGGATACTCATGGCATGTGTTCACTTATAATTGGACATTAGCTATAAAATACAGGATTCCCATGTTACACTTGAAAGATGCATGTGGCTAGACAGGAAGAAGGGCACAAGCAAGGATGTTTGAATCTCACTAGGAAGCAGTAATGAAATGGTCACAGAAGGCTGGTGGAGGGAGTGAACTGGGTGGGAGAGAGGATCATGAGGGGTGGTGGGGGGTCCAGGTTCAGGTGTGAGGATGGGTGGGGGGTAACCTTACGGCCATGAGAATGAATGGAAATCTGTAACTGATGTGTAGAGGAGTTGGTAGGGGACATCTCCAGGAAGAGATGGAAACCAGTGATAGGGGAAGCACACAAGAATCAATGGGGATATCCATCACTGTGACTCTATTTAGCCTGGGGAGGCTGCCTCCTATGGCCAGGAAAGAATCCATGAGGAGTGATAGGGACAACAACTCACCCACAATACTTTTAAACCTAAACTTATCCTGTGTACAAGAAATGCAGGGATGGGGATGGAGCAAAGACTGAGGAATCAGTCAAACAATAAGCAGCTCAACTTTTTTTGTTTGTTTGTTTTGTTTTTAGAGACGGGGTTTCTCTGTGTAACCCTGACTGTCCTGAAACTCACTCTATAGACCAGGCTGGCCTCAAACTCAATAAACTGCCTGCCTCTGCCTCCCAAGTGCTAGGAGTAAAGGCGTGTGCCACCACTGCCTGACAGCCAGCTCAACTAGAGACCCATTCCATGGAAAAGCATCAATCCCTGACCCTATTATTGATATCTGTTATGCTTACAGACATGAGTCTCTCATGGCTTTCCTCTGTGAGGCTCCTTCCAGCAGCTGGCTCATACATACACTGATGCACACAGCCAAAGAGTAGATGGATCTTGGGTATTCTCAGAAGAGTATGTGGAAAGATGGTGGACTCTGAATCAGATAGGAACTCCACAGGAAGACAAGCAAAATCAACTATCCTGGACCTGTGTGGGTCTTAGAGTAAGAACCACTAAACAAAGAACATTCATGGGGCTGGACCTAGGCTTCCATGCACATGTACAGTGTGGTCTTCTTGTGAGTCCAGCACAACTGGAGCTGGCACTATCCCAAAAGCTGTAGCATGTGCATGGGTTATGTTGTTCTAACTGGGCTGACTTGTCTGGTCTCAGTGTGATGTTCCAGGGTAGGGAAATACCTTGGAAACCAGCAACCTATCATAGGAGGAAGAGGAATGGTGTATGGATTATGGGAGAGCATGAACACGAGGAGATCAGTGAGAAATGAATGGTTAAAATACTAGTACTAGTAGTAGTTGTAGTACTACTAATAGTAACAATGAAAATTTTAAAAATTGGT
>NW_022196903.1:123653908-123655676 GCF_008632895.1 Mastomys coucha
AAAAGGAAAAAAGGAAAATCTCACAGGTCTCAGAAATTAAGATTCTATGATGCCCAGATAATCCTGTGTTCCCATGATCTATGCAACATTGTTTGTAACAGTAGAGATACAAAAATCATTTTATGTGTTAATCACTGATGAATCAGTAGAGAAGATGTATCACATACACACAACAGTATACTTACAGGGAAATGAATCAGTCCAGCATGATGACCTATGTCTATAACCTGAGCACTCCAAATAGGGAGGCAGTAGGATCACCACCAGTTTAAGGGCAGCCTAGGCTAAGTGGTGAGTTCCAGTCCAGCCTTGGGTATACAGTGAGTTCCTAGTAACCCTGGACTGGAGAATGTCTCACAGTAAAACCCAAAAGAGAGATGCTGACCTATGTGATGGACATGGATGAACTTGAGGATGGTGTGCAAAGTGAACACACCAGGTCTAGGGACAACCTTTGTGATTCCAGGCAGAGCAGTTTTCTAAACTAGCACAATTCTATGAAGCAGAAACTTGTAATATAGCAGGGGCTGGGGAAGAGACAATGAGCACTTGCTACTCAAGGCAGCCAAACTGATGTCAGAACACTAGATCTGCAATAATGCATTGCACCCAGACTGGTCCACACACTACTGTGCGTATTGCATTGTGCCATAGGCTGTGTTACATGCTCTTAACTTAAGAGAAATAAGAGACATATAAAGGAGGTTTTGTTCTTTATAGCCTGTTCTCCTGATTATGTTGATGCCTTCAATGGTATGCACACCTTCACAAATGTTTCAAGTTGAATATTAAAATATATGCAGTTTTTGTAGCAAGATCCCCTCAATATGAATATTGTGTTTAGTGAGGTGCTGGGAATGGCCCTGCTCTATTAACAAACTTTATCTACAACTTTCATTTTTCTTGGAAGAGATATCCTTGTGAAGCTCATGCTGGCCTGGAATTTCCTGGGATGTCCAGATTGTTCTGAAAGTTATAATCCTCCTTCTTCAGCCTCATAATCTTAGGCATTACATCATTATGCTATACTTTTCAGATAATGAAGTTATTTTAAAGTAATGACACAAAACATTTTTCATGGGTCTGCAATACTTCAAAGATGTTTTTGGAACTTTTTTACCTGTCATAAATTTTATAATATAAAAATTTTAAATATACCAATACTGACATATTGAGAATCATCACATTTTACTATCACAGACTGGTAAGATTATATACATCTCCAAGTCTTGAAAAAAATAGTTAATGATGATTGATAAACTGTGTCAGTTAAAATGACCAGTCACATTGAAGGGTAAGAAGGGTTCCTATGACACTTGATCTTTATATCTTGCTAGCTTCATTCGCTCTGTATAACAAAGGAACCCTCCCTGGAGCAGACCTGGGAACTTCACTATGGTTGTAGCTCTGTGTGCACACCATGGGGAAGTTCCATGTTTGCTCTAGGGAGAGTCCCTTTGTTACAAACAGGCAAACTCTCTCAATACAAGTCAGATGGAATTCAGGCACACACATTCAAACACACACACACACACTAATACACATAAACTGTCACATACACACACACACATACACATACACGTACACAAACATATACATACCCACATATACACACACATACACTCACACACTCACATACATACACACATACACACACACACACAAATATGAACAAAATTATTTTTATAACTGTACCCATGTAAATGCTCTAAGTCCATTTTAGCATAAGGAGTTGATAAATACACTCTTACTAAAAATTTCGATGTTC
>NW_022196903.1:123656477-123656769 GCF_008632895.1 Mastomys coucha
GTTATCCCCATTCTAAGTTTCCCCTCCTGAAATGTCTAATTCCATCCTTCCTCCCCCTGCTTCTATGAAGGTGCTCTTCACCTGCCGACCCTCTCCTGCCTCCCCGCCCTGGCCTTCCCTACAAATAAATATTTGCATTGGGACTTTAACATTTATAAATTAGCACTTCAATTAACTCACTATAGAAACAGATACATCAATTTTTTTCTAATGTAATTTAACTGTAAAATAATTAATGCAACTGAATAAATTTATGGTGGAAGTAATTTCCAATCACTTCATTTTTAAAAGC
>NW_022196903.1:123656922-123657984 GCF_008632895.1 Mastomys coucha
AACCTAAGTAAAATCTTCAGTAAATATTTAACACACCATAAAAATATGAAGTAAAAAAACTTTATGAACTAGCACAATTCTCACTGGAGCATATGGGATGCAATATATCCACATACATAGCTGTTTCAGCATAGCCTGGAAGTGATTTCCTCTGTAAATGAAGAGGAATCCAATAAATTTAACCTTTAATGTCTCTGTACAGATGAAATCTTTTTACTTTAGCATGATCTCAACATACATTGAATAAATAGAAGAAGAATGTCATCTACTCTTTGCATAGTTTTTTATCAAAAAATGTTCATGTAATATTAACAATCCCTTGAGATCAGAAAGCAGATTATCACCAAGACCTCAGAAGGAAGATAACCAAAAATGAGATAGGACAGAGCAACACCCAACAGCTTCTGAGGTAACACATTAGATATGAAAGAGAACAGGTACTGCAGTGCGTCATGAAAAAAATACTAATGTCCAGAGAATCTGGCTCATCATCTGATTATAGAGAGCACAATGGATAGAGTATGTAACTGTATAGTTCATGTCTATTCTTTAGGCAGAATGTCAAACAGGCTGTATCTCATTTACTCACTGTTTGTCACCAACACTGCAACAGTTACAAGCAGAAGGGAACAGAGGATTCCAAGAGCTATCCCAATGAGCTGCCAGGGGACAGAGCACTCTTAAACCAACAAAACAAAGCAAGAAAATCATCACCATGAACAGAGCACATCTCAATGCTAATTACAATTTGTGTAGCATGGAAACAAGGGGGTATTTTGCACAAGTCGAGGATACAAACTTACTGAAATTTGATGTGAAAGTTGTAGATTTCTACCTAAAATGCACCCACTATACAAATTCTATGTGTATGAATTTTCAAAAAATTTCAAAATTCTTTCTGCCTTGACCTATGAGCTGCATGACAGGAATGTGCCCTCACCCAGTTCTACAGGAACAAAAGTACATTCTAGAGAAGGCACTGGAGGCATAGATCCAATCTAAATGTAATATACCAAACTGGAGCATGCAGTCCACCAGGAAAGATAACTGAGGATGAAGAAG
>NW_022196903.1:123659196-123659487 GCF_008632895.1 Mastomys coucha
AGTGATTTCTAAAGAAAAAGTTAAAATGTCCACTTTTAAGTAGGTACATGGATCTGATGATACAGAGCATTGGGACAGGGTGAGGTCTTACTAATTCACTGAATGATCCATAAACCCTGACATGAACTGACCCCAATTTCCACTACAGGGGAGAACCCTGTGCAGATTTCTATTAAAAAGTCTGTTGTAGTCTGTCTCACAACTACTACATTTGTGTGACTGTCATCTCCCTTGGCTTTCCTTCTACTTGGTTTCTGTGTATAGACTAATAAACTACCCCAAGTCCAACTG
>NW_022196903.1:123742733-123743951 GCF_008632895.1 Mastomys coucha
ATTTCATCTCTTAATTGTGTTTTCAATTAAGCAGGCTGTTTATTAGGATTCATTATTTAGTTCTACAGTAGTTTAAGAAAGAAGAAAGAACAGAATTGTCAAGAGTATGGGGTAAAGTGTGTCCAGGCATCAGAGGGTATATGTCCTCCGTCCAAAATGAAGGAACATGACCTCTCCTTTGTCAAGTCATATTCCAGAGAACACTCCCAATATTCTTGCAGCTTTGTCTTTTTGTTTGCACAGAAGACTATGTTCTGTAATGAAAATACTTGTATGTTAGTAGTCACAAATTATTACAGGAATCAAGTAAGGATCAACACATTTTATTCTTACCTTTTACTCTTGTTGGAGAGTTAATCAGGGAATTTATCCAGTCTCTTCCCACAAATACAGGGATAGGAATTTTCACAGTTAGTATTTTCTAGTCTTGCTTTAGATAAAAATACACATCCTCCAGGCTTAAAATTGGCTTTCTTTATTTTCAAGTCACTGAAGAGCATAAACAAGAGTGGGCAACTGTTTAATTTTTAACATTCACTGAAATAAGTCATGATTTTAAAAATTCTATTGGCCAACGCATACAGAATATAGAACTGTTTATCTTAAGTTCATCACCGAAATGTTTTATTTTCTCTTATGCTCATTAAAAAGAAATGGTCTCTTGATCATACAAAAGCTCTACATCTCATTTCACACTCACAAATTTTTGATCAGCAGGTAAATCTGACTTTCACTCTTTCTAAAGAATTACCTCAACCTGCTGTTACATTTATATTTTGTCAATAAAACTGCTACAACAATAATAAAACAGATGTGAGTTGTACACAGAAAAAGGTCATTTATGTTTGTGTTTTAAGGAAAAATGGGAGATTTGAAATATAGTCACAGATGAGGGCTTGTAATTAATGATTTAGATAGTTTCTCTTTCTTCCTGCCCACCACATAGCATGGTAATCTACTGAATTCCCTGTCTGCAACAGAACTCTGATTTCTGCAGGATGTTATAATAGAGACTACAATTACCCTTCTGAAAAAATTTGCAGCTAAACAAAAAAGTAAATTTAAACACGGAGCAAATTATCATCAAAACAAAAGGACTGTGTGTTCTGAGCCACCTGAGTTACATCCAAATCAAGAATAAAAGGGGAAATATTTAATAATTGATAATTAATATCCTCCTATAAATCAACAGAAATGAGATTTATCCTTAGTTTGAGG
>NW_022196903.1:123745424-123753393 GCF_008632895.1 Mastomys coucha
CTGTAGAACACAGTGACATCAAACATGTTGTAAATCCTAGGCTGCCCCCAAACTCATGTACCTATAAAATTATAAGTCTTGAGCTATCATATGCAGATAGGTACAGCAAAGAATATTATAGCTTTAAGATTACAACATTCATCTAATGGACTCAAGAGAGATAGAAAGTGAATGAGGACATGTGTAGATTATGGAAGTTTATATGAGTTTCTTGAACTAGTCAGGCAATTATTCATCAATCACAGACATATATTTACTGAAAATAAATGCCTTCTAAAGGTATAGATTCTCCTATGTGCAGAAAGTAACAAACACTAACAAACTGATTAACAAATAGAAACACACAACTACATCCGAGTTATTAATTGTGCTGTCAGAACAGTGAGATATTGAAATGGATGATCCTAGTGGTGACAAGTGTGTGCTAATTATCAGGATTATATATTTGCTTCTGTGTCATTTGGGAAATTGGGTGATATCTCAGGGCTTGGAGCAAAGGCATCTATTCTACAGACAAAACCATTCTGTGTACTAGAAAGAAAGGCCTTCTGCTGTGTTAAGATTTCAGAAGAGCATTTCATCCCTTGCCAGCTCATAATCCTATTAGCACAGTGGACTGAGACCTGTGGTTAAAACATTTGGTTGCTAAGTAGTCACAAATCATCACAGGAAATCAACAAAGATGACAAATGTTCTACTTTTTTATGTACAATTCTGCTTTATTGCACAAGGTCACAATATATAGCAAGTATATGACCAACCACAAGATAAATGTTGATAGGCACAAACATCTGTCTCTAACCACGAAGGAAGCAAAACAACAATTTGCCACACCACAAAGGCTGTGTTGACTCTACTGCAGTCCTGAGGGTTCACAGCACTGGTCTGTTAAATGTAAAACTTGTAGGTATCTGGTGGCATCAGATAGGACACATGGGTCACCTGTGTCCTGCACTCATGAGCAACACATGTAACACAAAGGACACCTTAAAGCTTTTCATAGAATTCTTTAGTGTTTTTGCCTTTAAAACAATATCACTGTACTAGTTAAGACTATTAATTACATTCTGACATAAAAGTTCAAAGTGGGTTACAAGTTTTGAATTTTTTTTTGTCAAACATAACTTTATCAGAGACAAAGCCACCTCTGTAATATACTGCAATCTAGTCTTCAAGAGCTCTATGGGTGACAAAGTATTTAAAAGTTAAAAAGCATTAGGAAGTTTAATTTTGCTTTAAAATGCCACATAATTGAGACAGCAAAGCCAGAGCATTAACTTTAAAAGCCCGGTGAACGTCACTGGAGTGCTTTGCTTTGCATCTAAACCTTAACCACCTGCCCGGAGAGTAAAGAAGACAAGTTCAAGTGTAATCCTGAGTAACTCACTTGCCTGTGCTGCCTCTGGGTAATGCTGCACTAGGACACAGGGATCAGGCACCAAGGCGCTATCTCTCTTTAGTCAGCATTCTCACCTTCAAATTGCAACTGAAGACAGTGCTACTTAGATATATCTCAGACAAATTCTTGTCTGCTGAGTCCTTACATTTGCCCCTTAATGTCTGAACTGCACTGCACAAACTCTTCCATCAGTGTCACTCCAAAGCTGCTGACCTCTGTTACTGCCACCCCAATGTTTATGAGGCTCCCAATTTTCACAGCCAGACGATGTTAGCTTTATTTAACCAGCTTTAGTGTACTCAGAGGTAAAGAGCTGTTTTGGATTTCCTTCCCCAGACGCTTCTCTTAAACTGCAGTTGAGTGTCGGATTTCAGTTTGTAGATACACACACACACACACACACACACACACACACACACACACACAAAAGCAATTACCCAGAGATGAAAAACTGTTAGGGAGAAACCTATTCTTGTGGTTGGGGATTAGCTCAGTGGTAGAGTGCTAGCCTAGCAAGTGCAAAGCCCTGGTTTCGATCCTCAGCTCTAGTAAAAAGAAAGAAAGGAAGAAAGAAAGAAAGAAAGAAAGAAAGAAAGAAAGAAAGAAAGAAAGAAAGAAAGGAAGAAAGGAGGGAGGGAGGGAGGAAGGCAGGAAGGAAGGAAGCAAAGAAAAAGAAAGAAAGAAAGAAAGAAAGAAAGAAAGAAAGAAAGAAGGAAAGAAAGGAGGGAGGGAGGGAGAAAAGAAGACAGGCAGGAAAGAAAGAAAGAAAGAAAGAAAGAAAGAAAGAAAGAAAGAAAGAAAGAAAGAAAGAAAGAAAGAAAGAGAGTAAAGAAAAGAAGAAAATAAACCTATCCTTAAGGACTGGGGATGCCAGGTATGGCAGCTCATGCCTTTAATCCCAACACTCAGAAGGCAGAGCCAGGTGAGTTCAAGACCAGCCTGGACTACCTGTTGAGAACCTGTCTCAAAATAAAATAAAACCAAGTAAAACAAAAACTGGGGAGGCTGGTGTGTCAGTTAGTGGGAGAGCATTCACCTAGGATATATAAAGCCCTGGGTTCAATCCCTAGCACCATTTACAAAAACAAAGAAACTGACTTGCTTATGTCAAATCCTGGAAAACAAGCTTAAATGTGGTGTTTACAGACAGGTTAAGATTCTCAGCTACTTCCCAGACTGATGTTATATCAGTTGAATTGTGAGTCCTGTTACAACATTTACCCAGAAAATAACTATGTGACTCCTTGGCCTGATTCCTGCCAGTTGAATCCTACCTGAGCTCCAGAAGTCAGTGCTGTTACTTAGAGCAGACACTCCTAAATGGCACGGTGGCAATGGGGCTCCTAGAGTGTCAGAACCCTGAAATCTTTCTTTCCAAAGAAACAGAAGGAGGGTCAAATGGAGCAGAAGCATCATCTCTTTACCTCACTCCATAGCACTGAGAAAGCAGATAAAAAGGAGGCCTGGGGTTGTATTAAGACTCCCAAGATAAAACTTGATGGAAGTGTTTATTTGTTTAAAGTCTGGTAACCAGAGAACAGGACAGACATGACAGTTACTATACTCACAAGGGACGATGTCCCCACTGGTCTGCTATGCCTACACCAGTAGCACAGAGAAGTCAAGCAGAAGAGCAGAGCTTGTGGTGAACACAATGAAGCACACAACAGAAGTTAACTAGGGCACTCTATCTTTTGGCAATGAGTTTAGTAAAGACTGCACAAGGACATTCTGGAAGGGCTTAAAGTCATATTCAGAATAAAACAGAAAATGTTCAAAGCTAAACAGCAAAATGGAAGCCTTCATTAGCTGCTCAATTCTACCAAATCTGAACGGAAAGTCTGGATACTGGCTATCTCAGCAGCACTTAGTTTCAAAGCTAACACCAACAATTTATCATGGAGCTACAGCCACGGCACAGAGCACCATCTCTGCTCCAATCCTCCATGCATAGCCGGGGTAATGACGATGACCCTCTTAAGATCAGAGACGAAATAAATGAGGTGAGAGTGAGCCTGCGAAGCCCTGGGCTAGAAGCACATGCTCTGGCTGCTGATGCCACAGTTTCCACCCAGAAGGCCTAGCAACTCTTCCGGGAGTAAAAGACTTCACTCTCAGCTGTCAGCTGTTCCGAAAGGTCATCAGGTACAGGCTGGTTCCTGGGCAACAGCCTAAAGCTCTGGAGTAACAACCAGAACCTAACCCTGACACCTGCCCACCGAAACCTGGACTCTTTTCTTTTCCATGGTTTGTCCGTAAATTATGGCTTGGTCTTAATGACATCAACCTGTATTTAAGCCAATAGGGCAAAGCCAAATTGCATCTTCCCTGGGTCTAGTTAGATGAGAATAACATTTCATGTAGTGGCCTTATCATACAATCTTTAACAAAAACTCGTAAGTTGCATTGATTATTCCCCAGGAGATGAGAGAGCAGTGGTAATTCAGTTGTACAACTCTGAAAAGATTGATCAGATTCCTGTCCTTCTCTATCCAGATTGTCTTGAAAACCATGGGGAGAGACTGGAATGGCCCACCAATCTGAGACTATTTGAGCTTTTAAGACATTCCCTGGGAAGCTTAAGAAGCCCAGCATGGCTCCAAGCACACCTCCACAGATGAAGTCATTAACCAGGTGTGCTCTGTGTCTGGTGGCAGTAGGCAAGTACTCCTTAGTGGGCCCTTGAAAGCCAACAAAAAGGACATTGCTGAACCCATTTCATAAAAGGGTGGGCACCAAGGCTCGGTAATAATCTGCAGTCCCATGGCATCAGAGTGCCTGGCAGGTCTGGTAAATGTTCGTGAACTTATCCTGATGCTTGTGGTCCTGAAGCAAAGTCTGATCCCTTTCGAATGGAGTGAGAATGGCTTCTGTTGTCCCGGTGAGTAGTGCTGCCATGCTTTGGGTGGCAAACTCTGGAACACTGCTCACATGCTTGCGGAGCAGGCACAACAGGTCCTCATACAGACCAAACAAAAGTGCCAGTGTGGTCGTCTTCTGCATCAGAGTGGGGAGGATTCCTCGGTACAGATTGCGGAACCCATCCTTCCTCAACTGCAGGATTGCATCCCAGGTTTTGATACAGTACAGCTGCTCCCAGAGAGGATCTTCTGGACAGGGTAAGTGATCTCCACATTGTTGAAAGACACGCAGCTGCCACAGAAGTAATGCTTTAAGTCCTCCACATCCGCAATGTGAGATGACAAAACCTGTTTTGAAGAGGTCAACATTTGGGGCCTCTTGTCATGTGCTTCTGAATCCATTATGGTGCTTCTGACCTTTCCTCTCTGAGGAAGAGTATTTTAACCTGTGACACCTGAGCCCAGCACTGAGGATGACAGCTTTCTGGTAACTTTTCCAGTGTTTTCCATTGTTAGCCTACTCTCTTCTGAAGTCAGTTTTTATAACTGCATTGCTCACAGCCTGGGGCACACTCCCACAGGACAGCTGGTGAGTGAGCCCACGCCCGTGCCAAAATGTTCTACTTTTACATTTCCTTCTGTTGTCACACTGAATCAGGGAATTTATCTACTCTTTTTTCATACACATAAAGATGGGCTTTGCTATAGTCATCATTATATCTGTGAAACTGAAAAATGAACTCTCTGTCTTATATAGTGATTCCATTCTTAAGAAACCACTAGAAAACAAAAAATATATATAATGGGCAGTTATTTAAGTTTAAAACTTTACATTGATCTAGACCAGGGTATTTAAAACAAGGTTTATTAACAAAAATGTACAGAATATGGACTTAATCATAACTGTAACAATAAATATGTTAATGTCCTCTAAATTCAGGGGAAAAGGGTCTTGTGACAGTGACATGGCAGACCAAACCTGACAACTTGAGTTCAGACTTCAGACCCCACAAAGTAGGAGAGAAATAACTTCCTAATTTCCCTCTTTCTATATTCGTGCTGTGAAGTGCACATCCACATGCCTGTACATAAAACATAAGAGAAGTGAATAAAAATAAAAAATAAAATGTTCTTTTGATCACAACTCAACTCCTCATATACTTTGCACTGCTACTTTTTCATGAGAATGTTAACATTTTTTTTGAGACACGTTTTCTTTGTGTAGTGCTAGCTGTCCTGGAACTCACTCTAGTAGACCATGCTGGCCTCGAACTCAGAAATCTGCCTGTCTCTGCCTCCTAAGTGCTGGGATTAAAGGCATGTACTACCACTGCCCGGCCAAAAATATTAACTAAATTTACCATATTTCTAAAGGATAACTTTATATTAAAGTTGATTTCCTCTGACACTCTTTGCAAATACAAGAGAAAAAAAGAAAAGTACAGTACATGGCACACAGGACAAAGTCTTGAAGACCTCTTTTTTCAAGATAAAAAGTGAGGTTTGGAATACAGTCACAGAAGAGGGTTTGCGACTGCTATTGTGGTTCTTCTCCCCTGTCCCCAGAGACAAGGGGACTTCACAGAAACATGATGATTCACTGACTTCCCTGCAAGCAGAACAAATGCAATCTCTGCAGGATGATGCCTTGAGTGTCCCAAACATATTCTTGGGAAATTTATAATTAAAAATCTAAACTAAAAAAATAAGGCACTAGGTAAAGCAAGTCAAGCCTCTAACCTCACCATTTGGAAGGCTGAATTAGGAGCATTATAACCAAGTCAGACTAGGCTATAGAGGAAGGCCCTAATTAAATATTAACTAATAATTAAAACCTTACTCAATGAACTTATGAACAGTTAAAAGCAGATGCCCATACAGGTTTGAGCTTCGGCAGAGCTGAACCATTAGAAGATCAGCATAACTTGGCAGATAGTCTTTTTCCTAATTTTCAGAGCAAGAAGAATAGTGGATTTGTTTGAAATGGTCATTTAAATACTAAATAATGAATCCACAAAGAATTTAAGGCATGTTGGTGAAATACAGTGAATTTGAACCAGGCTAGTGTAATCAAAAGATCTATGTCAAAGAATACCAGACAGAAAAAGACATCTGCCAATCTACTCGGAGATTAGACATGCAAAGTGAATAAAACTTTAACAAATGATAGCATTTCTTTAACTTTGGATTTAAACCAAGAAGAAACACTGTGTTTTGACTGACTGTAAGAAGAAAATAGGAAGATAAATGAAAACAAGGTGGCCATGAATAACATAAAGGATAGGAGAAATAGAGAAGGAATGAGTGTGCACATTAGCTAGCCATGAGATTTCATCTGAGTCCAATCAATAAAGGATGCATGGTGAACATGGGCAGAGAAGAAAAGGATCCAGAGACACTGACTCTTCACAGATACACATGAAGCACATACTGCATCATTACCTATAAATCTTTATTTTCATAGTGATGCTCACCTAGACATGTACACAGGAAACACAAGTTAAGCCCATGGCTGCTCACTGGATTCATTAGAAGATGGCATTGTGACAGGTGGCCACGCTTCTATGCATTCACATAGGGGAAAATGCTTGCAGTGGCCCAGGAACATTCTGACCACTGGCGCCCTTACACAGACTTCAGCTCTAGCCTTAGTAACACCACCATCATCTGGCAACAGTTGTGGTCAAGGTCCACAAAACCCTCTTAACTTGAATGCAGGCATTTTCTCTCCCACTGGCACCTCACTCTAAAAGTTAACACCTGTCCATCTCTGACTCTTTTTATTGCTAGAAGGTATAAATAAATTTGTTAACTGTGTGGTTAATCATAATGTCAATTAGCAGAAATCCCAGTGCTTGGGAGATAGAGACAGGAAGAGTAGGACTAGTCTGTGTGAAATGATACTTCTTAGAGAAAAATGAAAATTAATAACAGTACTAACAATCTTTGTGATTACAACATATTAATATATCTTTTAAGGGTGTCTGTCCTTGACCCTCTTATGTGACAGCCTTCTTAAGAATGTACTTTGAGGAAAAAGAGGAAGATATTTTCAGGAAGTTTTAGAAACCAGTGGTCCAAACTAACAGGGCCACATTAGAATAGGTGTGAGCTAGACCTGCTATATTCCCAGACACTGAGTGAAAGATTCCTGAGAAAGTTATCACTGTAGGTAACATGCCTCAGATAGTTTGTGTAGCTGCTTAAGAAGAAACCCAGTGAATGCCACAAAGAAAATGTCTTCATGAACCAGAGACAAAAGATACAGTACATTAAACCTACAAAACTACAGCCAACAGAATTACCAACTAGCACATGTACAACAAATATTTCTGACATCTTTCAAGAGATAAAAGACAGGCCAGACATTCCTGCCATCCCAACACCTGAGGAATGGAGAAATGTGGATCAAGAGCTCAATGATAGCCTAGATGAGATGAATCCCTATCTCAAAATATCAACAAAATAAAAAAATTCAATTTACTTTTAAATTATATAAAAAGCAACAGCATAAAAATACCTAGGAAAGTTATTAAAGGACAAACACATATGGGGTGATTTCTTGAAATCTGTATTTCTAAATACAATCAACGATCATATATAATGATAAATTCATGATGTGAAGGGAGAAGGGTAATTCCGAGGATTCAAGGACAAAAGTGGATGAATACTGGAAAATAAGGGACAGGAGAAGATAAAGAATGGAAGT
>NW_022196903.1:123754543-123755194 GCF_008632895.1 Mastomys coucha
CAGGTGCATCTTAAGCCACTTTCTGTCAGTTCCTTTGACATCTATTTTCCCTTTGTAAACTTGCTCAGACTATGCTGTATACAACATGTCCTTACTGGTGAGCTACATAGAAAATGAAGAAAGACATGAGAAGTGAGAGAAAAGCCTTTGCACACAATCCTCCCAATCCCCACCCCAGTGTTAGGGTGTGAATGGTTCAGAAACTCACAGTTTGGATGGGCCATTGTCAATCCATAACCACTCCCTTTTTTTGTTGTCATATGACAATCCAATCCAGTAACTATCTGGAGTAAACTTGTGCCGAATGAACTTCTATAAAGGAAACAATAACATAGGTATTGATGAAATATCTGTCTGTTTGATGAGAGAAGAATAAGCAGGAAAAGTTCCCAGCACTCCTGTGTCATTCCCTGCTGTCCTGTCCTCCCGCTGCTCACTCCTAGCATGTTCATTTACTAAAATGACTTCCTACTAGTAACACCTTTAAATCAGAATTATATCAGAATTTTGCAGGCAAATGGATATAACTTGAAAATATCATCCTGAGTGCTGTAATCAAGTAGTAAAGTATATTTGAAGAGACTCATTAATAATAATTTAAACAGGAAATGTCAGAACCTTGGAAATTTTATTTTCTTTTAAATACCATTT
>NW_022196903.1:123756243-123758757 GCF_008632895.1 Mastomys coucha
AAAGTGAAACACATCAGGTATAGACAAATGTTATGATTCCAGGCAGATGTGGTTTCTAATACAGCTCAACTCTTTGAAGCAGAGGCTTGTGAAATGCCAGGGGATGGACAGGAGGAAATGAGAACTTGTTACTCAGAGGCAGCTAAACTAATGGCAGAATTCTAGCTCTACATTGTTCCCACACTGGTATACAAACTACTGTGCACTTAGCATTTTGCTATGGTCTATGTTACACGCTCTTACCTTAAGAAAAATAAGAGACATATGAGTGCCTTCTGGTCTCCATCTGCACTCTAGACCTAAGGCTGTGACACAGCTCTCTGCAAACAAACCTTGCCAGGGGATAGACTCCCAGCAGTGCTCTCACTCCAAAAGTCAGAAGTGAGATCACCACTTTCACTCCAATAACTGCCCAAAGAAGACCTGACAGGAACACACAGGGCACAGTAACAGTGGAGCAGCTGGGGACAGAAAACTTGCCAGTCTCCATCTGCACTCTGGACTTAAGTCTGTCCTAAAGACTAAGTGCACAAATCCTACCAAGTGAAAGATGGTCCCCTGACATACCTAAGATCACAGGATCTCAGAAGGGACAAGCTCCACACAGAGACAGCGAGACTAGCTACAACCAGAGATAAACAGATGGTAAGAGGCAAGCACAAGAACCTAAGCAACAGAAACCAAGGCTACTCGACATCATCAGAACCCTGTTCTCTCACCACAGCAGGATCAGGATACCCCAAAACACCAGAAAAGCAAGAATTATCTGAAATCAATTCTCATGGTAATGATAGAGGACTTTAAGAAGGACATATATAACTCCCCTAAAGAAATACAAGAGAACACAGGTAAACTGGAAGAAACCTTTAAAGAGGAAACACAAACATCCCTTAAAGAATTACAGGAAAATATGACTAAACAAGTGAAGGAATTGAACAAAACCATCCAGGATCTAAAAATGGAAATAGAAACAATAAGTAAATCACAAAGGGAGAGAACCCTGGAGATAGAAAATTTAGGAAAGAGATCAGGAGTCATAAATGAAAGCATTACCAACAGAATACAAATGATAGAAGACAGGATCTCAAGTGCATAAGATACCATAGAAAGCACTGACACAGCAGTCAAAGAAAATACAAAATGCATAAAGCTTCCAGCACAAAACATCTTCGAAATTCAGGACACAACAAGAAGACCAAACATAAGGATACTAAATATAGAAGAGAGCAAAGATTCCCAACATAAAGGGCCAGTAAATATATTTAACAAAATTATAGAAGAAAACTTATAGAGGAATGAGATGCCCATGAATATACAAGACGCCTACAGAATTCCAAATAGATTGGACCAGAAAAAAATTCCTCCTGTCATATAATAGCCAAAACACCAATACCCAAAACAAAGAAAGAATATTAAAGCAGTAAGGGAAAAAAGCCAAGTAATATATTAAAGGCAGACCTATCAGAATTACACCCGACTTCTCACCAGAGACTATAAAAGCCAGAAGATCCTGGACAGTTGTCATAGAGACACAAAGAGAACAAAAATGCCAGCCCAGGATATTATACCCAGAAAACTTTCAATTACCATATCTGGAGAAATCAAGATATTCCATGGCAAAAACAAATTAACACAATATCTTTCTACAAATCCAGGCCTACAAAGGATAATAGATAGAAAACTCCAACAAAAGGAGGGAAATTATACCCTAGAAAAATTTAAAAAATAAAATCTTCTTTCAACAAATCCAAAAGAAAATAGCCACACAAACATAATTCTAGTTCTAGCAACAAAAATATCAGAAAGTGACAATCTCTTTTCCTTAATATCTCTTAATATCAATGGACTCAACTCCCCCCAAAAAAGACATAGACTAGCATACTGAATACATAAGTGGGAATCAGCATTTTGCAGCATACATGAAACACAACTCAGTGACAAAGACTGGCACTACAAAAGGTTAGATAAAGTTTTCCCAAGCAAATGGACTCAAGAAACAAGCTGGAGTAGCTATTCTAATATCAAACAAAATCATCTTTCAACCAAAAGTTACCAAAAAGATAAAGAAGGACACTATATTCATAAAAGGACAATATAACAAGATAAACTCTCAATTCTCTTTTTTTCTTTTCTTTTTTTTTCTAGATAGGGTTTCTCTGTGTAGCCGTGGCTGTCCTGGAACTCACTCTGTAGACTAGGCTGGCCTTGAACTCAGAAATCTGCCTGCCTCTGCCTCCCAAGTGCTGGGATTAAAGGCCTGTGCCACCACCGCCTGGCTAACTCTCAATTCTTAACATCTATGCTCCAAATGCAAGGGAACCTACATTTATAAATGAGACTTTATTAAAGTTCCACCTATACAATAATAGTGGCAGACTTTACCACCCACTCTCAGCAATGGACAGATAATGGAAACAGAAACTAAACAAAGACACAGTGAAACTAGCAGAAGTTATGAACCAAATGGATTAAACAGATATCTAAGGAACATTTCATCCTAAAACTAAAGAATAC
>NW_022196903.1:123759131-123761914 GCF_008632895.1 Mastomys coucha
TAAGGGTGGTCTTCCATAAAAACAAAAACTACAGAAAGCCCACATACACATGGAAGGTGAACAATGCTTTACTCAATGATAACTTGGTCAGGGAAGAAATGAAGAAAGAAATTAAAAACTTTTAAGAATTTAATGAAAATTAAATCACAACATACAAAACTTATGGAATACAATGAAATCAGTGCTGAGAGGAAAACTCATAGCTCTAAGTGCTTCCAAAAAGAAACAGGAGAGAGCATATTCTAGAAGCTTGGCAGCACACCTGAAATCTCTAGAACAAAAAGAAGCAAATACACCAAAGAGGAGTAGACTGCCAGGAGTAATCAAAGTCAGGGCTGAAATCAACTACATAGAAACAAAAAGAACTGTACAAACAATCAAAAACAAAAACAAAAACAAAAACAAAAACAAAAACAGGAGCTTGTTCTTTGAGAAAATCAACAAGATAGATAAATCCTTAGCCAGACTAACCAGAGGACACAAAGACAGTACACAAATTAACAAAATCAGAAATGAAAAGGGATACATAATAACAAAAACTGTGGAAATGCAAAAAATAAAATAATCAGATACTACAACAAAAACCTATACTCAATAAAGCTGTAAAATCTGGATGAAATGGACAAGATCTAGACTGATATCAAGTACCAAAGTCAAATCAGGATCAGATAAACCTTCTTAACAGTCCCGTAACTCCTAAAGAAGTAGTAGCAGTCATTAAAAGTCTCCGAACCAAAAAAAAAAAAAAAAAAAAAAAAAAATAGTCCAGGACCAGATGGGTTAAGTGCAAAATTCTATCAGACTGTCAAAGACCTAATCCAATACTCTTCAAACTATTCCACAAAATAGAAACAGAGGGGAAACTACCCAATTCATTCTGATACCACAATTACGTTTATACCTAAACCACTCAAAGACCCAACAAAGAAAAAGAACTTCAAACCAATTTCCCTTATAAATACGAATGCAAAAATATTCAATAAAATTCTTAAACTGAATCCAAGAACACATCAAAAGTATAATCCATCATGATCAAATAGGCTTCATCCCAGGTATGCAGAGATGGTTCAATATATGGAAAACCATCATTGTAATGCTCTATACAAAACAACTCAAAAGAAAAATCCACATGATCATTTCATTAGATGCTGAAAAAGCATTTGACAAAATCCAAGAAGACTCCATGTTAATAGTCTTGGAAACACCAGGAATTCAAGACCCTTACCTAAACATAGTAAAAGCAATATATAGCAAAACCAGTAGCCAACATCAAACTAAACGGAGAGAAACTTGAAGTAATACCACTAAAATCAGGGACTAGACAAGGCTTCCCACTCTCTCCCTACCTATTTAAAATTGTACTTGAATTCCTAGCCAGAGCAATTAGACAATAAAAGGAGATCCAAATTGGAAAGGAAGAAGTCAAATTATGACTATTTGCAGATGTAATAGTATACTTACGTGACCCCAAAAATGCCATTAGAGAACTCCTAAACCTGATAAACACTTCAGCAAAGTAGCTGGATATAAAATTAACTCAAGCAAATCAGTGGCCTTCCTCTACTCAAAGGATAAAAAGTCTCAGAAAGAAATTTGGGAAACAACACCCTTCACAATAGTCACTAATAATATAAAATACTTTGGTGTGACTCTAACTAAGCAAGTAAGAGATCTGTATAACAAGAACTTCAAGTCTCTGAAGATAGAAATTGAAGAAGATCTCAGAAGATGGAAAGATCTCCCATGCTCATGGATTGGCAGGATTAATATAGTAAAAATGGCCATCTTGCCAAAAGCAATCTACAGATTCAATACAATATTCACCAAAATTCCAACTAAATTCTTCACTGAGTTAGAAAGAACAATTTGCATATTTATTTGGAATAACAAAAAACTCAGGATAGCAAAAACTATTCTCAACAATAAAAGAACAAGTGGGAGAATCACCATTCCTGACCTCAAGGTGTACTACAGAGCAATAGTTATAAAAACTGCATGGTATTGGTACAGAGACAGGCAGGTAGATCAATGGAATGGAATTGAAGACCCAGAAATGAACGCACACCCCTGTGGTCACTTGATCATTGACCAAGGAGCTAAAAACCTTCAGTGAAAACAAAACAGCATTTTCAACAAATGCTGGTTCAACTGGTGGTCAATATGTAGAGGAATGCACATTGATCAATTCTTATCTCCTTGTACAAAGCTCAAGCCCAAGTGGATCAAAGACCTCCACATAAAACCAAATACACCAAATCTAATAGAAGAAAACGTGGGGAAGATTCTCAAACAGAAGGGCACAAGGTAAAATTTTCTGAACGAAACACCAATGGCTTATGATCTAAGATCAAGAATCGACAAATGGAAACTCATAAAATTGCATAGTTTCTGTCAGGCAAAGGATATTGTCAATAGAACAAAAGGGCAATTACCACATTAGGAAAAGATCTTTTCTAATCCTACACCCAATAGAGGGCTAATATCTGATATATATAAATAACTGAAGAACCAAATAACCCTATTAAAAATGGGGTACAGAGCTAAACAAAGAATTCTTAACTGAGGAGTATCAAATGGCTGAAAGTACCTAAAGAAATGTTCAACATCCTTAGTCATCAGGGAAGTGCAAATCAAAACAACCTTGAGATTCTACCTCACACAAATGAGAATGGCTAATATCAAAAACTCAGGTGACAGCAAGTGCTGACAAGGATGTAGAGAAAGAGGAGCATTCCTCCATTGTTGGTGGGATTCCACCACTGTGGAAACCAATGTGGCACTTC
>NW_022196903.1:123761925-123764960 GCF_008632895.1 Mastomys coucha
AAAAACAAAACAGAAAAAAAAAAACAAAAAACAAAAAACAAACAAAAAAAAAGACTCCCAAGATAAAACTTGATAGAAGTGTTTATTTGTTTAAAATCTATACCAGATAACAGGACAGACATGACAGATACTATATTCACAATGGACGATGTCCCCACTGGTCAGCTATGCTGACACCAGTAGCACAGAGAAGTCAAGCAGAAGAGCAGAGCTTGCAGTGAACACGATGAAGCACACAACAGAAGTTAACTAGGGCACTCTATCTTTTGGCAATGAATTCAGTAAAGACTGCACAAGGACATTCTGGAAGGGCTTAAAGTCATATTCAGAATAAAACAGAAAATTTTCGAAGCTAAACAGCAAAATGGAAGCCTTCATTAGCTGCTCAATTCTACCAAATCTGAACAGAAAGTCTGGATACTGGCTATCTCAGCAGCACTTAGTTTCAAAGCTAACCCCAACAATTCATCATGGAGCTACAGCCATGCATGGCACTGAGCGCCATCTCTGCTCCAGTCCTCCACGCAGAGCCGGGGTCTAATTACGATGACCCTCTTAAGAGCAGAGACGAAATAAATGAGGTGAGATTGAGCCTGCGAAGCCCTGGGCTAGAAGCACATGCTCTGGCTGCTGATGCCACAGTTTCCACCCAGAAGGCCTAGCAACTCTTCCGGGAGGAAAAGACATTGCTCTCAGCTGTCAGCTGTCCCGAAATGTCATCAGGTACAGGCTGGTTCCTGAGCAACAGCTCTGGAGTAACGACCAAACCCTAACCCTGACACCAACCCACTGAAGCCTGGACTCTTTTCTTGTCCATGCTTTGTCCTTAAATTATGGCTCGGTCTTAATGACACCAACCTGTATTTAAGCCAATAGGAACAAATCCAAATTGCATCTTCCCTGGGTCTAGTTATATGAGAATAACATCTCATGTAGTGGCCTTATCATACAATCTTTAACAAAAACTCGTAAATTGCATTGATTATTCCCCAGGAGATGAGAGAGCAGTGGTAATTTAGATGTGCACCTCTGAAAAGATTGATCAGATTCCTGTCCTGCTCTATTCAGATTGATGGGGATTGACTGGAGGAGGATTATAACCAAGTCAGACTAGCCTATAGAGGAAGGCCCTAATTAAATATTAACTAATAATTAAAACCTTACTCAATGAACTTATGAACTGTTATAAACAGATGCCCATACAAGTTTCTGTTTCAGCAGAGCTGAAACATCAGAAGATCAGCATAGCCTGGCAGAGAGTATTTCTCCTAATTGTCAGAGCAAGGAGAATAATGGATTCGTGTGAAATGGTCATTTAAATACCAAATAATGAATCCACAAAGATCAAGATTTTAAGGCATGTTGGGGAAATTCAGTGAATTTGAACCAGGCTACCCTGGTCAAAAAAATCTATGTCAAAAAATACTAGACAGAAAAAACATCTGCCAATCTACTTGGAGATTAGAAATGGAAAATGAATAAAGCTTTAACAAATGATAACGTTTCTTTAACTTTGGATTTAAATAAGGAAGAAGCATGGTGTTTTGACTGACTGTAAGAAGAAAATAGGAAGATAAATGAAACCAAGGTGGCCATGAATAACATACAGGATAGGAGAAATAGAGAAGGAATGAGTGTACACATTAGCTAGCCATGAGATTTCATCTGAGTCTGATCAATAAAGGATGTATGTTGATCATGGGCAGAGAGGAAAAGGATCCAAAGACACTATTCACAGATACACATGAAGCACATACTGCATCATTACCTATAATCTTTATTTTCATAGTGATGCTCACCTAGACATATACACAGGAAACACAAGTTAGGTTCATGGCTGCTCACTGGATTCATTAGAAGATGACACTGTAACAGATGGCCAAGCTTCTGTGCCTTCACATAGGGGAAAATGATTGTGGTGGCCCAGGAACATTCTGACCACTGGTGCCCTTACTCAGACTTCAGCTCTAGCCTTAGTAACACCACCATCATCCAGGAACAGTTGTGGTAAAGGTCCACAAGACCTCTTAACTTGAATGCAGGCATTTTCTCTCTCACTGGCACCTCACTCTAAATGTTAACACCTGTCCATCTCTTACTCTTTTTGTTACTAAAGGCTATAGAGAAATTTGTTAACTCTGTGCTTAATCATAATGTCAATTAGCAGAAATCCCAGTGCTTAGGAGATATAGACAGGAAGAGTAGGGCTAGTCTGTGTGAAATGATACTTCTTAGAGAAAAACCAAAATTAATAACAGTACTAACAATCTTTGTGATTACAATATATTAATACATCTTGTAAGGCTGTCTGTCCTTTGCCCTCTTATGCGACAGCCTTCTTAAGAATGTACTTTCAGGAAAAAGAGGAAGATATTTTCAGGAAGTTTTAGAAACCAGTGGTCCACACTGACAGGGCCACATTAGAGTAGATGTGAGCTAGACCTGCAATGTTCCCAGACACTGAGTGAAAGATTCCTGAGAAAGGTATCACTGTAGGTAACATGCCTCAGATAGTTTCTGTAGCTTCTTAAGAAGAAACCCAGTGAATGCCACAAAGAAAATGACTTCATGAACAGGAGACAACAGATACAGTACATTAAACCTACAAAAGTACAGCCAACAGAATTACCAACTAGCATATGTACAACAAATATTTCTGACAACTTTTAAGAGATAAAAGACAGGCCAGACATTCCTGCCGTCCCAACACCTGAGGGATGGAGAAATGTGGATCATGAGCTCAATGACAGCCTAGATGAGATGAATCCCTATCTCAAAATATCAACAAGATAAAAAAATTCAATTTACTTTTAAATTATATAAAAAACAACTTAGCATAAAATTACCTAGGAAAGTTATTAAAGGACAAACACATATGGGGTGATTTCTTGAAATCTGTACTTCTAAACACAATCAATGATCATAAATAATGATAAATTCATGATGTGAAGGGAGAAGGGTAATTCTGAGGATTCAAGGACAAAAGTGGATGAATACTGGAAAATAAGGGACAGGAGAAGATAAAGAATGGAAGT
>NW_022196903.1:123766039-123768224 GCF_008632895.1 Mastomys coucha
CAGGTGCATCTTAAGCCACTTTCTGTCAGTTCCTTTGACATCTATTTTCCCTTTGTAAACTTGCTCAGGCTATGCCTTAAACAACATGTCCTTACTGGTGAGCTACATACGAAATGAGGAACGACATTGGAAGTGAGAGAAAAGCCTTTGCACACAATCCTCCTAATCCCCACACCAGTGTTAGGGTCTGAAGGGTTCAGAAACTCACAGTTTGGATGGGCCATTGTCAATCCATAACCACTTCCTTTTTTTGTTATCATATGACAATCCAATCCAATAACTACCTGGAGTAAACTTGTGCCGAATGAACTCCTGTAAAGGAAACAATAACATATTTATTGATGAAATTTCTGTCTGTTTGATGAGCGAAGAATAAGGAGGAAAGGTTCACAGCACTCCTGTGTAATTCTCTGCTGTCCTGTCCTCCCACTGCTCACTCCCTGCATGTTCATTTACTAAAGTGACTTCCTACTAGTAACACCTTTAAATCAGAATCATGTTAGAATTTTGCAGGCAAATGGATATAACTTGAAAATATCATCCTGAGTGCTGTAATCAAGTACTAAAAGGACATACATGGTATGTATTCACTTATAAGTGGACATTAGACATCAAATATAGGATGCCCATGCTACACTCAATAGACTTAAGGAGGCTGGAGAGGAAAAAGGGCACAGGCAAGGATGTTTGAGTCTCATTGGGAAGTGGAAATGGAATCGTCATAGAAAATGGATGAATGTAGGAACTGAGTGGGAGAGGTGATACAGAGGGTAGTAGAAGTTCATAGTCAGGTGTAGGAAGGGGTGGGGGTATGCTCTGATGGCCTTGAGAATGAATGGAAATCTACAACTGATGGGGTAGGTCATAGGGGATATCTTCAGGATGAGATGGAATCCAGTGATAGAAAGGCCACATGGATCAATAGGGGTGTTATTATGTGTGACTCATAGCATTGGGCATATGGAGCCTGGAGAGGCTGCCTCCTGTGGCCAGGAATATATCCTAGGGAAGCATGCAATAGAGACACCAATTCACCCATAATATATTCCACCCAAAATTTATCCTGTCTACAAGGAATGCAAGGACAGGAGATGGAGCAAAAACTGAGGGAAAAGCCAAACAAATGGTTCAACTTGAGAACCATCCCAAGAAAAGCATCACTCCCAGACCCTTTTAATCATACTCTGTTATGCTTGCAGACAGGAGTCTGGCATGGCTGTCTCCTTTGAAGCTCTACCCAGCAGCTGACTCATACAGATACAGACACCCTTACCAAACAAGGGATGGAGCTTGGGGACTCATGAAAGAATAAGAGGAAGGATTATGTGCCCGGAAGATGATAGGAACTCCACAGGAAGACCAACAGAATCAATTAACCTGGAAACATGGGTATTGCAGAGACTAAAACACCAAAGAACATACAAGGGATTGGACCTAGGCTTCCCTGCACATGTGAAGCTTGGTCTTCACATGGGTCCCGAATAACTGGCAAGGGCACTATCCCAAAATCTGTTGCCTGCACGTAGGTTATCTTCTCCTAACTGGGCTGCCTTGTCTAGCTTCAGTGGGAGAAGATACACCTATCATCATGGAGAATTAATATTCCAGGGTAAGGGGATACCTAGGAAGCCCGTACCCTCTCAGAGAAGATGTGGATGGAGATGGGGTATGGATTGTGGGGGGAAAGACCAGGAGAAGGGCAGTGAGCAGGACATAAACTGAATAAGTAAAATAATAATAGTAATAACAATAATAATAAATTTTGAAAAGTGGTTATGTTTACTGTACCAAATGGAAAATTACACCATCATTTGACATTAAAAAGCCTTTTATGTTGCTAAGTGTGTATTAAATTGATTTATAAATAAGTTACGGTGTGGTAATAAACAAAGATTTCAAGTGATCCTGAAATCATTTCTCTAGAAAAGTAGCTTGGTGACCTGAGTTCCATCTGCAAACCCCAGAGAAGGAAAGAACCTTCCCCATCAAGATGTCTTCTGCTTTCCACACTCTGCTGGGCGTGGCATTCATTCTAGCACATACACAATAAATAATGTCTTGATTGGTTAAAAAAGAAAGAAAAGTATAGTATATAGTAAAGTGTATTTGAAGAGACTTCATTAATAATAATTTAAACAGGAAATGTCAGAACCTTGGAAATTTTATTTTCTTTTAAATACCATTT
>NW_022196903.1:123769626-123771785 GCF_008632895.1 Mastomys coucha
AAAGTGAAACACATCAGGTATAGACAAATGTTATGATTCCAGGCAGATGTGGTTTCTAATACAGCTCAGTTCTTTGAAGCAGAGGCTTGTGAAATGCCAGGGGCTGGACAGGAGGAAATGAGAACTTGTTACTCAGAGGCATCTAAACTAATGGCAGAATTCTAGCTCTACATTGTCCCCACACTGGTATACAAACTACTGTGCACTTAGCATTTTGCTATGGTCTATGTTACACGCTCTTACCTTAAGAAAAATAAAAGACATATAAGTGCCTTCTTGTCTCCATCTGCACTCTAGACCTAAGGCTGTGACACAGCTCTCTGCAAACAAATCTTGCCAGGGGATGGACTCCCAGAAGTGTTCTCACTCCAAAGGTCAGAAGTGAGATCACCACTTTCACTCCAGTAACTGCCCAAAGAAGACCTGCCAGGAACACACAGGGCACAGTAACAGTGGAGCAGCTGGGGAAAGAAAATTTGCCGGTCTCCATCTGCACTCTGGACTTAAGTCTGTCCTAAAGACTTAAGTGCACAAATCCTACCAAGTGAAAGATGGTCCCCTGACATACCTAAGATCACAGGATCTCAGAAGGGACAAGCTCCACACAGAGACAGCAAGACCAACTACAACCAGAGATAAACAGATGGTAAGAGGCAAGCACAAGAACCTAAGCAACAGAAACCAAGGCTACTTGACATCATCAGAACCCTGTTCTCTCACCACAGCAGGATCAGGATACCCCAAAACATCAGAAAAGCAAGACTTATCTAAAATCAATTCTCATGGTAACGATAGAGGACTTTAAGAAGGAAATACATAACTCCCCTAAAGAAATACAAGAGAACACAGGTAAACTGGTAGAAACTTTAAAGAGGAAACACAAACATCCCTTAAAGAATTACAGGAAAACATGACTAAACAAGTGAAGGAATTGAACAAAACCGTCCAGGATCTAAAAATGGAAATAGAAACAATAAATAAATCACAAAGGGAGACAACCCTGGAGATAGAAAACCTAGGAAAGATATCAGGGATCATAAATGCAAGCATCAACAACAGAATACAAATGATAGAAGACAGGATCTCAAGTGCAGAAGATACCATAGAAAACACTGACACAGCAGTCAAAGAAAATACAAAATGCATAAAGCTTCCAGCACAAAACATCTTCAAAATTCAGGACACAACAAGAAGACCAAACATAAGGATACTAAGTATAGAAGAGAGCCAAGATTCCCAACATAAAGGGCCAGTAAATATATTTAACAAAATTACAGAAGAAAACTTATAGAAGAATGAGATGCCCATGAATATACAAGAAGCCTACAGAATTCCAAATAGATTGGACCAGAAAAAATTCCTCCTGTCATATAATAGCCAAAACACCAATACTCAAAACAAAGAAAGAATATTAAAGCAGTAAGGGGAAAAAGTCAAGTAATATTAAAGGCAGACCTATCAGAATTACACCCAACTTCTCACCAGAGACTATAAAAGCCAGAAGATCCTGGACAGTTGTCATAGAGACACAAAGAGAACAAAAATACCAGCCCGGGATACTATACCCAGAAAACTTTCAATTACCATATCTGGAGAAATCAAGATATTCCATGGCAAAAACAAATTAACACAATATCATTCCACAAATCCAGGCCTACAAAGGATAATAGATAGAAAACTCCAACAAAAGGAGGGAAACTACACCCTAGAAAAATTAAAAAAAAATCTTCTTTCAACAAATCCAAAAGAAAATAGCCACACAACACAAACATAATTCTACTTCTAGCAACAAAAATTTTAGAAAGTGACAATCTCTTTTCCTTAATATCTCTTAATATCAATGGACTCAACTCCCCCCCAAAACGACATAGACTAGCATACTAAATACATAAATGGGAAACAGCATTTTGCAGCATACAGGAAACACAACTCAGTGACAAAGACAGGCACTACCTTAGAACAAAAGGCTGGATAAACTTTTTCCAAGCAAATGGACTCAAGAAACAAGCTGGAGTAGCTATTCTAATATCAAATAAAATCAACTTTCAACCAAAAGTTATCAAAAAGATAATGAAGGACACTATATTCATAAAAGGAAAATTTTTTTTTTTCTTTCTTTCTTTCTTTCTTTCTTTCTTTTTTTTTTTTTTTTTTTTTTT
>NW_022196903.1:123772146-123773328 GCF_008632895.1 Mastomys coucha
TAAGGGTGGTCTTCCATAAAAACAAAAACTACAGAAAGCCCACATACACATGGAAGGTGAACAATGCTCTACTCAATGATAACTTGGTCAGGGAAGAAATGAAGAAAGAAATTAAAAACTTTTTAGAATTTAATGAAAATTAAATCACAACATACAAAACTTATGGGATACAATGAAATCAGTGCTGAGAGGAAAACTCATAGCTCTAAGTGCCTCCAAAAAGAAACAGGAGAGAGTATATTCTAGAAGCTTGACAGCACACCTGAAATCTCTAGAACAAAAAGAAGCAAATACACCAAAAAGGAGTAGACTGCCAGGAGTAATCAAAGTCAGGGCTAAAATCAACTACATAGAAACAAAAAGAACTGTACAAACAATCAAAAACAAAAACTAAAACAAAAACAAAAACAGGAGCTGGTTCTTTGAGAAAATCAACAAGATAGATAAACTCTTAGCCAGACTAACCAGAGGGCACAAAGATAGTATACAAATTAACAAAATCAGAAATGAAAAGGGATACATAATAACAAAAACTGAGGAAATACAAAAAATAATAATAATCAGATACTACAACAAAAACCTATACTCAATAAAGCTTTAAAATCTGAATGAAATGGTTAAGATCTAGACTAATATCAAGTACCAAAGTCAAATCAGGATCAGATAAAGCATCTTAACAGTCCCATAACTCCTAAAGAAGTAGTAGCAGTCATTAAAAGTCTCCCAACCAAAAAAAAAAAAAAAAAAAAAAAAAAAAAGTCCAGGACCAGATGGGTTAAGTGCAAAATTCTACCAGACTGTCAAAGACCTAATCCAATACTCTTCAAACTGTTCCACAAATAGAAACAGAGTGGAAACCACCCAATTCATTCTATGATGCCACAATTAAGTTTATGCCTAAACCACTCAAAGACCCAACAAAGAAAAAGCACTTCAAACCAATTTTCCTTATATACGAATGCAAAAATACTCAATAAAATTCTTAAACTGAATCCAAAAACACATCAAAAGGATAATCCATCATGATCAACTAGGCTTCATCCCAGGTATACAGAGATGGTTCAATATATGGAAAACCATCATCGTAATCCTCTATATAAAAAAACTCAAAAGAAAAAATCCACATGATCATTTCATTAGATGCTGAAAAAGCATTTGACAAAATCCAAGAAGACTCCATGT
>NW_022196903.1:123773339-123774068 GCF_008632895.1 Mastomys coucha
TTATTTTTATGTTTTCATCTGATAGACGACTAAAGTGTATAAAGAGCTCAAAAACTTGACATCATAGAAACAAATAATCTAATAGTGAAATGGCATATAGATCTAAACACATTTCTCAAAACAATAATCAAATGGCTGAAAAGTACTTAAAAATGATCAACATCATTATTACCCAAGGAAATATAAGTCAAATCTACTTTGAGATTTCATCTTACACCAGTGAGAATGGTCAAGATCAACAAACAAGTGATGGCTCATGCTGACCAGGATGTATGGAAACAAAAATACTCATTTATTGCAGGTGGGAATGCCAAGTCATGAAACCACTATGGAAATCACCATGGCATTTCCTTAAGAAGCTAAATATTCAGCTGGAGCAGTGAGTCCCACCATGTGTACTCTTTGGTTGGTGGTTTAGTCCCTGGGAGCTCTGGGGGTTCTGGTTACTTCATATTGTTGTTCCTCCTATGAGCCTTCAAACCCCTTTAGCTCCTTGTGTCCTTTCTCTGTCTCCTCCATTGGGGACCCTGTGTTCAGTTCAATGGTTGGCTGCGATCCTCCACCTCTGTATTAGTCAGGCACTGGTAGACAGCTCAGTAGCTCAGGAGACAGCTATAACAGGCTTCTTTCAGCAAGTACTTGTTGGTATCCACAATAGTGTCTGGGTTTGGTGACTGTATGTGGGATAGATCTCCAGGTGGGGCAGTCTCTGGATGGTCATTCTTTCAG
>NW_022196903.1:123776081-123776280 GCF_008632895.1 Mastomys coucha
GGACCCTGTGCTCAGTCCAATGGATGGCTGTAAGCTTCTACTTCTGTATTAGTTGGGCACTGTCAGAGCCTCTCAGGACACAGCTATAGTATGCTTCTCTCAGCTAGCACTTGCTGGCATCCACAATAGTATCTGGGTTTGATGATTGAAATATGGAAAGATTGAATATTTATCTGCTGCTTTAGAAACTGAATGAGAC
>NW_022196903.1:123776290-123776527 GCF_008632895.1 Mastomys coucha
GGAGCAAGGCTACAATGGCTAGTATGGGGCCAAGGAGGGGAAGAACCCAGGCTACCAAGGGCTTAGAGTACCAAGGGGTAGGGGTGTTGGGATTATAGCATGCCCAGAGGGTCCCTCTGAGTTCTTTAAGTGTTTGTATATATTGTCCTACCAATCCAGATTCATTGACATAAAAGCAACATTCCTCCCCCTGCAAAATACAAGTCCCTCCCTGTTCAGCAGTCAGCAAGTCCAGGG
>NW_022196903.1:123776537-123779801 GCF_008632895.1 Mastomys coucha
AAGAGGGTTAACACATACTGATTTGGTGTTGGTGATGTCACAGACACATGTAAGACGGGGTTTTGAGGAGGACCTTAAAAAGCAAAGAGGGCGGGGTAGGTCAAAGAGAGGAATGTCCTGTGCTTTCCTCATTGGGAGTTTTCCATGGAGATCGTAAAGGGAAATGTTAATGGGGATAACTGCTAATAATGGTTGGGAGAGAGACGCACAGAAGAAGCATTGGGAGGAGTTGGGGTGAGTTGTTAAGGGAAGGAGGTCAGCTGCATATTGGATGTATTGTAACTATGAGAGGGTAGTCTGCAGCTCCTTCTGAGACCGATTTTCCTGTTGGATAATATCAACATGGGTAAAGGATGATTTGGAGGCTGGAAGAAGCTCATAGGAGATTTGCAAGTCAGAAACTGGGTATTTGGCATAGCTATTGGTTAAAGTTCACCTGTGACTCTGGTCCACCAACATTGATCCCCTGGATCACTGATGGAGAGCTGAAGATGAGTGTTATGGTTAGTGAACATGTTGCTGCCACTATTGGTGGATTCTATTCTGCAGCTCCAGTATCTGTAACCTCCATATGTGGAGACCTCTTGGAGACATTCACCTGTGTTTTGGTAAGGAAAACAGAGAAAGGGGCTGGGGGTAATAGAGATGGAATCAAAGTGTAGAGGGATCTCAGTCCTGGTTCCACATCCTTCGAGTAGACAGTCTTGGGTCTCTATAACTTTGTTGTGTCCATTGTAGGTTTCCCTAGCATAGAATCTCCAGTGGTAGGTATTGAGAAGGCAAAGGAGAGACTGGGCAGTAGCATAGTTAGCATGAAGAATAACAAAAACAGCCAAGAGAATAGAGGAGGGGGGGGTTGCTGAGGGCACATGGCTTGGGCAGCAGTCACTAGGTCATGGGTGTCCTTCCAGGAGATCTTGTTGACCTTCTGGGGGTGGTGTTTCCTCTGCCACCTCCTCTTTTTCTTCTGTCTTTGATCTGCCAGTGAGAGACTGGCCATCTCCTTGGTTGGAGGGGTGGTGTCAGACATTTCTGGTGGGAACCCAGATAGGCTTAGGTTTGTCCTGTGAGAAAACACAAGTAAAACTTCTGGTTGTAAGGAGGGGTTCTGGTCCCTTCCAAATTCCATCTAGAGGGTCTCACCATCACATTAGAATGGGGGGGGCTAGTTTTAGTGTCTGCCAGTGAAGGGAGATTGGAAGATGTTTAGAGTTATTGTAGGTATTAAATATGTTTAGGGTAGTCAGCGCCATCATTAATTGTACATTAGAAGGATAGGTGGTTGCCTTTTAGGGTTTGATGTGTTCTTTCTATTATTTCTTGTCACTGGGGGTGGTGGGGAATTCCTGTATGATGGGCATTTTCCCAATGTGTACAGAAAGTTTTGAAATGAAAGCTAGTGAAGGCTGGACCATTATCAGTTTTTATCTATTGAGGAATACCCATGATGGCAAAGGTGGAAGCATATGGTGAGTCAACTTTTTTGAGTTTTTACCTGTTTGAGCTGTAGCCCATATAAAATGTGAGTATGTATCTACTGTGACAAAAACATATTTTTGTCTACCAAATTGGGGAATATTGGTGACATCAAGTTGCCATAAGGCATTGGTCTTAAGGCCTTGGGGATTGGTAACCATCATTTGTAAAGCTGGGGTGGTAATAAGGGATACACAAGAGGAGCATGTCTTTACTATACTTTGGAGTTGAGCAAGAGGGATGTGGGGGAAGTGGGCATGAAGCCCCTTTATATTCGTGTATGTACATGAATGAAATTGATCTGCTTGTTCAGTGGAAGCCATGGACGTACCTGTTGAGGTCAGCATGTACATTTCCCTTGGATATAGGACCTGACAAGGGACTGTTAGATTAGACATGCTGGATGTAGATGTGGGAGTCTCTTTCCTTGTAGGAGGGTAGAGACTTGTATAAGTAGAGGGTAAAGTGAGTTGGGCTGAGGTCAACTGGCCAGTGTGGAGTACGGTGCAGCTTCAGGCTGCATTTTGGTAGAGCAGACCTCTTCCCAAGTGTTACAGCTCTTAGAACAAAAGGCTCAGACAACGTAGTAGATCTTCTGCACTCTTTTACTTCCCTAGATAGGATAAATATATACAGTTTTGGGGGGTTATTCAGATTTTGACAGCAGTTATCTCTCATTGGTTTGGGCTGAGAGTCTTTATTTACATGTAAGAGGGTGACCAATACCGCACACCTCTCCTGCTAGGGTGGTTGTGGGGGCGGTTGGGACTGAAACATGAGCCAAGGTCCCAGTAGTTATAGCCAAAATCCTTCCATCCTTTGCAGGCAGAAATATTGCCCACTAGGGCTCCAGAGTTTTAGGCCTATTACTCAACTGGGCCCAGGTTGAGTGAACAGACCACTGCCTCACACACTTATACCCTCTGCCTCTGATCCCTGCCTACCCCATCAAACATATGCCAGTGAAGTCCTTATCCCTTTTTTGTTTTTGCTTTTTGTGGTTTTGTTTTTGTTTTGTGACCCATTAGATTTAAGCTGGTAACTCACAGGTGCATTGTGTGGCGGATCCACTGGTGTCAGATTAATTCAGGAGAGGCCACATCACTGAAGACAGTGACTTCCTTTCCTCCAGAAGCCTCAGAGAGATAGTAGCTTCCTTGACAGGACTTCCTTTGCAGCTTCATGAGAGGCTTCCATCTATGATTGAGAGTCTGTATGGTCAGTCTTTACATACTCTAAGCAAACAACGGAAAATTCTATAACTACATGGGTGCCATCAACATGCCATCCCTGTAAGTGGTTATGACATTTTTTCCCTTTGTTTATCACTTTGGGTAATATATGTAAATGATTTTTGTATTTATATTTGAATCATATTGGCCTATATTTTCCCTCCTTCTATTTCTCCTACCCCTATTTCAATCATTTTAAATTGTTCTGTGAGACAAGATCTTACACTGGTCCTTTAACTGTCCTGGAAATCATTGTATATCCTAGGCTGCTGATAAACTTGCTTACATGTTATAATTATGGATATGAGCCATATAATTCTCTTTAAAAATTTATTTATTTACTCATTTATTTATTCATTTATTTAGTTGCTTGTTTGCTTATTTTTTGTATTCCTGAGGCAAAGTCTTCCTTTATAGTCTTGGCTTGCCTGGCATTCACTATATTAACTAGACGGATGTCATGTTCACAAACATTTGCCTGCCTCTGTCTCCCAAGTCCTTTGATTAACAGTATGTGCCATCATACCTAACACTTTTGTGTTTATGACATAGGGAA
>NW_022196903.1:123779812-123792967 GCF_008632895.1 Mastomys coucha
TCTCAATTACTCACTGTTTGTCACCAACACTGCAACAGTTACCAGCAGAAGGGCACAAAGGATTCCAAAGGCTGTCACAATGAGGTGCCATGGAACAGAACACTCTTAAATTAACAAAACAGAGCAAAAAATCACATGATAAGAGCACATGTCAATATTAATTATAAGTCTGTGATCTATGGAAACAAGGAGAAATTTTGCAAAAGTCGATGATAAAACAGACTGAAAATGCTCTCAAAATTATAGATTTCTAACTAAAATGCACTCACTGTAGAAATCCTGTGTGTGTGGAGTTTCACATTTTTAACTTATTTTAGCCTTGGCCTTGTATTGTGAATCCTCCTGAATCAACCTAAAAGGAACTGGGTGACCGGCATGTACCCTTACTCAGTTCTACAGGAACAAAAATGAATTCTACAGAAGGCACAGGAGGCATAGATAAAATCCAAGTACAACATACCAAACTGTAGCATTCAGTCCACCAAGAACAGTAACTGAGGATGGAGAGGAAGAAAGAGGGATGATGTTCTTGAGAACTGGTAGGGATCCACAGCTGCTCTGAACCTGATCTTTATACACCTTGACCCTTGAGAGGGCCTATAAGTTAACTATCTCTTTTCCCTTGTAAGTGTGTTTTTGCACTATGTAATACTAAATATTTTGTTGTATCTAACATTTTTGGAATCTGAACCTCATGTCTCTGGTTACCACCGAATCAAAGAAGAAATAGAACTCAGCTTGGATGATGTCAAGTATGTACAGAGTAAAAATGAGAATAAAAAGTGATATTCCTTCTTTTTCATTAATAAACAAAATTATTCTTTGATGTTTTCAGGAGCTCTCATTGAGGTTTATTCATTCCCAAATCTACTAACATGTCATCTCCTCTTCCTTCACCTGCAACTTAATTTCCATTAGGAAGCTTCCTCTTCTAATGGATAGCAGTTGTTTCCTTGCTGCATTAGATGTAGGGAATATTTATGACAATTAGGATTTTGTTTCTCTAGAACATTTGGTGTTTTTTCAGACTCGAATTTTTCTTTTAGTTTTAAAGGTTTTTCAATTCTTCTTGACTAGACTAAATAATAAAATCCTCCTAATGGTTTCTCACTTCTTCTTGATTCTCAAGAAATTTTTTTCTTACAGTTTCCCATTGTTTGATTACCCTCATCTGACTTCTTTTGTAACTGGCTAACAAATAAAGAGTAGAAATAGGGGTGTAATTTTTTTTCATTTTTTAAATTTTAAAACTTGTTTGGTATTTAAAGTTAGTTTTGAACAATTTTGCACATGATTACCCTCCAACCAATACACTTTTCTTCTCTCTCACACTTGAGCAAAAAAAAAACGAGACAAGATGAAACAGAACATTATAATTTTCTATAGAAGCTAGTAGGATATTTCTAATTTTTAAAAGTTTAAAATGTGTTAAAAGAAACATGTGATTTTAGATACTAAAAACATTTACCTTTGTGGCCAGATTCTCTGGGCCCTTGAGTCTCCTCAGGCCTCATTTGGTCCTGCAAACCTGAAGACTTATGAAATCTCACAGTTGTGTAAGTGACCTCCTGCTCACTCATCTTGTGAGTGATGTATGGAATATGTTCCCAGTTAAAATTTGAGCCTTGGGTGATTTCTAAAAAAAAAATTATAATGTCCACCTATACTTAGATAACTGGATCTGATGATATGGAGGGCTGGAAAAGGGTGGGGTCTGACTAACTCACTTAATGATCCAAATACTCTGACATGGACTGACTCAATTTCCATTACAGGGGAGAATTCTATTAAAATCATTTATATTTTTTTAGTCATTTATATTTCTAATGGTCTCAGCAGTATTGCTAAGAAGTATGGAAAGTATTAAAAATTTACTATGTCATCCTAATATTGACACAACCTTTTCGTTCAAAATAATCAGCACAAAAAATATTAGGTATCACTGAAAATAACTGAAAAACTTTATAACATAATATAATATATATTAAAATACTACAGTCAAAAACTTAAGGATAAGAACAAATATTGGTTTAAAATTATCTATACATCTTGATGACTATTACTTGTTCTTTCAGTATTTTTATTTATACATGACTCTCAGAGTTTCCCAGAAACTACCTTCAAAACAATTTTGAAAGTTAATACTATAAGTGATCCAACACACATATATATCTCTTGGGTTGAAGTTCCAAGCAGCTGAATGTCCAATGTCTGTACCAGGCACAGTCCACTCATTATTCTCCATACTTGTACCTTGTAAATGAAGTCAACCAAGAAACATCCTACTGAGTGGTATAAACGATACCCAGAAAGACAAATTCTGAATATTCTTTCTCATCTGCGTTTCCTGGATCAAACTGTTCAGAAATTATTTTTAACCTTTAGTAAGTGCAGTAAACAGGAAAATAGAAAGGAGGCATTGCTGGGTAGCGTATGGGAGCAACAGCGAGAGGCAGAAAGGATATAATATGAAGTTTTAATCTCAAGTTATTTCATATACATAATCATGTCACATATAATATACTAAGACATGATGTTGCAAGAGGAGGCTATATAAAAATAAATTGTATCACTATGCAGCATGCATGAGCAATTTATTATCCATGAAGGATACAATCTGATAACAGATAACATGTATTAGTAAATAGTAAATACTTCTAGTGGGCAATGCTCTTACATTAATATATAAGATGAGAACTAACATATAACATAGGCAACACGCTGCACATTGATATCATTCTTTTCTAGTTTTTTAATTTGTGAAGAATTCTGAAGGGATTCATCTTTTGCCTTATTTCTTACCATAAAAAGAACCCTTCACTTACAGAATTCTTTTTCAAAATCGTTTATTATTATTGCTCTTGGAATGAGTATGCTCAAGCCAAGGTGCTTGTGTCCAGAAGACAAAGTTTCCACTCCACCTTCATGTGAGTTCCAGGGATCAAACTCAAGTATTCAGTCAGGTTTCTGTTGCAAGTACATTTACACACTGATCCATCTTACAGGGTTCATAATTTGTTGTCATTCAAATGGATATGCAAACATTTGATCCAGCTAAAGTGTTATGAACTCAAAGATCCTTCTGCCTTAATTTTCTAGCACACAACACAAGTCACAGCATACTCTGAAAGAAAATACTAGTGCAGAACATCACTTTCACATGCTGCCAGAGTTAACCTGATATAACACCACAAAGAGTGCTTCCCCATCCATCCAGCTCTCATGTCACAGCATCTGAAATTCTCTAGAGTAGATTTTGCCATTTGATAGAAAAACAATAAAAACAGCTATTCTTACCTGTGTCTCTATCCTGAAGTGACTCTAGTGGAGGGAATTGATCCCCCAATTGGAGGAAAACTTGGCCCTTACTTGTCTGTATAACCTAAGAGGCTCCAAGAGAAAAGGCAAAACTAAATTTATTCCGAGTGGTGTTCAACCTCATGATGCTCTGCCCCTCCTCTTGACCAAAGTGAAAAGCGGAAATTGCTTAATGAAAGCTGAGTCTGAGAGCAAGAGAAGCAACATATTGTGCTAGATGTTGCAAAACAAATATCCATAATTAATATTTGAAGATTGTGAAGATGAGCACTCCTGCATGGAGAGCAAATCAGTGTCTTTAGTAAAACTACTAGAAAAAAAGGGACTGAAACTTCACTGCTCCAAGTTTTGTAATATGCTGTTGGAAATTTAATCTTATTTTACTATTTTTAAAGGTGCTTCTTGATTTTGAATTAGGCTAGTAGCAGCTTAAAGTGTGTATTTGGAAAGCACTTCATGAACTCACATTTCCACTGGTGAAATCTTTCATTACACTTTTGTGTAATTCATTACTGTGAATATTGTTATCATTAAATATGGAGTGGTTTTATTGCTGTTTTTATGGTGGTAGAAAATTAAATTCAAGAAAATGAGCATGTTCATTAAATGCTCTTCCCCTGAACTACAGACTCAGGCATCAGCTTTGTTTTCTTTTGAGAAAGTTATTGTATCTGACTATGTAGCCTAGGTTGACCTCACACTCGCAGTCCTTTAGCTCACTTTTTCTTGTCTTAGAATTACTGCTGTTTACCTCTACACAGATATACACTATTTTCCTGATAGATAATTTTCTAATGAATAATAAGCATTTCTTCATTTTAAAAATATTTATCTCAAGATTTTTAAAGCCATACATATTTATTAAGCACTCATATATAAATCATAAATTAATTAGATAGTCGTCTACTTTTGAACTTCCTTCTTTTATGTTATTTTGTTGTTATTAGTTAAAAACCTGCATGGGATACACTTTAGAACATACAAAGAGAGACATTTTATGGATGAAGCTATGGGATTCAAGGAGATATACATTTAAGGAACTCTGATATAGATCATCACATGACAATTAGTTAATTTACAGTCTATCAGTTGGCATTAAAATATTCACAATTGATTTTATAGAGATAAGATGAGGAGATTTTTCTTCTGTGAGTCTTTCTCAATAGGTTATGGATGAGAATTCCTGGAAATAAATTGTTTCAGCAATGACTAACTTAAACTAAATGTAGGTGGGGACATTGCCATGTTGTGGATCTAAGGAATAATCATCTTACCAGAGGCTAGCTCTAGCATTCTAAGTAACCTGTGGCAGAACTAACATCTTGTGAGTAATAGATAAACTTCATGAAATCCATGAACAGATTGTTGTGATCCACCATGTGGCTGCTGGGAATTGATCTCATGACCTCTGGAAGAGAAACCAGTTTTCTTAACACATGAGCCTTCTCTCTTTTAAAGGTTTTTATTTTTTAAAAAACATTTATTTTCCACAATAGTGTCCTCTATTGATAATTGAATATTGGAAGGATTCCAAGGTGGAACAGTCTCTGAACTGTCCTTCCTTTAGTCTCTGCTCCATAGTCTCCACAACTCCTTCCATGGGCATTTTGTTCCCCCTTTTAAGAAGGAACAAAGTATCCACACTTTGGTCTTCCTTCTTCTTGAGTTTCTTAAAGTTTGTGGTTTGTACTTAGTGTATTCCAATCTTCTGGGCTAATATCCACTTATCACTTTCCATATTCAGATATCAAATATAGACACTATTGTGGATGCCAGCAAGTGGTGGATGACAACGAGCCTGATATAGCTGTCTCCTGAGAGGCTCTGACAGTACCCAACTAATATAGAAGTAAAGGATCACAGCCATCCATTGGACTTAGTACAGGGTCCCCAATGAAGGAGCTAGAAAACAGACCCAAGGAACTGACGAGTTTGCAGCCCCTTAGGATGAACAAGAATATGAACTAACTAGTACCCTCAGAGTTCCCAGGGACTAAACCAGCAACCAAAGAGTACACATGGTGGGACTAGTGCCTCCAGCAGCATATGTATAGCAGAGGATGGTCAAGTTGGTCATCAATGGGAGGAGAGGCCCTTGACCCTGTGAAGGTTCTATGTCCCAGTGTAGGGAAATGCCAGGGCCAGTAAGCATGAGGAGTTGAGGTGGTGAGCAGGGGGAGAAGGTAGGGAACAGGGGTTTGTTTGTTTTGTTTTGTTTTGTTTTGTTTTATTTTATTTTATTTTTATTTTTGGAGGGGAACCTGGAAAAAGATATATTGTAAATAAAAAAAACACATAATTAAAAAAACATTTATTATATTTATATGAGTACAGTCTAGATGTCTTCAGACATACCAGAAGAGGGCATCAGATCCCATTACAGATTGTTGCAAGCCATGATGTCATTGCTAGGAATTGAAATCAGGACCTCTGGAAGAGCAGTCAGTGCTCTTAACCCTGAGCCAACTCTCAAGCTCCTCTAAAATAGGAAAAGCTGTTCTCAACAATAAAAGAACTTCTAGGGGAATCACCATCCCTGACCTCAAGCTATAATATAGAGCAATAGTTATTTTTTTAAAAAATCAAAATGATATTGGTACGGAAAGAGGCAAGTAGATTAGTGGAATGGAATTGAAGACCCGTCAATGAACTCACATAACTGTGGTCACTTGACCTTTGACAAAGGAGCTAAAATCATTCAGTGAAAAAAGACAGCATTTTCAACAAGTGATGCTGGTTTAGCTGGTGGTCTGCATATAGAAAAAAGAATGCAAATTGATCCAAACCTATCTTCTTGTACAAAGCTCAAATACAAGTGGGTCAAGAACCTCCACATAAAAGCAGATACACTGAATCTAATAAAGGAGAAAGTTGGGAAGAGCCTTGAATACTTGGGCACAGAAGAAATTTCCAGAACAGAATATCAATAGCTTATGCTCTAAGATCAACAATCAACAAATGGGACCTCATGAAATTGAAAAGCTTCCATAAAGCAGGGGGACATTATCAATAGGACAATACAGCAATCCACAGATTGGGAAAGATATTTACCTCTGCTATATTTGATAGAGGGCTAATATCCAAAATACACAAAGAACACAAGAAGTTACATTCTAGAGAATCAAATAACCCTATTAAAAAGTGGAATAAAGAAATAGAGAATTCTCAACTGAGGAATCTCAAATGGCTGAGAAACACTTAAAGAAAGGTTCAACATCCTTAGTCATCAGGGAAATGCAAATCAAAACAACCCTGAGATTCCGCTTCACAACAATCAGAATGGCTAAGATAAAAAACTCATGTGACAGCAGTTGCTGGAGAGGTTGTGGAGAAAGAGGAACACTCCTTCATTGCTGGTGGGATTGCAAGCTGGTTCAACCACTCTAGAAATCAGTCTGGCCATTCCTTAGAAAACTGGACATAGTATTACCTGAGGACCCAGCCATAGCACTCCTGGGGCACATACCCAAAAAATGCTCCAACATGTAATAAGGACACATGCCCCACTATGTTCATAGCAGCTTTATTTATTACAGCCAGAAGCTGGAAACAACCTAGATGTCCCTCAACAGAAGAATAGATACAGAAACTGTGGTACATTTACACAATGGAGTACTATGCAGTTATTAAAACAATGACTTCATGAAATTCACAGGCAAATGGATGGAACTAGAAAATAGCACCCTGTGTGAGGTAACCCAGTCACAAAAGAACACGCATTGAAGAACAGAGATTTGTCCCAGTTTAGGGGGAGTGCCAGGCCAGGAAGCAGAAGTGGGTTTGTTAGTGAGTGGGGGAAGAGTGAGAGGATAGGAGGTTTTTGGAGGAGAAACCAGGAAAGGTATTAAGTCCTCCTTGTATGGCAAGAAAGACATGATGACACGAGCTCTTCCTTTTTGCAGTTTATTTCAGGAAACTTTTAAGAATGCTTCTCCCTCATGCTCCTCCTGCCTGCTTCTACTCCTTTTGCCTTCTGCTGCTCCTGCCTCTCTGGAGCCATTACTTAAGCTCCGCCTCCCGGCCCACCCTTGAGGCGGGTTGTTGAGTACTCCCAAGCTTAGCCAATCCCAATGGGGCACATGGCAAAAGCGAATAGATCACCAGATGCGGAAGCAACCAATAACAGCAAGCTTAGCCAAATAAGGGCTTTGTTTACAAGGCCGCTCTCTTGGGGCTTGGCTCTCCACAGTTCCCCCTTTTAGTTTTAAATGAAATAGGCAATAGTAGAAGTCTGATCTCTGGTGAATAAAGTGGGGACATTGTACAGGCTCTTCTCCAGGTGTCACCCACCCAGTCCAAGCCAGACCCGTCCAATACGATTTTTCCTGAGGCAGGAATGAATGGGAGAATTGGGGAAAGAGCAGTATTAACTTGTATCAATCAGACATGCGCTTCTTGAGACCACTAGCAGCAAACAGTGTATCCCAAGTGCAGTGCTCAGCCTTACAGCCTGAACATGATGGACGATATCTGATACATGACTGTTAGCCTCCCTGGGGGAACTGTCCTGCCTCAATGGCTGTAATTGCTTGCACAATCATGGCTGCATTCCTTCTCTGAGTGAACCTGATCCTGTATATATACCACAGGCCCACAAGGCAGACCAGCAATAGGAGACCAACCAATCTAAAGGCAAAAATGAAGCATCTAAACTTCTATTGGTACTAAAAAGGCGAGGAAACACTCGAGCATTATGTCGTATTGGCATTGGTCTTGGAAACACCAACAGAATCCTTCATCTTGGCTCTGCTTGGCTCTCCCCCAGGAACAGAAGAAGAAGGGTGCACAGGGCTCTCGGGGATGATCTCTCTATTCTGCGTGACACACTTCCTTGTCAATCCCTCGGAGACCCAAATGTGATCTCGGCAGTCCTGTGGAAACACACAAACAGAGCCTCTTGTCCACATCCATACTGGATCCTGGTCATGCCATGAACCTGTCAGAATATCCTTCCACTTCATAAATCCCTTCAAGGATCCTCTGCTGCATTGATGACAATCTGCAGAAGAAAGGCCATCTATATCCAAATTCTAAAAATTTAAGGCAAAAAGAGAAAGAGCAATTCTTTCTTTTGGGGTATGTCCTTGGCCAATTCCCCCTTTTTGTTTTTGTAAAAGTTCTTTAAGAGTGTGGTGTGCACGCTCTATGATGCCCTGCCCTTGAGGATTATATGGCAGTCCATGGGAAACATGAACTTCCATCTGTTTACAAAATGACATAAAGGTTTGAGCTGTATAGGCAGGTCCATTATCAAATTTTAGCTGCTGGGGTTTGTCCCAAGCAGCCCATGTGTCTAGGCAATGTGAGATGACATTGCATGCCTTTTCTCCATTCAAAAGGGTGGCATGAATGATCCCAGAACACGTATCTACAGATACATGAACATATTTTAAAGTTCCAAGTTCAGAAACACGTGTCACATCCATCTGCCAGATCTTAAGGGGAGACAAGCCCCGTGGATTGACACCCATGCCATGGGGATGATGATGGATTATACATCAAGGACAATCTAAGACCACCTGTCAGGCATCAGCTCGAGACAGATGAAATTTTTGTTGTAATGTCTTAGCATTTACATGAAAATTTTGATGGAACTATTTAGCCATTTCCATAGAAGAACTCATGAAAATGCACTCCATCCTAGTCCATTGATCTACAATCTCATTTCCTTTACTTAAAGGTCCTGGCAACCCAGTATGAGCCTGAATATGCTGAATAAAAAATGGATTCTTTCTCTGCCAAATTAATTTCTGCATATTCTCAAATAATGAACAAACAGTACTATTAATTTTAATTGGGGCCAGTGGTTTCAAGAATTTTAACAGCGTTAACAACATAAGCCGAATCAGATATCAAATTAAAAGCAAATTGGCCATTTTTAAAATCTTCAATTACTATTTTTAATTCAACTACTTGAGGAGAGCCCGGCGGGAATTGACACAACACGAGCTGTTGTTTCTCTACCAAATAGACCCCATAGCCTGTTTTAGAACCATCAGTACACACATTTGGGGCCCCAGTTATAGGGGCAGCTGACATAATCTTTGGAAAGATCAAAGGATGCTCTCTAAAGAAGGATTGAGCATCTTGAAAAACTGGGCAGGTGAGCTGGAGCTCTGACCTCACCACTCACCAAACCTCTGGGTAAAAGGAGAGACCTGGACCCCCACTGTTGATTGGATTATAGCGGGGAGGCGCTGACAGCATGCAGCCTGGAGGGTCTTTGTCAGTCTCTGGGCCCTTCCTCCTGCGTTTCTCTTTAATAGAGCTTCTCTCAATCTTATCTGAAAACAAATTAAACATATTAGGGATGGAATCCAATGCCATCACTAAAGTAAAGAACTCTTTAAATTGGGCTGATCCCTCTATCTCATACACCTTAGAACTAACAGGTCCAACTATAGACTGAGGATTTGTTCTAAACAGTCAAATTGAAATATTTCTTCCCTTAAAGATACAGTGTTGGTTCTGTTCCCTCTGCACTCAGCACTCCACTCCTCCTGGTAAAAGGCCATCCATTTAAGGAACATGGGTGACAGGAACACAGCCTTAACCATTTCCTTCCAATCTCTGAGGGTGAGAGCCTGGTGGGCAAAGCCCTCAAGGATGGTCTCTACCCAGGGTGAATGAGGGCCATCCTCTGCTACTGCTTTCTTTAGTTCCCTAATGTCGTGGGCTTCCCAGGGATACCAAGCTGCTGCCAGGGTTAACATTAACCAGAAACAGGTGGCTAGTATCTCCCAAGTTGAACTCCCCCACCCCTGCATAGGGCTACGTGCTGAAGGCAACTGTTCCATGGCCTTACAAAAGCACTGATCTTCCAAACAGCTCCTAAGGAGCTTCCACACAGGTCTTAACAGCTCTTGAAGAGTCAGAAAAAATGAGTTTGACATTAACAGCTCTTGGAGAGCCAGAAAAATTGAAAACAAAGCACCCATGGTTATTTTTGTTACTTTTTTTTTTTTTTTTTTTTTTTTTTTTTTTTTTTTTTTTTTTTTTTTTTTTTACTTTCAGTTTGCTACTCCGCAAAACTTTATCGCTCCTTCCTGGAGACTTTATTCTATTGTCTCTACTCCCGAGATCCTTATAGCCTCTCCTTCCAAGATCTTTATTGCCTCTACTTCCAAGTTTTTTATCATCGCACTTACCTGGGAACTTACCAGCCAACTGCCTGCCCTGACTGCAAAAGGTTCTCAGTCTCAAGAGGTTTCTCCTTCCCAGTTAATCCGGGCCTCCAACTGTTACTTTTCTTTTACTTCCTCCCAGTACTGGCCTCCAACTGTTGTGAGGTTTTTCTTTTCTCTGTCCGGACCACCAGTTATTATGTCCTCCTCGTCTGGCAAGAAAGACGCGATGACACAAGCTCTTCCTTTTTGTAGTTTATTTCAGGAACCTTTTAGCAATGCTTCTCCCTCCTGCTCCTCCTGCCCGCTTCTACTCCTTCTGCCTTCTGCCGCACCTGCCTCTCTGGAGCTGTTACTTAAGCTTCACCTCCTGGACCACCCTCGGCTGTTGAGTACTCCCAAGCTTAGCCAATCCCAGTGGGCCATGTGGCAAAAGTGGATAGATCACCAGATGCGGAAGCAACGAATAGCAGCAAGCTTAGCCAAATAAGGGCTTTGTTTATGAGGCCGCTCACTTGGGGCTCAGCTCTCCACAGAAAGGGATATCATTTGAAATACAAATAAAGAAAATATCTATTAAAAATCAAGGGTCAACTGGGGAATGGCTCCAACTGGGGATACATCATGTCTGCAGAGACCAAACCTAACACAGTTGCTGTGGTCAAGAATCCCTTTTGGACAGGAAACAAATTTGGCAGTTTCTGGGGAGTTCCAGCTAGCAACTGACCAAGGTGGAGGCAGATACTTGGAGCAGAACATCAGGCTGAACTCAGAGATCCTGTTGGGGGAGCTGGCAGAAGGACAGGAAGAGTGGAGGGTCATTGCAAGCCCATTGATAAAACAACTAGCCTGGCTTGACCACGCAATCTTGAAGAGACTAGACCACCAAGCAAAGAGTATACCTAAAAGTACCTTTGGTCTTAAATACATATGTAGCTGAGCAAGGCCTTGCCTGAAAACAACTTGATGGTCCAGAAGCTCTTGGTGCCATGAAGGTTTGATTCCCCCAGAGTAGGTGGATTCTGAAGCTGTGGGGTAGGAGAGAGTAGGTGGGTATGGGAGCACTCTCATACAGTCAAAAGGGAGTGAGGAGAGCAGATGTAGAATTGGGGGGGGGTGTAGAGGGGTAGCCGGTAAGTGGGATATCATGGGATGGGGGATGTCCTAATGGAGGAGGTTAACAGGAAGTAGGATATCACTTGAAATTAGTAGAATGATTAATAATGATAAATGAAAAAATTTTTATATGAACTAGAGGAACATAGCTGGCCACAAACTTCTACCACCTGAAAGCTAAGAAATTTCTCAGATAACCTATAAAAAGCATCCCCCATCTTGCTGTAATCACCTCTCTGATGTACTCACCAATATATGCTGAAATTTCCTGAATTTATGACTTTCTATGTTCTTTAAAACTACAGAACTTCATGGAACTGCTTCCATATTGGAACAAGAATCCATGTTCACCTAAAATTGTTCCAGAATATACTATCCCTTATTTCTTTTAAGGGGAAAGATTGTTTTTGCATCAATAGCTCTTCATTCAAAGTTCTTGCTGTGAACATTACTGGTGATTCTGCTCGTGCTGAAGAATTTAGACACATCACTGCGATTGAGGGTACAGTTCAGGGTAGGGGATGTAAAGAGTCTTGGCCTCATGCAACACAATACTCATAATAATAACTATAATAACACAAATGACAATGATAGTAACAAAAATAATGATAATAATAATAGAATAATGAGAAGAAATGAAAGACTATCTGATTTCAATAATCTCTTGCCACGAGCTCACCCTTTTCAGAATATATTCAAGTCTCCACTAAACTGTAGTTTCATTTGACTGTATATTTTCCAACTGGCTGGTTTGTTTTTGATGAAAATAATTTAAATTTTTCTTGAAAGTAAGAGACTGTGGTTAACCAAGCACTGAGAAATGGTGGATCGCTTGAGATTAGAAAAGAAACTGAAGATGCACTGACAAGCCCAGTGCCTAATTTAGTAGGTCAGAGGGTAACCCACTGATTCTCTCCTCCATCTAACTTCCAGACAGCTTTGAATCATCACTGCTCAGCGGCTTCCTTATTTCTTTTTTACTCCCACTACAATGTTTTCTCCTACTTCTTAATCGATTATATCCTTACCAAAAGTCTATGCTGCTTATGTCTTACATGACCAGGTTCTGCTTATAAAATTGTCCCTTTTATAGACTTAAAGAAAAAGCAACCTTTATATTGAACATTATTGTTTCATGTTTGTGTATGTGTGTGAATGTGTGTGAGAGAGAGATAGTGAAAGAGAGAGAAACAGAGAGAGAGTTTGAGTGCATAGAGGTCATGTGGTGTATATGGTGGTCAGAGAACTACTTTGGGGAGTTAGATCTTTTCTTCTACAGAGAATTCCATAGATCAAATTTGGGGATGTCATCAGGCTTTGTATGGCCAGTGCTCTTACACTCTGAGATATTTCAAAAGTACAATTTTTGGTTCTCTAACCCCAATACCTCTAAGTCACCACACAAGTCTGCCATTATCATGCTCCAGAAAAAGCTGAAAGACACTAAATCATCTCAACTGTGTAAGCAAAGTTCCAAGGATGCAGTGTAGATGCTTCTATAATAATCAGCTGGTCTCTTTTGTCTCTATACACGTGCCATGGGACTTTCCCAGATTTCAAGTCTTCATACACAAACACACATACACACACACACACA
>NW_022196903.1:123792977-123798174 GCF_008632895.1 Mastomys coucha
ACACACACACACACACACACACACCCTCTCTTGGAGATCATGGGAAGTGAGGTTGAGGAGCAGCAATGTTGAAGAAAGTGGTCACGGTGTCCCTGTGCAGGCTTATGATGTCTCAGCTTTCCACAGGAAAGATTCTGAAGAAGTCAGCTGACTTATTTAAGGGCACTGAATAACCAACACTAGACCTATGCTTTAAATACATCATTAATGTACTCACAGAATAAGGATATAATGAGCACTTAGAAGGACCTGGGTTTTAGTTTTCCACAAAGCATGAATCTGGGAGATGGGGAGATGTGAAAGAAAACATCAACACAGTCTCTTCTGACTTCATGTAAGTTCCATCATTCACAAATCCCTTGACCACAAAAATCAGAAGAGCTGTATCTTTACAGGGATACGGTGAAGATTTAATAAGATACACAAGCAGCTTTTATTCACCTGTGGCTGACCTGGAACAAACCATATAGACCCATTTAGACTCAAAATCATATATAGTGCCTGAGTCTGTTTCCCAAGTGCTGGTATATTAAATGGGTGGATCAGCACATGCAGCTTCAAATAAAATTTTAACTGTAACCTGGCAAACTGATTGTAAGTTGCACTCAACATTAAACATTATTATTTCCAAAGAAAGACTCCAATTTTTGCTTAACATATAAATCTGAGTAAAACACTGAATCTTCAATCTTGTGTTTTCAGGAGGTCATCAAGAATGTGTTACCTACTTCCAAAGTTTGTACTCACTGTAATCAGGAATATAGACAGAAGCTTGTAGATTTCAAGAGAACATTTTTCTGGAACATTTAGCCTCCAAAAGCTTCTCTAATACACAAACCAGACTAGATTTTCTATCTGATCATGTCAAACAGTACATGGGTTTTGAAGGAAAGGAAAGGGAGGGTTCATGAGCAAAAGTGAGAAACTAGCACATCTACATCACTGAGCCATTGCTACTCTAGAAAACTCACATTTGAGCCTCAAATCTAGGAGGTTTATTGTCACACTGCCCACAGAAATATTAACGGCATTGAGACCTTGCATCCTTATCTCTGCTGAGAGGGTGTTATCCTTAACCACAGAGGCCCACTACACGCACAGGGCACACTTCTTTGTGTTTTCCAGATATTGTTTACATTCTCTAACGTTATCAAAGACTGTGAGCAAGAAGTCCAGAGGTGTTTGGTCATTATTGTGACTAGCATTAAGAGGATATGAGGGGTAATCAGTGAACCTGATGAAGGAGGAGGGTAGTTAACTGAAACTGAACAGAGAGTGGGGATTTGTTTGTTTGGACAGAGATAGGAGCATGCCCATAACTGTAAAGTCAAAGAGCAGCAGCTTCCTTTATGCTCTTGGCACCTGAGCTCTGAATTATAGAAGAGTGTAAACTGTTGAGGAACACAATTAGTATTGAAAGATTTAGTAACTGAAGATGGAATGGAAGTGATTGACACTTCAGTTTTTTTTTTTTTTTTATTTAACCAAAGTGAAGAGAAAAAAAAAAAAAAAAAACAGGAACTACTTAACCTCAGATGACCAGGTAATAAAACAGTGAAGTGAAAAATGTGAAGGAATTTTTTTTTGTTTTACCTTCTAAATTCATTTTTGTGTAAAAGCAAACAACAAAAGTCATACATAAACATACACGTGTGTGTTTGTGTGTGTGTGTGTGTGTGTGTGTGTATTTATTTCCTCTGGCTTCTTCACAGGAAAAGCCTTTAGTTATGAGCCACAACTGCTCACTCCTGTCTGTTGATGCATACACAAACTGAACCCCACATTTAAACCTTCCAGTCAGACCCCCAGACCTCAGTACCATCATTGCACAGCTTCAAGCTGTTCTTCCTGTCCCAGGCAGAGGTGAGAGACAACTGGAGTAGTCACCAGCCCACCGAAAAAGGCTGATCACTTGCTTCACTAGGAGGACAGGCTGATCATGGCCAGTGTCCCACCTCTTGTTGCTTCTGTCTTTTAGTTTAAGGTGGAGCTTTCACCATGAAATACAGTAAACTTCACATCTTAAGAAAACCCCAAACAGCTCTATTATGAGATTTCCTGTGCCTGTTTCCACCATGGGCATTTATACTCACAGCCATTCTAACACTCTATCTGACTGCACACATAGTCCTAGATGTGCTCAAGCACTGAGAGCAAGTAAATGGGGAAGATGCTTTAGGAATGTAGTAAACATGATAAAAGGGGCACACATAAATTTTTCCTCTGTGTATCTGGGCTCTTTAATACCCAGTGATAAAATTCACTCTTGGAGAAGACAGTTAGGCAACAATCCTGACTTTGCCTTTTCAGCCCCTGTTTTCACAATGTATCATACTTCAGAGCAGATCCTCTAATCCAACACCACCGCATCCTGTGTGGGGAGTCTGCAGGCTCAGCTCATCCTCTTTTAAAGACTCTTTATTTTTTAAGTTTATTTCTTTGAAAATGCTAGGTGATATCATATAGTTCAGGATGGCCACAATGACTAGGTAGTTAAGACACTCCTGAAACTCTTGATCGTACTCCATGTAACTTGTGAGTTCTCCAATTAAATCATTATCTACCATACCAAGTCTTTATGCAATTCTTTTACTGTTGATTGTGTTTTAATTTTATTTTCATCAGAAGCTTTATCCTAGCTCATTATCCAATAAGCTTAGGGATCCCACTATTAAAACAGACAAGTCTATCTGTGATTCAACTTTTACCTTAGGCTTTTAGAGCAAACAACTCTCAATCATTTTAAGTAAGACATAAGAATCTAATACCACAATTGTCAAATAATCTCAATTGTCATTCATAGACCTGAGAAGAATATGGAGTAGCCATATTTCTAAGGTCTAGTCTTCCACCCAGTTTTGATTCCCAAAATCCACATCAATGTTTAATCAATCATTAAACACTCAATGACCTTTTAGTCTAAGGACATTTTTCATAGTGTGTTTTCATTTCAACTCACCATAAACTAGATCACCTGATGTTAGAGCCAGCATTTCCAGGGTTCAATCATATGTTATAAACAGCTGCTCCTCAAGAAACTTAAAGGTTTTCAATGCCACACTGGGACTTCTGTGGGGCCCAGCCCTCTGGACTGAGCAATTACTTGGTTGTCATCTCCCCCAGTGAGAGACAAAGCCTGTGGAACTCCTCCAAATGTTGAGACACCAGCCACGAGGAAAAAGCAAATAAGTGGGTCTTTCACAACCTCATTGTGATTCAGGGGTTATTAACTATAAAACATGTGCAGAACTCATAGATCCTTACATATGTTTGTTGGCAGCCAGCGCCAATGTAAATAAAATAAAGGGTTCTTCTGGTAATAGGAGTAATAAATAGATAGGAAGAGATTGAAAGAGATAGAAGAGATAGGCTAGCCATACTATACCATACCCACGTGGGAAAAGTAAAACATTAGACGACACGAGGTCTGGTCACTCAGTCATATTGAATTTAATAATAATTCCTTTGTTCCCGCAACAGGTAAAATACCTGGGGCAAAACCCTTCCCCCAAACTACATCAGTGTAACAGTCCAATCAGTTACTTCCTTCTTGCTCGATGGGGGTGGAACTTCTGAATGTAACCGGTTCCGTTCAACAGATAGGCAGCGCTGCGTTTACTGTCCAGGCTTTGGGGAGGGAGTCTACATATGTTGTCTTAGGGTTACTAGTATAAATACAAATGGCTCTCATAGACCTCTTCATGTTCCATATCCCCAGTGTATTATGTCACAGCTAAAGTCACAGCCATTGAGTCTTGGGTGCCTTTCTATTATCCCAGGTCTCTGTCTCATCCTGTACACTGAATGAAATATTGGAGATAATGGTTTATTTCATTTCACATGTTACTACTGGATGCTAAAGAAATATGGAACAAGAATTTAGGTGACAGTTCAAAGCAGAAAACACAGAGAAACTCTCTTTCTGGCTTGCTCAATGTTTTAGGTTTAGCTATTACTTTTCCTCTTTCTTTCTCTTTTTTCAACTTTTTATATAATTCTTCACCACTCTCTCCATTCCTCCCATTCACACCCTCACAAGCCCCTCACTCCATCAATCCTTTCCCTTTTCCTCAGAGAAAGGGAAATCCTCCATGGGTAAGAACCTGCATTGGTCCCTCAAATTACGGCAGGCACATCCTCTCCCTCTAAGGCTAGACAAAGCAAACCTTATTGGGGAAGGAGATCCAAAGTTAAGCAACAGAATAGCAACAGCCTCTGCTTCATTATTGGAGGACCCATATGTAGAGAGCGGTAAAGCTGGAGAGGCATTCGCCTTGACAAGATGGCGCCTACATCCACTGTCGACTCCTGGTAAACAACTGTTTGCACATGTGCGTAGAGTGAAAAGGCGCCAAGTCACGGCCCATCCTGGGGTGTCACGTGGGGTGATGAGCAAACAGCCAATCATGGGCGGACAGGCCACGCTGTGGTGTATATAAGCAGTGCCAATTATTGTCTCGGCCCCTTTTCTCCTCTTCATGATGCAATAAATGCTTGCTGCAGAAGGATCCTAGTGTCCGCGTGTCTTCTTGCTGTCGAGACGATTGTGCAGGCAACAACTGGTGCCGAAGCCTGGGATCCCGGGGGAGCCTTACAACCGCTGGTGCCAAGGAGACCCTCCGTTCACGAAGAGGATTCAGAGCTGCAGGACAAAGGCAAGCTCTGAGAGGCATGCTGTTTGGTTTTAATTTCTCCGACCCTTCCTCAAGGTTAGAGAGAACTGCCGAAGCCACCGTTATTGTGCTAGTGGTGCTTGTTACGATGTCCATTTGGCATTTGATACATTCTTGCCTGGAGAATGAGAAATGCCACACCTCTGTAGCGTCAGGACAGGGGGCACTTGAGGAGTTACAAAATAACATGTCAGAAACAGAGCATAATGGGAGAGTGGGGGCTAGCCAGGATAAAAGGGAGAGAAAAAAGAGAAAAAAGGGTATACCCAAGAACACAGACCCTTCTGCTCAACCTGCAGAAGCGAGAGATAAGGGAAAAGATGCCCTGGGAGAGAAAACTAGAGAAAGGGATAGAGCTTCGAGATGGAAGCCCCTCTACCCAGTTAAGAAATTGGAGGCCCTCGAGCTTGATAGCTCTGAGGAATTGAGCCCCTCTGAGGAAGAGGACTTGGAGATAGAAGCGGCTCGCTATGAGGAAGAGAGGTATCATCCAGATGAGCATTTGCCGCCTCTCCAGAATCGAA
>NW_022196903.1:123799225-123822395 GCF_008632895.1 Mastomys coucha
CAGCCCAATCTCACAAGAGGGCAATCCAGGAAGACAGGGTCTGGGTTTTCCCTAGTGGCTATTGAGGGTTCGATGCCCATACCCTGGCTTACGGAGGAGGCCGTGTGGGATCCTCAATGGCCCCTATCCTCTGAAAAGCTGGAAGCTGCCACAAGGCTGATTGCGGAGCAGCTGCAGCTAGGTCATTTAGAACCATCCACCTCGCCCTGGAACACACCCATTTTTGTTATAAAAAAGAAATCGGGTAAGTGGAGACTTCTCCATGTTCTAAGAGCCATTAATGCACAAATGTGGCTGTTTGGCCCTGTTCAACGAGGCCTGCCACTGCTCTCTGCTTTGCCTAAACAATGGAGAATCTTGATATTAGTTATTAAGGATTGCTTTTTTTCCATCCCTCTGTGCCTCCAGGATATACAAAGGTTTACATTCACCCCGTCTGCTGTTAATCATCTTGAGCCTGATAAAAGATATCAATGGAAGGTCTTGCCTCAAGGACAAGGCATCATAGAGCGAGCCCACCATACGCTCAAGTCATATTTAATAAAACAAAAAGAGGGTATTGGGGAGGCTTTGCTCTCGGTGCCAAGAGTAACCATCTCTATAGTACTCTTTACTCTTAAGTTTTTAAATTTGGATGATGATGGGCATACGGCTGCCAATCGTCATTGCTCAGAACCTGACAGGCCAAAGGAGATGGCAAAATGGAAGGATGTTTTGACCAGTCAATGGAAAGGCCAGGATCCTATTTTAATAAGATCCAGGGGAACCGTTTGTGTTTTTCCAGAGGAAGAAGATAACCCGATTTGGGTACCAGAGAGGCTAACAAGAAGAATTTAGGCGAAGGAGGACGGATCATGACCGGCCCTTCGGGACTCAGATCCTGACCTGTCTGCTGATGCTGTGGCTGTGCCCGTTGAAGTTTCTACTCCAGAATTGAACTGCCGAGTTTGAAGAGACTGAGGCTTGCCATCGCACAAGTGAACTCTACACGTCTGGATCTGTCGTTTACAGAAGGATTTGGTTCCTGGATTTCTTCAGCCCTTTCTTATTTTAAGGAATGGGTGGGAGTCGGCCTGTTTGGTGCAGCCCTATACTGCGGCCTGGTGTTTTTGCTCTGGTTGATATGTAAGCTCAAAACCCAACAAAAACATGATAAGGTAGTCATTACTCAGTCACTTGTGGCCATTGAACAGGGAACTTCTCCCGTGGTGTGGTTGTCCATGCTACACAAATCATAAAACCTCCTGCTGTCTCATTCCTCCCCTGGCCAATAGCACCTTTACTAGCGACCGCCCAGCAGGGTCAGAGTAGACGAGCTATGCCAGCTCCAGGGTACCCAGAGATGGGCAACCTTACCCAAACGCAGACCAACCTAAGACACGGAGCCCTCAGGCGGGGGTGGGGGGGGAGATCCTATGACTGGTAAGGCTGCAGGTTTGATGCGGAATGACCTAAGACAGGGGCCCTGGCAGAGCAAAAGCACTCTCTGACTTGCTATATTTGGCCTTCCCTTTTAACTAAAACAAAATGGGGAGATGTGGCGAGCGTTAGAGCTGGAGAGGCATTCACCTTGACAAGATGGCGCCTACATCCGCTGTCGACTCCTGGTAAACAACTGTTTGCGCATGTGCATAGAGTGAAAAGGCGCCAAGTCACGGCCCATCCCAGGGTGTCACGTGGGGTGATGAGCAAACAGCCAATCATGGGCGTACATGCCGTGCTGTGGTGTATATAAGCAGTGCTGATTATTGGCTCGGCTCCTTTTCTCTTCTTCATGATGCAATAAGTGCTTGCTGCAGAAGGATCCTAGTGTCCGCGTGTCTTCTTGCTGGCGAGAAGACTGCGCGGGCAACACCCATATGAAAACCAAGCTGCACATTTGTTAAAAATATGTAGGACTCCTAGGTCTAGACATTGCATTCCCTTTGGTTGGTGGTTCAGTCTGTGTGAGGCCACATGGGTCTGGGTTACTTGACTATGTCAGTCTTAGTGGTGGCCTTGACCCTTCAAGGTCCCTCATTCTATTGCCCACTCTTCCATAAGACTCCCTAAGACCTAATATTTGACTGTGGGGATTCTATATGTGTTTCCATCAGCTGGTGGACAAAGACCCTCAGAAGATAGTTATGCTAGGCTCCAGTCTGCAAGGATAGCAATATCATTAATAATGTTAGGGTTTGGCTCTTTCCCATGGATTGGGTCTCAACATGTGGTAGTCATTGGCTAGCCATTTCTCCCATCTCAATTCCATCTTTATTTCTGCCTAGATTGTAGACTGGACAAACTTTGGATCAAAGGTATTGTGAGTAGGTTAGTGTCCATTTCTCTCCAGTGGATGTCGTATCTTTCTGCAGGAATTAGCAACTTCACTCTCCATTTCCCCAGTTATTAGGAGGCTCAACTAGAGTCATCTTAATAAACACACAGATGTTTTCCCCATCACAGGTCTAGGGGCTATTCCCAGAGATCCCCACCAATTGATTTCCTTTCTCTCTCCTAGCCCTTTCCTATACCCCCTCACCATACCAGATCCCCATCCCCATTAGCCTCCTCACTCACTCTCCTATCTAATTTCCTCCATTCATCTACCTCTGGTATATATATATATATATACATATATATATATATATATATATGTATATATATATATATATACATATATATGGATATATATTTTTTTCATTTTCTTTTTATTAGATATTTTCTTTATTTACATGTCATATTGTCATATGATATATCCCCTCCTGGTTATCCCTCCAAAAAATATCAAAAACAAAAAACAAACCCTGTTTCCTCCCCCTTCCCCTGCTAACCAACCCTTCTTCTCCCACTTCCTGGCCCTGGCATTCTCCTATATTTGAGCATAAAACCTTCACAGGGACGAGGGCCTCTCCTCCCATTGATTAGCTATTAGGCCATTCTCTGCTATACATATGCTGCTGGAACCATGAGTACCACCATGTGTGCTCTTTGGTTGATGGTTTAGTCCCTGGAAGCTCTGGGGGTACTAGTCAGTTCATATTGTTGTTTGTCCTAAGGAGCTGCAAACCCTTCAGCTCCTTGAATCCTTCCTCTATCTCCTTCATTGGAGATCTAGTGTATATTTTATTACCCCTTCTGAGTGAAATACAAGCATCTTCACTTGATTCTGCCTTGAGAATTAGTTTCTTTGAATCTGTGGATTGTAGCATGGGTATCATCTAATTTATTACTAATGCCCACTTGTAAGTGAGTGCATACCATGTGTGTCTTTCTGATTCTGAGTTAACTTTTCAGGATGATATTTTCTAGCTCTAATAATTTATTGCACATCTCATGGTCTTTTGTTATTAATAGCTGAATAGTAATCCTTTGTGTAGACATACCACATTTTCTTCATCCATTCTGCAGCTGAGGTGCATCTAAGTTGTTTCCTGTTTCTCGTTATTTTGAATAAAGCTGCTATGAACATACTTGAGCAGATGTCCTTGTGATGTGTTGGAGCATCTTTTAAGTATAGACCCATGAGTAGTATAGCTGGATCTTGTAGTAGAAGTTTTCTTAATTTCCTGAAAATTTGCCAAATTGATTTCCAGGGTAGTTGTACAAATTTGCATTCCAGATACCACTGTAGGAGTGTTCCTAATGCTCTATATCCTTGCCAGCATATACTGTCCCTTAAGATTTTATCTTAGCCATTTTGATGGGTATAAGACATTCTGCCTTTCCCAGATGTCTAAGGTTGTTAAGCATTTCTTTCAATGTTTCTTAGCCATTCGAGATTCATCTGTTTAGAATTCTCTGTTTGTCTCTCTACTCCAATTTTATTTGGGTAGCTTGGATTGTGGGTGTCTAACTTCTTGCATTTTTATATATTTTGGATATTATCCCTCTGTCAGATGTAAGGTGGTTGAAGATCTCTTCCCAATCTGTAGGCTGTTATTTTGTCCTACTGACTGTATCCTTTGCCTTGCCAAGTTTTTCAGTTTCTTTAGGTCTCATTTATTAATTGTTGATCTTAGTGCCTGAGCTAAATGAATAAAGCTGCTATGAACATAGTTAAGCTGATTTCCTTGTGATATGTTAGACCATCTTTTAAGTATAGGCCCAGGAGTGGTATAGCTGGATCTTGTAATAGAACTTTTCCCAGTTTCCTGAAATATTGCCAAAGTGGTTGCACAAATTTGCATTCCAGCTACCTCTTCAGGATGTTGTTTCTTGTACCAATAAGTTCAAGGCTATTCCTAATTTTCTGTTCTTTTAAATTTTGTGTGTCTGGTTTTATGTTGATTCACTTGAACTTGAGTTTTGTGCTGAGTGATAAACATGGATTTATTTGCTTTCTTCTACTTGCAGATATCCAGTTATACCAGCTCCATTTGTTGAAGGTGCTCTCCCATTTTCATTGTATATGATTTTGCCTTCTTTATCAAAAATTAAGTGTCTGTATATGTGTGGGTTTACTTATGTGTCTTTGATTTGATTCCATTGATCAGCCTGTTTCTGTATCAATACTATGCAAATTTTATTTCTATACCTCTGTAGTGCAGCTTGAACTCAGGCTCAGTGATACCTCCAGAAGTTCTATTATTGTATAGGATTGTTCTAGCTATCCTGTACTTCATGGTTTTTTTTTTCTATACAAAGTTAAAGATTACTCTTTCAAGGTATGTAAATAATTTTTGTTTGAATTTTGATATGAACTGCATTGAATTTATAGATTGATTTTGGTAAGATAGCCATCTTCACTTTTAATCCGATCATTCAATTGGTGGCACTCATTACAACTTTTATGACTTAATCATCTTTAAAAAGTATTTCTACTTTTAATTTAAAATTCCAAGTTCTTTTCAGAAATTCAAAGTTCTGGATATTGGCTACTGTTTGATAAGAACTATGTACACAATTTCTTAATTGAAGAAGGAATGTTCATTACCTAGAAAAATATTTCTAAGTAAAACCCAAATCCAGTCATATCAATCCATGTTCTATAGTAGTGTCAGGCTTCCAAACTCACCCATGGTATTCTAGACATGAAGGAACTATGCACACTTGCCACAGACCACCACAGTTAGGTATGAAAGTCTCTGGAATGAAGGTCCTCTAAGCTAGGTAGATAAGGATTTGGCAGTGATACAAAGAAACAAACACAGAGGCAGTTTTAATCTGAGTGTATTTTGCAGCTCTCAAGAAAGGGATTTTATACATTAAAAAAAACATTAAAACTCTTAGAAACTGTATCAAGCAAATCAATCAGAAATACCAACAAAAATCACTTGGCATAGTATAGCACAAAAATAATCCAAGCCTTACAGTTTTGAAACTATGCATTCAATGAATCAAAAGCAGATCAGGTAATATCATTATTAATAAAAATCATCAATATATAACAATTCTAAAAGTATGTATTCAGTGGGGCAGACATCCAAGGCCAGTGGCATATTTCCAGGAGCAGGTTAATAAATCTTTAAGGTCAGTGCTCTTTAACATCTACTGCCTGATTTTTTTATTAATCTTCAATGCATAATTTTAAACTATTTTAATTCTTTCTAATTAAGGCATTTTTTTGCCATATACCACCAATGACATACATTTAGCCATATGACATTTTATTATTGGGAAAGTTTTTATCTGTCATATTTTATAAATGATTTATAAAGTAACACATTGATTTCCCCAGAGATAAGGTCATGTTAGTGACCCCTTGTCAAGGAACAGTTTCTTACCCAGTATTCTCACTTACAATCTTGGACTAGCCTACCAGGAACATGTAAATAAGGAAAGGAATAATAAAAAACAAAACAGATAGATTGCCATGAGAACTACAGCTCAATATTTTTTTTCTCCCACAAAGAGTTTGACAGCTGGTTCCAGGAGGCCTCCCCCCTTTGAGTTCAATCCAGATAGATTGCCAAGAGAACTACAGCTCAATATTTTTTTCTCCCACAAAGAATTCCACAACTGGTTCTAGGAGGCCTCCCACTTTTGAGGTCAATCCCCTCACTCTGTGGAACTTGTCACACAGATCCTACTGGAGATGGTATGGCACACTCTCACTTCTCTGCATAGCAAGTAATAGGCTAAACATTGCTACACAGTGAGACCCTGTTTCCAAAAGCACAACAAGCAAATTGGGAAAAATAGGTACATTTGTGCTGCATGAGCAGTCCAGAAAAAGCTGTACCACTGACAACACATAGATAAGTAAAACTGAAGAGTTTTCTCCAAGCCCTGATGTTACTTATTATTGGAAAGAAGTTTTCAAATGGATTCTTTAAGGCCCATTATTCCTATGAGTGTACTTGAGCAACCCTACTCTCTCTCCACAACGAAAACTACTCTGAAAGATGTCATGAGAGTCTTCGGTAGGTGGACACAGCTTCTCTCATTCAAGTAATGGCGATGATTAAGTCCAAACCAGAGCTAACAGCTACACATCTTGCTTCAAGGTGGCTATTGGATGCATACCTGTAATCTTGGCTCTCAGAAAGTCACTGAAGAAGGATCAGTAAATCAAATCCATTCTCTTTTGTAGAGAAATTTGAAACTAGGTTGGCTTATGGAATCATGACCACACAAAAGGAAAAACACACAAATCAATTGTAAGCTATACACAATAAGCAAATAAACACTATTTTCTTTAATCCACAGTGTATATACTCCTCAATAGTGTACCCCTAAGAAATTAACACACACTTAGAAAAATAGCAGAAATCTAACAATTTTATCAAAAGGCACAATATATCTTTTCTTTTTTTCTTTCCATTTTTTATTAGATATTTTCTTTATTTACATGTAAATTTCTCCTTTCCCAGTTTCCCCTCCAAAAAACAAAGAAACAAAAAACGACAAAAACAAACCCTTGTTGCCTCCCCCCTCCCCATGCCTGCCACCCCACCCTCTCCCACTTATTGGCCCTGGCATTCCCCTACACTGGGGCACAGAACCTTCACAGGGCCAATGTTCTCTCCTCCTATTGATGATCGAATTTGCAATCCTCTACTATACACATGCTGCCAGAACAATCAGACCCCTCCATGTGCAGTCCTTGCTTGGTGGCACAATATATTAAAAGATAAATTTACCCAAATTAATAGATAGAAATATCTAAATTGCATTAAGTTTATTAAAGATAATTCTAAAGAATAACTACTTTCCCCAAAGCCATCTTCAAGCCACATCATTACTTGAAGACTGAAATTTAAGAATTAAAAACAGAAATTATTCCAAAATCTAAACTTTTAAAAATACAAGAATGACTTCTATCATCCTGAGTGAGGTAGCCCAGTCACAAAAGAACACACATGGTACACACTCCCTGACATGCTGATTTTAGCCAAAAAGAAACTCAGAGTACCCATGAGATGACTCACAGACCATATGAAACCCAAGAATAAAGAAGATCATAACAAAGTGTGGAAGCAGCCTTACTCAGAATGGGGAAGAAAATAATCTCTGGGAAGTAGAAGGAGAAAGGGATGTGGGAATGGGAGATGAAGGAGAGGGAAAAAGGAATGTCAGTTCAGATATAGGAGATGGGAGAGAAATATAGAGGGTCAGGAATTTGAAAGTTAAAACTCCAAATAAGCACTAAACACCAATTCTTTCTCCATGTCATAAAAACAAAATGGTTGGGTATGACAGAAGATACTGTTAATCAAAGCACTTGGGAAGCAGAGGCAGGCTGACTTCTGTGAGCTTGATAACAATCTGGTTAATGTAGTGAATTCAGGCTAGCAAAGGCTATACAGGAAGACCTTGCTTCAAGAAAGTAAACAAATAAACAAAGAAATGAATACATGTATACATACACACATACATACATACACACATACATACATACATACATACATACACACATTACAAAAATAAATATGTTTTTAAGAGACGTATATGGATTTTTAATTACATGTAAGAGAATTTATGATCAGTCTTCACAATGAATTCCAGTTTAAGAACAATGAATTCCAGTTTAAGAACAAGTGTAAGACTCTGTCTCACAAAACAATTTAAAACTGTTTAAATGGAGGCAGCAGAAGAGGAAGAAAAAAATACAGATCAATGAGATTCGAATATAAAAATAAAGCACCGTTTATATATACTACTCAAAGCAATAGACAGAGTGAAGAAATGTCACAACCCACTTGTAGGGATGGTGTGTAGATGGCACCCATGAAGTTATAGAATCTTTGTTTGTTTGCTTTGAGTTTATCCAAGACTGACCCTATAGACTCTACTTCATAGATGGGAGCCACTCACGGGGCTGCAAAGGAAGTCCTACAAAGGAAGCTACTGTCACTCTGCAGCATCTGGAGGAGAGGAAGTCACTGTCTTCAGTGATGTGGCCTTTCCTAAGTTATTGAAACACCAGTTGATCCTCCACACAATGCACCTGTGAGTAACAAAGGTTAAATCCAGTGGGTCACAAAAACAAAAACAAAAACCACAAAAAAGGCAAGATAGAGGAATGAGGACTTCACAGGCATTGGGTTGATGGGTAGGCAGTGATCAGAAGCAGGGAAAATAAGTGTGACCAGAATATATTAAACAGATTCCAGGAACTGTCAAAGAATAAATTATTTTCATATAAACACATATTCCAAGCAGACAAAGCTATATAAAATGGATAAGAAATATAACAAGAACAAATGTTATATCTCCACTTGTAGAGGTTTATTTAACACTCAAACAACAGTGAAAGAATTTTATCTATGGATATAGATTTAATTATGAAAGGGTAGTTTGAGGCAATATCACTTTATCTAAATAATAGTATCCAGTTCACCCCATGAGATCATAATTTGTCAATCCTTGGGTAATGTCCAGATTCACAATACCAGACGTGAAAACTCTTCTGTGTAGTAGGCCTCTTGACAATCAGAAAATCATTTTTACTTCAATGAATGTTATATTATTATTGCACAGGAGGCTCATCTTGGCTTGGATGCTGGAATTCTAGATGTCATGGTATATAGTGCATAAGTACGTTGATAGATTTCTCCCTCCTTAGCCCATATGTCACCTTCTGTCTCTTTGTACACAAACCAGTAGCAAGAGAGCTTCTAGGTGTGTTCCAAACTGATTTCTCTATATGCTATAACCAAGATGTTCAGCAATAAACTTGTATAATATTGTTCTGATGAGAAAACAATGGCAAAAGCAATATTCTGTGTTGCTTTGGGGACCTCTGTAATCTGACCAACATCTGGCCATGGGACTTTTCTTTGGTGACTAGTGGTTTTTGGAACTATCTTATCAACCATAAAAAGTACCTCTGTTCACCTATAACTGACAATACTGAGACTGCACAAGTGTCAATCTTTCAACTCTCAGTCTTGTATAGGGAAAGTTTCATGGAACATTAGCTCCTGCTTGGAAACTATTGGCTATTGATAAATGCAGGGAGGAGGGGTCATCATTGTTTTCATTTGGTTCCATACCAGTAACCACAACAGCCTCAATGGATAAAAGTTCTCCACCTATGCTTTGCATGGATGTAGGGATTTACCTAACTGGGGCAGTGAGCAAATAAAGAAAACACAGACACATGGATGGATACAGAAAATCTATGATGGCATGATCTGGGCTCACTGAAACAAGAACCGTTTACAAAGAATAAATTAGTGTTTTCCTATAGAGTCTCACTGGGTATGCAAACCACATTTAAGGCCAGACCCCATTCCCTACATTAGAAGGCCCAAAATGAATTCAATGGCACTTTTGAAGTCAAATGTCAGGAATTTTCTTTTCTTCCTTTTAGGTCTTTTGGATATACATTATGGTTTCTACTTTTGTGAATATGAGGTTTCTGTGTGTGAAATTGTGTATGTCTCTGTGTCTACTTGTGTTTCTTTTTTTTTCTGAGCAAAACAGGGATGTTGCTATTGTTTCTTTTTGTTTGTTTGTTTTGTTATTTTGTTTTTTGTTTTTTGATTAGATATTTTCTTTATTTACATGTCATATGATTTCTCCTTTCCCAGTTTTCCCTCCAAAAAATAAACAAACAGACAAAAACAACAAGAACAAACCCCTGTTGCCTCCCCCTCCCCATGCTTGCCACCCCACCCTCTCCCACTTATTGGCCCTGGCATTCCCCTACACTGGGGCAGAGAATCTTCACAGGGCCAAGGACCTCTCCTCCCACTGATGGTTGAATTTGCAATCCTCTAATATACATATGCTGCCAGAACAATTAGCCCCACCATGTATAGTCCTTTGTTGGTGGTTGAATCCCTGGGAGCTCTGAGGGTACCTTAGTTCATATTGTTCATCCTAAGGGGCTGCAAACCCTTCAGCGCCTTTGATCCTTTCTCTAACTACTTCATTGGGGACCCTGTACTCAGTTCAATGGATGGCCATGAGCCTCTACATCTATTAGTCAGGTACTGTCAGAGCCTCTCAGGAGATAGCTATATTAAGATGGCTTGTCTTCCCTTCATTCTCTGCTCCATAGTTAGTCTCTGCAACTCCTTCCATGGGTATTTTGTTCTCCATTTTAAGAAGGAATTAAATGTCCACATTTTGGTCTTCCTACTTGTGTTTCTTAAGCTTTTTCTTTGTTTTGTTTTTCTTCTGTTTATTTTGTCCAATTGGGATTATTTTACTTTATATAATTTATTATTATTATTATTATTATTATTATTATTATTATAACATTATTTTCAATGTCAGTTTGTACCCTAAAGAGAGAATAAAATGAAAGGATATTGATTTGAAACGTTGAGGGAAGTGAGAAGGAACTGAGAAGTGTGGGCAGGACCATAATATATATACACAGTATTATAAAACTTATTTGCAATATAATTATTTAAAATAGAATAAATCATCTTTGAAAAGTAAAGCCAATTTTAAGTGCCCAGCACATTGATAAGCACACAGAATGTATTCGGTGGATTTCTATTATAACATTTAAAAAAGAGGGAGGAGTATGCTACTCTTTAGAGGAAATGAGTTTAGTTCCCAGCACTCAGTTGGTTCACAACCTCCTAAAACTTCAATTTCAGGAGATCCAGTCTCCTATTCCAGCCTCTGTAGGTATTCATATATGTAAAGCATATAACTTCTCAGATGCCCACCAACAATTTTGTAAATAAAAATTAAAATAAAATATTATTTAATCTAAATGTATAAAAAAACTACATAAGTTCTGAAAAATCTCTGAAATGTGATATAATCACAGACTTATTTTGAAAGCATGAAAAACTAATTCAATCTCCAATAGAATATTAATTTATCTGTTATTAAAAGATGTATTTCAGAAAATGTAGAAGTAGAAAGTAGGAAATTGTTATGGCATATTCTCGAGGATTTTGAATACAAATTATATCTGTATAGGTCTCTAAGTGTGTATATGCATAGGTATATATGTATACTTTCTTACAATTTGAAGACAGAAAACCCTAATAAGTGATGAGCACATATGAACAGATATTTGACAAAGGAAAACATCTCCCAATAATGACATGAAAAGAAGGATGGTATTAGATCTCAGAGAACCAAATACACCTCAGTTCATCCAGATGATTAATGATTAAAATTGAAAACATTGCTATCATCAAATGCTGGTAAAAATGAAAGGTACCTTCGTATAAGTTTCTTATGAAACAAAACTTCACTTAATACTGGAAAACAAATATCATAGTTCTGGATGTTTACAAAAATAGATAAGTTGATACACAGATAGATAAAGCATAAATGTATAAATGATACTTAACACAGTGACAACATTATTCAAAATTGTTAAGACTTAGAAACACATGTTCACATGTGAATGGAGGAGTATCATGGTTATTTGTGTAACAGGAAAGTAGTGATTAACAAAAGGAATAAACCACTGATTTTTGGTAAAAGTGTGAGTTAGCTAAAGTCAGTAATAATAATTAAAAAGACATGAAGAAAATGGGATGAAATATAAATCTATGCATACTATATTACACAATGAACTAAGCCATACTAATTTACACTACAGGAAAGTATATGTCGACCTGCCTGGGGTATGGCAGGGAGGGCTGTGGTGGAAAAAAAAAAAAACTTTGGGAAGGAGAATGTTAGGGCTCAATGGCTGCTTTAGTCTGGCTTTCTATTGTTGTGATGAAACACCATGGTAATAGTAATTGGAGCAAAGGGGGATTATTTTGTTTACATTTCTACATTATAGTCAATCAATAAAAGAAACCAGGACAGAAATACAAACATGACAGGAACTCTGAGGCAGAAGCTGATGCACACAGTGCAAGGAAGGGTGCTAATCATTGATTTATTCCCCAAAGCTTATTCAACCTTTGTTTTTCTTTTTTTTTTCTTTTCTTTAGAAAGGCAAGGATCCTCTGTAAACTTACATGGGATCCTTGTGAGATTGTGAGAGCATTCATATTTAACTTTGGCTATTTTTTTAATTTTATTTTTATTAGATGTTTTATTTACATTTTAAGTGTTACCACATTTCCTGGTTTTCCCTCTGACACCCCTATCCAATCCCCCTCCCCCTGCTTTTATGATGTTGTTCCCTGACCTGCCCACCCATTTCCCCCTCTTTGGCTTGTCATTCCCCTACAATGGGGCATCCAGCCTTCAAAGGATCAAGGACCTCTCATCGATGTCCTACAAATAAGACCATCCTCTGCTATATATGCAGCTGGAGCCATTGGCCCTACATATGTACTCTTTGGTTGGAAGTGTAGTGCCTGGGAGCTCAAGGGGGTCTAGTTGATTGATATTGTTGTTACTCCTGTGGTGCTGCAAACCACTTCAGCTCCTTCAATCTTTTCTCTAACTCCTCCATTCAGGACCCTATACTCAGTCCAATTGTTTGCTGGGAGCATCTACCTCTGTTTTTCTCAGACTCTAGCAGAGCCTCCCACAAGACATCTATATCAAGCACCTGCCATAAAACACTTCTTGGCATCCACGATGGTGTCTGGGTTTGGTAACTTTATACAGAAAGGATCCCCAGATGGTGTAGTCTCTGGATGGCCTATCCTTCAGTCTCTGCTATACACTTTGTCTCTGTATCTTCTCCCTTGGGTATTTTGTTCCTCCTTCTAAGAAAGACCAAAGTATCCACAGTTTGGTCTTCCTTCTTCTTGAGCTTCATGTGGTCTTTGAATTGTATCTTGATTATTCTGAGATTTTGAGATAATATCCACTTATCAATGAGTGCATACAATATGTGTTATTTTGTGAATGGGTTACCTCACTCAGGATGTATTTTCTAGTTCCATCCATTTGCCTAAGTATTTCATGAATGCATTGTTTTTAATAGCTTATTAGTACTCCATTATGCAAATGTACCACATTTTCTGTATCTATTCCTCTGTTGAAGGACATCTGTGTTCTTTCCAGCTTCTGGCTATTATGAATTAGGCAGCTATGAACATAGTGGAGCATGTGTCCTTGTTAAATGTTGAAGCATCTTTGGCATATATGCCCAGGAGTGGTCTACCTGGGTCCTCAGGTAGTACTATGTCCAGTTTTCTGAGAAACCACCAAACTGATTTCCAGAGTAGTTGTACCAGATTGCAATCCCACCAACAATAGAAGAGTATTCCTCTTTCTTCACACCCTCACCAACATCTGTTGTCAACTGAGTTTTTGATCTTAGCCATTCTGATTGGTGTGAGGTGGAATCCCAGAGTCATTTTGATTTGAATTTCTGTGATGACTAAGGAACATTTCTTTAGGTACTTCTCAGCTATGCAGTATTCCTCAATTGAGAATTCTCTGTTTAGCTTTGTGCCACAAGTTTTAATAGGGTTATATGATTCTCTGGAATCTACCTTCTTGATTTCTTAGTATATATTGGATATTTACTCTCTATCAGATGTAGGGTTGGTAAAGATATTTTCCTAATCTGTTAGTTGCCATTTTGTCCTAATGACAGTGTCCTTTGACTTATAGAAGTTGTGTAAATTTATGAGATCACATTTGTCAATTCTTGATCTTAGAGCATAAGCCATTGATGCTCTGTTCAGGAAATTTTTCTCTGTCCCCATGTGCTCGAGGTTCTTCCTCAATTTCTCTTCTATTAGTTTCAGAATATCTGGTTTTATGTCAGGTCCTTCATCTAGTTGGACTTGAGTTTTGTGCAATGAGATATGAATGGATGATTTTGCATTCTTCTAAATGCTGATCTCCAGTTGAAAGACCACCATTTGTTGAAAATGCTGTCATTTTTTCACTGGATGGTTTTAGCTCCTTTGTCAAAGACCAAGTGACCATAGGTGTGTGGGTTTATTTCTGAATCTTCAATTATGCTACGTTGATCTACCTACCTGTCTCTGTACAAATACCATATAGGTTTGTTTTTTGTCACTATTGCTCTGTAATACAGCTTGAGGTCAGGGATGATGATTCCCCCCAGAAATTCTTTTATTGTTGAGAATTCACTATCCTGGATTTTTTGTTATTCCCAATGAATTTGCATGTTGCTCTTTCTAACTCTATTAAGAATTGAGACAGAAAAAGAAATTGAGACGGAGTTTTGATGGGGATTGCATTGAATCTGTAGATTGATTTCGGCAAGAAAGCCACTTTTAATATATTAATCTTGCCAATCCACGTGTATGGGACATCTTTCCATCTTCTGCGATCTTCTTTGATTTCTTTCTTCATACACTTGAAATTCTTGTCATACAGATCTTTCACTTGATTGGTTAGAGTCACACCAGGGTATTTGACATTACTTGTAACTATTGTGAAGGGTGTCCTTTCCTTAATTTCTTTCTCAGTTTGTTTATCCTTTGAGTAGAAGAAGGCTAAGGATTTGTTTGATTTAATTTTATATCCAACCAGTTTATTGAAGTTATCAGGTTTAGTAGTTCTCTTGTGGATTGTTTTGAAGTCACTTAACTATACTATCATATTGTACATAAATAGTGATAGTTTGACTTATTCCTTTATGATTGTATCCCTTTGACCTCCTTTTATTGTCTTAATTGTTCTGGCTAGGACTTCAAGTACTATAATGAATAGGTAAGGAGAGAGTGGGCACTCTTGTCTAGTCCCTGATTTTAGTTGGATTGCTTCAAGTTTCTCTCCACTTACTTTTAATGTTGGCTAGTGGTTTGCTGTATATTATTTTTACTATGTTTATGTATGAGTCTTGAGTTCCTAATCTTTCTAAGATTTTTATCATGAAGTGGTGTTGGAATTTGTCAAATGCTTTCTTTGCATCTAATAAAATGATCATGTGGTTTTTTTTCTTTGGGTTTGTTTATATACTGGATTATGTTAATGGATTTCCATATATTGAACAATCCTTGCATTCCTGAAATGAAGCCTAGTTGATTATGATGGATTATCTTTTGCTGTGTTCCTGAATTCAATTTCAAGAATTTTATTGAGTATTTTTGCATCAATATTCATAAAGGAAATTGGTCTGAAGTTTATTTTCTTTGTGATGTCTTTCTGTGATTTGGATACAACTCTAATTGTGGCTTCAGAAAATGAATTGGATAGTGTTTCTTCTGTTTCTACATTTTGGAATAGTTTGAAGAGTATCGAGAATTGATATTGGGTATTCTTTGAAGGTCTGATAGAATTCTGCACTAAACCCATCTGGTCCTGGGCTTTTTTAAGTGTATAGACTACTAATGAATGTATCTATTTCTTTAGAGGTTATGGGACTGTTTAGATGGTTTGTCAGATCCTGATTTAACATTGCTACCTGGTATTTATCTAGGAAATTGACCATTTCATCCAGATTTTCCAGTTTTGTTGACTATAGGCTTTTGTAGTAGAATATGATGAAGTTTTTAATTTCCTCAGTTTCTGTCATTATGTCTCCCTTCTCAGTTCTGATTTTATTAATTTGGATACTGTCTCAGTGTCCACTGGTTAATATGGCTAAGGGTTTATCTATCGTATTGATTTTCTCAAAGATCCATCTCCTGGTTTGGTTGATTCTTTGTATAGTTCTTTATGTTTCTACTTGCTTGATTTCAGCCCTGAGTTTGATTATTTCCTGCCATCTACTCTTCTTGGGTGTATCTTTTTCTTTTTGTTCTAGAACTTACAGGTACGCTGTCAAGATGCTAGTATATGCTCTGCAGGATTTTTTGGGGGGACAATCAGAGCTATGAGCTTCTCTCTTATAACTGTTTTCATTGTGTCCCATTAGTTTTGGTTTGTTGTGCCTTCATTTTCATTAAATTCTTACAAGTCTTTCATTTCTTACTTTATTTCCTCCTTCACCCAGTTATCATTGACTAGAGTATTGTTCAGCTCCCATGTATATGTGGGCTTTCTATTGTATTTGTTGTTATTGAAAACTAGTCTTAGTCCATGGAGATCTGAGAGGATGCATGGGATTATTTCAATCTTCTTTTTATGATGAGACCTGTTTTGTGACTGATTATATGATCAGTTTTGGAGAAGGTAACATGAGGTACTGAGAATGTATATTCTTTTGTTTTAGGATGAAATGTTCTGTAGATATCTATTAAATCCATTTGGTTCAAAACTTCTGTTAGTTTCACTTTGTTTCTGTTTCCATGATCTGCCCATTGATGAGAGTGGAGTGTTGAAGTCTCCCATTATTATTGTATGGGGTGCAATGTGTGCTTTGAGCTTTAGTAAAGTTTCTATTATGAATGTGGATGCCTTTGCACTTGGAGCATAGGTGCTCAGAATTGAGAGTTCATCTTGGTAGATTTTTTTCCTTTGATGAGTATGAAGTGTCCTTTTCCATCAAATCGATCAGAGAAAGACAGAGAGGATGAGAATGCCTATGAACTATGGAAGATTCTATTAGTTTCTTGAAGTAGAATGGCTACTAGTCATGAAGTCTGAAATTATATTTTATGATAAACAAAACCTTTTAAACATGATAAATTATTATGCATGTAAAAAATGACAAAAAGTAACTTATCAACAAATGAAAACACACAACTGCAAATTAGTTATTGATTGTGTTGTGAAAGCCATAGGATATAGAAACATCCTAGTGATGATGTGATATGTACACTATTGATAATGTTCTCTATGTGGATCTGTGTCATTCAGGAAACAAATAAGTGAATCCTAGGGGGGTCTTGAACCAAGCTGCCATATGTACCAGGAAGGAAGATGGCTCCTTCTGTGTTAAACCAGATTTCAGAAGAATTTCATACAATGCACTGAGCTGGAAGCCAAACTTTTAGTTGGTAACTAGTCACAAATAATCACATAAAACAAACACGGAAGATAATGCATGCATTTTTACCTTTACGCTGCACTGCACACTGAAGAGGGGACTTTGTTCATTCTCTTTTTACAGGCACAGAAATGACTTTTACCACAGTCATTATCATGTAGACCCCTCACACTACAATATGTACAGTATCCTATTTTCTTCACTGATTTCATTACCACCAAATCAGTATAAAACAAAATATGATAGTTTTAAAATTTGAAGGTAATATAGTAGAAAGTCATGATATTTGAAATACAAAATAGTGACTAAAATTCATAGAATGTACAATTAAGTAAGTGTGTATCACTAAAATATTTTTATTTTCCCTAAACTCTAAAATATTGTCTTGAGCCAGTGACTTGAGTGGGCTGAGACTGTTGCCACCAAACCTGACCAATGGAGTTTAGCACACAGATGTCTCATAACTAAAGGAGAGGCCTAACTCTTTTCAGCTCACCACTAAATGCTCTTGTGCTGTGACTTGTGCATATACATGCACAATTAATCCACACAAAAATGCATAAACATAATAACAACAAAAATTTAATTGTCTCTGATAACAACACAACACATTATGGTTTCAATAAAATTAACTATGCTCATCAAGCATAATTATTTTTTAGCATTACTGAAAGAATAAGTGATGAATTTATATTGAAGTTGAAGTTCTATGATACTGTGTACAGTGATGACAGATTAAAAAGAAGAAATAAATGTATGTGTCACCCAGTACAAGGTTTCATGTCCCTGGTTTATAAAGAAAAATAAAGAAGATGTTTAATAAGCCTACAAATGATGGTTTTAGGATACAACTTGGTTGTTTTCCTTTTGATTTCTGCACCTCAGAGCTAAGAGGTCTTCATTGAAACATAGTGAATGACAGACTTCCCTGTATTGAACACAGGACAATCTCTACTGTTTGGTTTATTAAGTGTCACAATTACTTTCCTGTGAAAAATAATTTTTTAAAAAGTTGAATAGAAAATAAAACAAAGAAAAGGTGATACATACCTATAAAACTCATCATCTGGGAGTAAACAAGAGGATGAGGTTTTGGATGCCTGAGTGAGTAGGATTGCAAACCAGGTCAGACTTGCATTTTCAACAAGATCTTGATCAAATATTACCTAATAATTAAAACTGCATACAATACATTTGAGAAATGGAATGAAGCCAATTATTTTATAAAAAAGGGTTCAATAGAGGTAAGATTCTCAAAAGATTACCAGAGCATGGCAACCAGTCTTTCTCCTAATATACAGGGTAAGATGAATAGTGAATCTATGGAAAATGATCATTCAAACCCTAAATAATTAATGTGAACAGATGCATGGGTACACAATTGTAACTTCAGCATTTGCAAGGCAAGGCAGGAGGATCAGGACTTCAAGATTGGCTTGGTGAAATGATTTTGAACCAAGCTAGCATAATTATAATATGTATTAAAGAAGATGAAGCAGGGGAGAAATCTACAAAACTCATATGGCAACAGGAAAATCTTTAACAGAAGGAAATTTTATTGAGTCCTAGATATAAGTCAAGAGAAACAGACTATTTAGATTTACCATAGGAGAGAAAAAAAAGATAAATGGCCAAGTGGGCAATGAATCATAGACAGAACAGGTAAAATACAATAGGATTGAGTATACACATTAGCAAACCATGAGAAAAGATGGAGTTGATAAAGCATTGTGATGATCATGGGCAAAGAGTAAAAGGATTACTAACTATTTGCAAATACACAGGAATCACATCATCTGAATCATGACCTCTTGACTTTACCTTACATAGTGATGCCCACCTACACCTCTAACAAGAACCACAAGTCAGGCTCACAGCTGCTCACTAGGTTCTTTAGCGGCTACCACTGTAGCAAATATGGAAGTTATTGCATCCTCCAATTTGAAAAAATGCTTGAGGAAGCCACAGAAATCTTCAGACCACCTGGTTTCCTTACTGAAGAGTCAGGTCTGGCTCTAGTTACAAGACCACCACATGGGAGTAGTTCTGTAGCATAGTCAAGGTCTATGAAGATCTCTTAACCTAGATGAAGGTATGATCTCAGCTTCTGATACCTCAATACAAATGTTATCTGCTGCCCATATCTCACTCTGTGTGGTGTGTAGACTATAAGAAATTTTGTTAACTCTGTGTTCAATCATTTTGGCAGCACTGGCAACTCTGGTAATTGTAAGGTATAAGCAGGAGGATGAGGGCTAGCCTCTTGGTAATAACACTTCAGAAAATCACTTTGTATACTTTTCTACTTTTATATAGAAAAATAAGTTCATAACAACAATAATAATTTGTATGATATGAACATATTAATACATCTGAAAAAGTATAATCTATTCCTTGACCACCTCTGTGACAGCCTTCTTGAGAGTACTGTTTGAGAGGAGAGGAACTTATTTTCACTTTGATTTGAAGTCTTGCTGTCCACTCTGACAAGGCCACATTTAGATTAGAAGTGAGCCAGACCTGCCATATTTCCAGGCACTGAATGGAAGAAAGACTCCTGAGAAACTTACTACTGTGGATGCAATGCCTCAGATAGTTTTTATAGCAGTGAAAAGAAGCTCAGAGAATACCACCATTAGCAAAGGCAGCAGCAACAGTAAGGCTTCACACACTTGAATTACCAAATAACATATTTGAAATAAGTATGCTTGGTATCTTTCAAGAACAAAAGAAAAGGAAAGTTTCGCATGCCTGTTATGAAATTCTTAGGGAAATGGATGGATCTGGAGGATATCGTCTTGAGTGAGTCAACCAAATCACAAAAGAACACACATTGTATACACTCTCTGATAAGCGAATATTAGCCCAGAAGTTCGGAATACCCAAGATATGATCCCCAAACCACAACAAAGTCAAGAAGAAGTAAGATCAATGTGTGGATACCTTGATCATGCTTAGAAGGTGGAACAAAATAACCATGGAAGGAGTTGCAGAGACAAAGTGTGGAGCAGAGACTAAAGGACAATCCAAAGACTGATCCACATGAGAATCCTTCCCATATTCAATCACCAAACTCAGGCACTATTGTAGATCTCAATAAGTGCTGGCTGACGGGAGCCTGATATAGCTGTCTCCTGAGAGGATCTGCCAGTGTCCAACAAATACAGTCTCACAGCCATCCATTGAACTGAGCACAGGGTCCCCAATAAATGAGTTAGAAAAAGGACCCAAGAAGCTGAAGGTATTTGCAGCCCCACAGAAGGAACAACAATATGAACTAACTAGTACCCCCAGAGCTTCCAGGGATTACACCAGCAACCAAAGTACACATGGTGGGACTCGTGGCTTCAGCTGCATATGTATCAGAGGATGGTCTAGTTGGTCATAAATGGGAGGAGAGGCCCTTGGTCCTGTGAATGCTCTATGACCCAGGGTAGGTGAATGCCAGATACAGGAAGATGGAGAGAGTGGGTTGTTGAGCAGGTGGAGGGAGGAAGGGAATAGGGTTTTTTTTTCAAAGGGGAAACCAGGAAAGGCGATAACATTGAAATGTGAATAAAGAAAATATCAAATAAAAAATATTTTCTGGGCCTCAGAGCGGGACAGATAACCTTCTTCTATTCCTATAATTTTCAGGTTAGTTCCTTCTATAGTATTCCAGATTTCCTGGATATTTTGTATCTGGAATTCTTTAGAGTTAACATCTTCTTTGACTGATGTATCAATATCTTCTTTGTATTTTCTACACCTGAGATGCTCTCATCCATCTCCTGTATTCTGTTGGTGGTGCTTGTGTCTGTTGTTCCTGTTCTCTTCCCTAGGTTTTCCATTTCCAGGATTCCCTAAGTTTGTTTTCTTTCCAGCCTCTATTTCTATCTCTCTTTGTAGATATAAAGAGAAATCCATCTCTTTCTGTCTGGAAAAAATTTTTCTTGATGTGGCAAGGCTTCTGATAGGTATCCTTGGGTTGTATAGTTCTGGATCTACAGTTCTGTGTGTTTCAGGATGTGCAGGTCTGTTCAACAATCACAGATCTGATTAAATTGGGCAGACCAATGGAAAGAGAATGTAGATCCCCCAGGTAGGCTACTGCAGCTGGGCTTGCTACAAACGACACAGCAAGCAGGGAAGATGGGTAGATGAAGTGCTTTATTCTAGCTCTTATTGGTGCTTTCAATAAAGATGATGTATTCTACTCATAATGAAGTACTCAGGCTGCTTATTAGGGTTCTTTATTTAGTTCTATGCGATTTTATACAAATAGGACAGATTCCTCCAGGCTTTGGGCAAAGTCTGTCCATGTACCATCGAAGATCTGTCTTGTCTCCAGCAAGAAGGAAGATTTCCTCTGCTCTGTCAAGTGAGGTTCCTGATCACATTCCCCAAATCATTCAGATTGTCTCTCTGTTTGTACTGCAGTCTAAGTCTATGATGAAAACACTTGTTTGTAAGGAGTCATGAATTACTAGAGTAAAGAAATGATAATCAGAACATTTCAGTTTTTACTTTAACACGTATTGGTGAGTCACTGAGGGAATTTATCCAGTCTCTTCCCACAAATACAGCTGTATGAATTACCACAGTCAATATTGTCTAATCTTGTTTTAGATAAGGAAACACATCTTCCTTCGTTTTCATTTAATTTCCTTATGTTCAAGTCACTGAAAAACAAGAACAACAGTGTTCAAGTGGTGAATTTTGTATATTCATAGAAATAAGTAATGATTTCAAAAATTCTACTCACCAAAGTCGACAGAATATGTAACTACTAATCATAAGTTGATCACTAGAGTGTATTCTTTTGTCTAAGCTCATTTAAAAAAAAAAAAGGTCTCTCTGTCACGAGAAAATCCACATCTTACTTCAAGTTGGAATTTTTGTCAGTAGGGAAAACTGATTTTCAGTATTTCTAAGGAATTATTTTATGCTTAAACTGCTCTCATATTCATATCTTCTAGATAAAATACTAGTATAAAAGTAAAAACAGGCTGAGTAGTGGTAGTGCAGTCCTTTAATCCCAGAACTTGGTAGATTTCTGTGTTTGAGGCCAGTCAGGTTTTTTTGAAACCTTGTCTCAAAAAAAACAAAAAAGACAAGGCCAGCTATAAGCAGATGAGGTTAGGATTCTTCCAGGATGTCACATCACCTCTCTTGAAATGGAAGTTTCCAAAGTCACAGGTTCTGACCTTCTCAGGGCTGAGGTCCTCTCCTCCTATTGATGATTGAATTTGCAATCCTCTACTATACACATGCTGCCAGAACCATCAGGCCCACCATGTGCAGTCCTTGGTTGGTGGTTGAGACCCTGGGAGCTCTGAGGGTACTAGTTACTTCATATTATTGTTCATCTTAAGGGGCTGCAAACCCCTCAGCTACATAGGTCCTTTCTCTAACTCCTTCATTGGGGACCATGTGGAAAAAAAAAAAAAACAAAAGAACAAAACAAAACAAAACAAAAAGGAAAAGCAGATATTTGTGACACACAGAATACAGTCTCCTATGCTCGTGTTATAAGGAGAAAGGGAAGATTTGAAATATAATTACAGATAAAGGTTTATAATTAATATTTTGGACTGTGTTCTTCTCTTCCTTCCTCAAATTCTAGTTAATGGGCCTTCACAGAAACATGGTAATCTGCAGGATGGTATGTTAAAGGCCATAAATATCATTCTTTAAAAAGAAAAAAATTACATACTGCAAAATAAAAAAAAGTAAATTAGATACACTGAAACTAATAGAGGAGAAGATGGAGAAGAGCCTCGAACACATGGGCACTGAAAAAATTTTCCTGAACAGAACACCATGGGCTTATGCTTTAAAATCAAAAATAGATAAATGAGACCTCATAAAATTGCAAAGCTTCTGTAAGGCAAAAGACACTGTCAATAGGACAAAACGGCAACCAACAGAATGGGAAAAGATCTTTAACAATCCTACATCTGAGAGAGAGCTAATATCCTATATACACAAAGAATTTAAGAAGTTTGACTCCAGTCCCTAATTTTAGTGGGATTGCTTCAAGTTTCCCTCCATTTAGTTTGATGTTGGCTACTGGTTTGC
>NW_022196903.1:123824935-123825430 GCF_008632895.1 Mastomys coucha
TCCTGGACCTTAAGCTGTACTACAGAGTAATTGTGATAAAAACTGCATGGTATTGGTACAGTGACAGGAAGTTGACCAATGGAACAAAATTGAAGACCCAGAAATGAACCCACGCACCTATGGTCACTTAATCTTTGACAAAGGAGCTGAAACCACACAGTGGAAAAATGACAGCATTTTCAACAGATGGTGCTGGCTCAACATGTGGTTAACATGTAGAAAAATGCAAATTGATCCATTCCTTTCTCCTTGTACAAAGCTCAAGTCCAAATGGATCAGGGACCTCTGCATCAAAGCAGACACATTGAAACTAATGGAAGAGAAAGTTGGGAAGAACCTCAAGGAGATAGGCAAAGGGGAAAACTTCCTGAAGAGAACGCCAATATCTTCTGCTCTAAGATCAAGAATTGACAAATGGGACCAAATGAAGTTGCAAAGCTTCTGTAAGGCAAAAGACACTGTCAATAGGACAAAACGGCAACCAACAAATTGTGA
>NW_022196903.1:123826286-123834787 GCF_008632895.1 Mastomys coucha
GTGGAGGATTGCAAATTCGATCATCAATGGGAGGAGAGTACCTCAGCCCTGTGAAGGTTCTGTGCCCCAGTGTGGGGGTATGCCAGGGCCAATAAGCAGGAGAGGGTGGGGTGGCAGGCATGGGGAGTGGGGAGGCAGCTGGGGTTTGTTTTTGTTGTTTTTGTTTGTTTCTTTGTTTTTTAGAGGGGAAACTGGGAAGGGAGAAATTTACATGTAAATAAAGAAAATACCTAATAAAAATTTAAAAAAAAAGAAGTTTGACTCCAAAGAATCAATAACCCTATTAAAAATTGGGGTACAGAGCTAGGCAAGAGTGGGTGGGTGGATGGGGAAGCACCTTCAAAGAAGCAGCAGGAGGGGGTATGGAATAGGAAGTTTCTGGAGGAGAAACAAGGAAAGGGGATAACATTTGACATGTAAATAAAGAAAATATCCAATAAAGGAAAAAATAAATTAGAACACAGAGCAAATTAGCACATAGGCTGAAATAGAAGTAATTATTTTTTATTAGATATTTTCTTTATTTACTTGTCATATGATATCTCCTTTCCCAGTTTCATCTCTGAAAAAGAAAAGTAAAATAAATTAAAAATTAAAGAAAAGAAAACAAAAACAACAACAACAACAAAAACCTGTTCCCTCCCCCCTCCCCTGCTTACCAACCTACCCTCTCCTGCTTCCTGGTCCTGGCATTCTTCTGCACTGGGGCATAGAAACTTCACAGGGCCAAGGGCCTCTCCTCCCATTGATGACCGACTTGGCCATCCACTGCTACATATGCTGCTGGAGCTATTAGTCCCACCATGTGTACTCTTTGGTTGGTGGTTTAGTCCCTGAGAACTCTGAGGATACTAGTTAGTTCATATTGTTGTTCGTCCTAGGGAACTGCAAACCCTTCAGCTCCTTGGATCCTTTCTGTAGCTCCTTCATTGGGGAACCTGTGCTCAGTCCAATAAATGGCTGTGAGCCTCTACTTCTGTATTAGTCAGGTAATGTCAGAGCCTCTCAGGAGACAGCTATATCAGGTTCCAGTCATCCAGCACTTGCCAGCATCCACATAGTGTCTGGATTTGATGAGTGATATGGGAAGGATTCCCAGGTGGATTAGTCTTTGGATTGTCCTTCCTTCAGTCTCTGTTCCACAATTTGTCTCTGCAACTCCTTCCATGGTTATTTCGTTCCACCTTCTAAGCATGATCAAAGTATTCACATGTTAGCCGTCCTTCCTTTTGAGTTTCTTGTGGTTTGTGGATCATATCTTGGGTATTCCAAACTTCTGTGCTAATATTCTCTTTTCAGTGAGTGCATACAATGTGTGTTCATTTGTGATCGGGTTACCTCACTCAGGATGATATTCTCCAGATCCATCCATTCCCCTAAGAATTACATAAATTCATTGTTTTTAATAGCTGAGTGGTACTCCATTGTGTAGATGTACCACATTTTCTATATCCATTCCTCTGTTGAGGGACATCTAGGGTGTTTCCAGTTTCTGGCTATTACAAATAAGGCTGCTATGAACATAGTGGAGCAGGTTTCCTTATTACATGTTGGAACATCTTCTAGATATATGCCCAGAAGTGCTATAGCTGGGTCCTCTGGTAGTAATATGTCCAGTTTCCAGAGGAACCACCAAACTGATTTCCAGTGTGGTTCTACTAGCTTGCAATTCCACCAGAGATGATGAAGTGTTCGTCTTTCTCCACAATCTCACCAGCATCTGCTATCACCTGAGGTTTTTATCCTAGCCATTCTGATTGGTGTGAGGTGAAATCTCAGGATTGTTTTGATTTGCATTTCTCTGATGACTAAGGATGTTGAACATTTCTTTAGGTGCTTCTCAGCCATTTGGTATATATACCTCAGTTGAAAATTATTTGTTTAGCTCTGTACCCCACTTTTTAATAGGGTCATTTGGCTCTCTGGAGTCTAACTTCTTGAGTTCTTTGTACATATTGGATATTAGCTCTCTATCAGATATAGGATCTTTTCCCAATTTGTTGGTTGCCATTTTGTCCTATTGACAGTGTCTTTTGCCTCACAGAAGCTTCACAATTTTATAAGGTACCACTTGTCTATTCTTGATCTTAGAGCATAAAATATTGGTGTTCTGTTCAGGAAATTTTCCCCTGTGCCCATGTGCTCGAGGCTCTTCCCCACTTTCTTTTCTATTAGTTTCTGTGTATCTGGTTTTATGTGGAGGTCCTTGATCCACTTTCACTTGAGTTTTGTACAAGGAGATAAGAATGGTTATTAAATGGGTAATAAATAGAAAACTCCAACATAAGGAGGGAAACTACATCCTAGAAAAAGCAAGAAAGTAATCTTCCAACAAAACTAAAACAAGATATCAACATGAATGTAATTCCAACACTAACAACAAAAATAACAGGAAGCAACAATTACTTTTCCTTAATATGTATTAATATCAATGGACTCAATTCTCCAATAAAAAGACATAGACTATCAGACTGGACCCAACATTTTATCGCATACAGGAACCCACCTCAGTGACAAAGACAGACAGTACCTCAGAATAAAAGACTGGAAAACAATTTTCCAACCAATGGTCCCAAGAGAAAAAATGGAGTGTTCATTCTAATATTGAATAAAATCAACTTTCACCCTAAAGTGATCAAAAAAGATAAGGAGGGACACTTCATACTCATCAAAGGTATGATCTACCAAGATGAACTCTCAATTCTGAACCTCTATGCTCCAAATGCAAGGGCATCTACCTTCATAAAGAAACTTTACTTAAGCTCAAGGAACGCATTGCACCGCACACAATAATAGTGGGGGATTTCAACACACCACTCTCTGCAATGGACAGATCTTGGAAACAGAAACTAAACAAAGACATTATTATTGTTAGGCTTCATAAGACAGAGTCTCCCTCTGTAGCACACAGTGATGTCAAACATACTGTGAAGCCTAAGTCCAAACTCATGTGCCTATAAAATAGTTACCGTTGACCTATCACAAGCAGCTGCTTGCCATGAATACTACTATATCTGTGAGATTTTAAATTTCATCAAATAGATCCGAGAGAGATAGAGAGGGAATGAAGACATATGTAGAGTATAGAAGATTGTATGAGTTTCTTAAACTAGTTAGGCAACCATTGATAAATTCTAAACATGCTTTACAGCAAACAAATGCATCCTAAATGTATAAATTCTCCTAAACACAAAAGTAACAAATACCAACCAACAAAAAAAAACCCATAACAATATCCTTATGTTCTTATATACTTATGATCTTATACTGACTTAGCCCAAGGTTTTAAAAACAAGATCTATTTACAAACATAGAGAATAAGAGCTTAATCATAAGTGTATAAATGAAAACTGTTAATTTTCTCTAACTTCCTTTAAAAAAAAAAAGGTCTTGGACAAGTAACGTAGCTCACAAAACTTAAAAATATGTGCTTAGACCTCAGACCCCATAAAGTGGGAGTGAAATAACTTCCTCAATTTCTCTCTAGCTGCAATTGTGCTCTAAAATGCACATTCACATGTGTGTATATGACACAAAATATAAATGAAATATAAATGAAAAATAAAATTGCCTTTGATCAAAACTCAACTCATATATTCTGTGCTGTTAATATTCATGAGCGAGTAAACATATTTATCAATACTTCTAATGGATAATTTTATATTAAAGTTGATTTCCTCTTATACTCTTTGCAAAAACAGCAGATGAAAAGAAGAAACACATAACATAGCTCACAGGACAAGAGAGTATATACTTATTTATTAAGGAAAAGGGAGGTTTGGAATACGGTCACAGTAGAGGGTTTGGAACTGCTACAGTGGTTCTGTCTCCCCTGCCCCCACAGCCAATGGGACTTCACTAAAGTATTGTGATCCATAGACTTCTCTGCAAGAAGCACAACTGTGATATCTGCAGAATGGCGTATTAAGTGCCACAAATATATTATTGGGGAAATTTACTTTATAATGTAGACAAAACAATAAGGCATTAGGAAAAGTAATGCAGGCTGAATGAGGAAGATATAACCAGGTCAGACTAGACTATAGAGGGAGGCCCTAGTCAAACACTAACTAATAATTAAAACCTCACTTGATGCACTTATGATCACTCAGTAAGGAGATTCCTATGCAGACTTAGGCTTCAGCAGAGCTGACACTTCAGAAGATCATCATAACCTGGCAGTCATTCCCCTAAATGTCAGGGCAAACAGAACAGTGGATCCATGTGAAATGGTCATTTAAATACCAAATAATGAATCCACGAAATTCAAGAATTCAAAGCATGTTTGGGAAATACAGTGAATTTGAACCAGGCTAGCCTAGTAAATATCTATGTCAAAGAATACCAGACAGAGAAAGACACCCACCAACCCCCTTGGAGCTGAAAGCAAATGGATAAACATTAACAAATGATTACCTTTCTATCACTTTGAAATAAAACCAAGGAGAAATAGAGTATTTCAATTTACCATACAAACAGAAAAGGAAGATAAATAAAACTCATGTGGCTATGAATAACTGACAGGATAGAGGAGATACAGTAGGAATGAGTGGACACATTAGCTAGCTATTAGATATCTTCATCGGGACAATCAATGAAGGATGTATGCTGATAATGGTCAAAGACGAAAGGGATCTAATAGACTATTCAAAGATACACATGACATGTGCTGCATCATGAGCTCTTAAATTTACTCTCATACTGAGGCACACCTAGACCTGTACACAAAAATTACAAGTTAGGCTCACTGCTGTTCACTGGCTTCATTAGAAGATGGCATTGTAACAGATGGGCAAGCTTCTATGCCTTCCCTCAGGAGAAAGTGCTAGTGGTGATTGCATGAACCTTCTGACCACTGGACTCCCTTACTCAAAGTTCAGTTCTGGTCCGAGTACCAATATCATCATCACAGAACAGTTGTGTGGCATACTCAAAGTCCACAAAAAAACTCTTAACCTGGATGCAGGCACCTCCATCTAAATCTTACCACCTGCCCTACTCTGACTCTCTTTGCTGCTAAAGGCAATAAAGAAATCCATTAACTCTGTGGATAATCATAATGTCAAATCCTATAAATCCCAGTCCTTGGGAGATAGGAACAGGAAGACTCAGGCTAGTCTGTGTAAAATGATGAGTCATAGAGAAAAAAAAAATTACTAACAGTACTAATAATCTCTGTGATTAGAACATATTAGTACATCTTGTAAGGCTGTCTGTCCTGTTGCCACTTATGTGACAGACTTCTTAGGAATACTTTTGAGGAAAGAGAGGAAGATATTTCTGGAATGTTTGGAATCTAGCTGTCTACACTGACAAGGCCACATATTTGAATAGAAGTGTACTAGACCTGCCATGTCCCAGGCACTAAATGAAGGATTCCTGAGAAAGTTATGACTGTGGGTACCATGCCTCAGACAGTTTATGTAGCTGCTGAAGAAGAAATCCAATGAATGTGACAAAGAAAATGATGTCATAAACAAAAGACAACAGAAACAGTACATTAAACATACAAAAGTACAGACAATGAGATTACCAGCTAGCATGTGTAAAGCAAGTATAACTGATATCTTTCAAGAGATAGAAGAACCACCATGCATGCCTACCCATAGTCCCAACAACTGAGCTATAGAGACAGGAATATCACAAGTTCAAGAACAGCTTGAGCGAGATAAATCCCTATCTCAAAATATTAACAAAATAATAAAAATTAAATTTATTTTTAAATTATAAAAAGAACAACTTAACATATCACTACATGGCAAAGTTATTAAAGACCAAAGAATTATGAGGTGATACATGTACATGCACACATATATACACACAAATGAGTAGATGAGCACATATACATGCAGACACAATACAAAAAAAAGAGTAGGTGAGCACATGTATATGCACACATGAATATAGACATAGATAAGAACATGTGCATGCACACATTTATACACACAAATGAGTAGCTGTGTACATGTCCAAAGATGGAATAATAAAATGCTTAAAGTTTAAATTTTATGGGGTTAAGGGTTTTTAAAAAAATCTACCTAGAACAGTTTTGTGGGGGATCAAAATTTTATTTAATATGACTTCCTATTAAAAACAAGAGGGCATTTTATTCATGTGTCTTTCAGTAAGACCATTTTACCTCAACTCTGGTAGAATATAGACATAAAAAAGACTAGACAACTATATCCAATTCATAAAAAATTCAATGCCAGCCTTTGTTTCTATTGGATAGATCAATTTAAACAAGAATATGCTATTTCTACTAGATTGTTTTCTGATTTTGTTAAAAATGGGAAATATGCAAAGATTCGTGAACACTAGAAACATCTATAAAAACATTACTCTCAAATCAAGATTCTGATCCTAATAGATAATCTTAAGCTTTATCCAAAGGAACCATCTTTGTAGAAACCTTCAATGTTCACATAAAATAAAATAATAGAACATTTTAAAAAAACAAAGAAAGAAAGAAAACAAAGTGCAAGGCAAAGAATAACTCCAGAGGAATTACTTACTTGTTAGGGAGATGACAGAGGTCTCCCACACAGCACAGGTCATTGCTTATGTACATCCTTACTATAATTACATGATAAGAACCTATCACTGAAGATACTCGTGCTTTGACATTAGCACATAGAGAAGTCTATAGCAAACCAATATGGAAATATCTTCCCCTGAGCTGCTTTCAAAGGGTTAAATAGGTGCTTTGCAGGTTGCAAGGGAGATATGAGTAGTCCCTGGACCCTGAATGCTACAATGCTGACCTGGTAGGCCAGATATGTTTTAGGATAAATGTTTTCTTATTGGAACTGAGGGCTTTACCATATGAGAAAATAACATTTGGAATTTCAGTCTAAATCAAAAGTGCAAGATTGAGGACCTTCACTGGTCCTAGGTTAGAACTTGCTACATTGCTCTGTTAAGTGGTCTGTGGTTAGAATGTATCCTTAACATTAATAGTTATAGCCTAGACTTGTGCTGCTCTCAACCTCCATCAAAGATGCTTCTTTATATAGTGGGCCATAGTCCATACAGTGAGACAGAATTGGTCAAATTGCTTAGGAGAAGTATGTATGTACTCAGCCCTTAAGGAGACATCTTCATCAACTTCTCCACCTCCATACTACCATCAAGACTCAGAATACAGCAAGGAGAGGACGTAGAAAGAATATAAGAACTCAAAATGGAAAAAACTCTGTGAAATGCAGTTTTCTGGAAAAGATGAGAATTCTGCATTATTTCTTTTTATAAAATCACTATTCTTAGGTGGCAGCTGTTGGAAAAGGGGAATCAATTATATACTAAGGGAGTGCCCACTGGCAGGTTTCCTTGTTCAAGTAGACAGCCTACAGCTAGGCACTGATTTAGAGTTAATTACAAAGGCAAGAGTTAGCAGGGCACATGTTACAACTTTTAGTGGAACTAGAGGATGATTTGTTCATATATTATTTGATGTATATGAGACACTAAAGAAAAAATATGTTATTAATAAAGATTCCTAATTAATCAGTGAACAGTTTTCTACAAGATTATAAATGAACAAAAAACTTGAGATTTACATAACACAACACATTGAAATGGAAGGCAGGCATACATGTGCATATAACTATGTTCTTGTATTTATAAATAACTGAAAATTATATAAGCTAGCAATAGTAAAAAATGTCCCATGAATGTCTGAGAAACTCACACTCAGTGTATCTGTCATGATCATTCAGTCACTTCAGTCAATATTAAGTTGTTAACTTTCTAGACACCGAACCCAGATACAATTGTGGATGCCAGGAAGTGCTTGCTGATAGGAGCCTGATATAGCTGTCTCCTGAGAGGCTATGCCAGAGCCTGACAAATACAGAGACTGAAGCTCTAGCGAACCATTGGACTGGACATGGAGTCCTCAATGAAGGAGTTAGAGAAAGGACTGAAGGAGCTGAAGGGGTTTGTAAGCCCATAGGAAGAACAATATCAACCAATCAGACAACCCAGAGCTGTCTAGGACAAAATCACCAACCAAAGAGTACACATGGAGGGACTTATGGCTACCAATGTATATGTAGCAAAGGATGGCCATGTTTAGTGTAAATGTTTGAAAAGCCCTTGGTTGGTCCTGTGAAGGCTTGATGTCCCAGAGTATGGGAATGTCAGGGCAGGGAAGCAGGAGTGATTGGGTGGGTGGGGGACAAGAGGTAGAAGGAGGGGGATATAATTTGGAGTTTCTGGAGTGGAAACTGGAAAAGGGGATGACACTTGAAATGTTAATAAATAAAATATCCAATAAGAAGAAAAAGACTTGATCCTGAGATGTGTCTAATATTAAGCCACTTTTGGTCAGTTCTTTGAACATACATACAACTTTCCTCTGTAACACTTGCTCAGGCACTGCTTCATGCCACTTGTCCTTATCCATGTGCTCCAAAGAAAATGAAAAAACCATGAAATGACAGAAAAGCCTTTGTACACAATCCTTCCATTTCCCATACCAGTGTTAGAGTCTAAAGGGC